>NW_005054319.1:3294925-3337756 GCF_000277835.1 Geospiza fortis | reverse complement strand
GGAAAGTGCTTAAGACTTCTCCAATCACTTAAAAAAACCAATAAATGGAAGAGAAAATGAGAGATTATTTAGTCCATGGATTTGTTTTGCTTTCCTAAAACAAAATAATTCTGGATTCTACTTACTGGAAATCTGCTTGGTTAAGAAATATTTAAATGAAAGCAGCACAGGACTGTTTTGCTTTGTTGGCCTTTTGTTGTCTAGGATTTTTGGAAAGGTTTACAGTGGAATTATAAAAACAAAATGGAACAGTGGGTTAACATTTTGCAGAACCACACAGAAGAGAAAGACATCCCGATTAAAAAGGCTAGCCCCAAACCCAAAATGTATCAGGAACTTTATGATGAGCAGCTGGCTGCTAGAAAATGCCAGCTGGCCATAGAAAATGTCTTTTTCTAGATACAGTTTGGTGATGAGCAATTTTTGTGAGAAATGTCCTCCCACATGAGCATCTCTGAAGGATTCCCAGGACTGATGGCTGCAGACCTGGAACACCTGTCCCAAGCTCAGACCAAGGGGAACAAAGCATTCCAGAGACCTCACCAAACATCCACACAACCCTTGGAGATACCAGGTTCCTCCTGGGAGCCCACAAAGTCAGGGCTCAGCTCCTGAACTTGGGAAAGGGGGAGAGCAGCTGGTGAATCCAAGCTGGAGGTCAGGAGTGGGAAAGATTAAATCTGGTACTGGCTCAGAGCAGAGCTCCAGATGATTTCCCTGGTGCAGATCTGCAAGCCAAGCCCAGCCTGGCCATGCTCACCAACTTCCCCAGCTCTTGTGGCCATCCCAAGCTTTTGCTGAATTTGTGGCCAGGTGTCCATATCATAATCTCCATCTCTTCTCTTGACACTATCTCCATATATTCTTTATTCTTCCTGTCCTTTTGCTGTGACTATTGATCTTTTAATAATAATAATAATAATAATAATAATAATAATAATAATAATAGCAGCATATTTCTCTTATGTGGCTCCCTCAGAGATGGACATAATGGAGCTCTGATCTCATCTGAGGCCTTCAGGCAAATGCTTCTTTAATGTCAGTATCTCTTAGAAAATACACAACAAATAGACCACAGAAAAACTAATTTTCTGCTTTCCTTCTGTTTAAATATACTGCCAATTCAACAGGCAGGATCCTTTCATCATCTAAATGTCTCTGCCATGTTCAGCGTTCCAACGATTAAAGGAAGGAAAAAGCTGAAGTTGGGCGGTGGTTTCAGCAACTGCAGCTTGTGCTCCCAGTAAACCCAGCCAGTGGTTCTGGAAATCAAAGCAAATGGCCAGAAAATTTTCAGATTCAGATGTGTGTGGCTGGCATGGTCGGCTCATACATGTGTGTCATGAAAAATTTGTCAGTCTGGATGTAAATAGGATTATTTCCCCATTCTGTACAATTAGTTTATCAAATAAGCTCATGCACTTAAATAACCTACTGGTAAAAGCCACCCATTGATCTGAGCAGGACCAACAGGTTTGGTGATTTTTTAAAAAGCTCTAGATTATACTGATCCAACAGCATGATGAAGATGCTCATTTCACCTATATCAGTATCACAGTACCTTGGATATTATGCTTTCAATTATAGCAGTACCGAACACAGAAAATATGAAGCACATCATGTTAACCAGGAGGCATTCCTCTAATTCAGATATTTGTTCTATAGAGAAAATCACTTAAGAAATAGATCCAATTAATTGTGTTGCTAGGATGTCAGTGCAATCTGCTACATCCACATAGCAAATGTGAGTAAGTCTCAGTTTATACCTTCTGGGCTTTTCTGGAATGTGTAGAATCACAGCAATTAATTTCTGCTGTTTAAAGAATATGTGAAAACCTATTTTGACACATACTCTGGGTAGTTGGGAGTTAAACACACAGGAGAGAATAAGTAGTGGGTGGGAGTTTCAGATGAGTGGTAAATAACAGAAGTGTAGTGATTTGCAGTCTTTTAACAATCAGAGGACAGATTATTGACTTGCATAAGAGATGGCAAGGGAAAAGGAGGAGAATGAACCTAATACTGCAAGACACAATCAGTTAAGAGCTGATTTGGTAAAATAATGCTGACTTCTTGTAGATAAGTTACCCTCCTCATTGCATCCAAATGACAATAAAAAAAAAAGCTAATTCTAGTGCTGCCTTTGTGTAAATGCAACTCTTGTACATGCCTGGTTTTTTTTCTCTTTAGAACACAAGCTGGCAGACAAGTCAAAAAGGAGATAAGCTTCCAGTGGGATCCAGATGCTGCCTAGAAGATGTCACAATTGTGAGCAGCACACAAACAACCCATCACTTGGTGCTGCTGAGACCCAGATGGGTCTGTTATCCTTGTGTTCATCCTGAGAAAAGGCTGAGAGGAACTGGCTCTTACCCCTGCTCAGAAATGTGGGAAAACACACTGCCCAGCCTGGGTTCCCTCAGTGCAGTAATACCTCACTACTTTTAATTCACTGGTTTGGAAACAGCTTGGATCTGAACTCTTTTTCTTTTTTTCTTTTGAGTTTCCAGTTCATAATGGCATTATCCTTTAGAAGAGAATTTGCTTTTAATGTGTCCTTTCGCACATTCCTCATTCAAGAAACACATAGTACAAGAAAACAAATATTTCATTTCTGTCATAAGTGGCCCCTGTTTACCTGAATCAGAACTTTCTGTCACCAGTAGGCGCTGTATGGGTCAGAGAAAAAGCCATTTGCTAGCACAGCACAACTTAATCCTCATTTTATAGTGGAACACAGAGGCTTCTTCAAACCACACCAGATAAATTATGTACTTGAGACAAGAACTGTGTAATTTTTCTCTTGTGTTAAAAGCGATTTTCATGTGACCTGTTCTTTCTAGTAGGGTCCAGATGTCTTCAGCCCTTCCCTAAGCAGGCATAGAACAAACCCACTGGTTTCAATAAGTTTATATTTTCAGGCCATTCACTGGTGACCTGCTCTGTTGTCACACAGAGCATCCCCCTGCAAGGCTCAAACCTCAGATCCCCTACACATCTTCCATGCATGCACACACATACATTTATATGGATTTACAGGGGACAATTTCAGTTAGAGCTGCAAAAGAGAAGTGCTAACTCTAAGCAATCACTGTTTTTCTTAACATATTTTGCTCTATGTGAATTTATTAATTTTTTTTTAAACTGCAGTTAGTGGTTTCTAGATGAAATCCTAACAACCACTAATCACTGCCAACCAGGTTGTGTTCACAAAGGAAAATAAAAGCTTCAGAATACATATGAGCTTCTGGGCTACAGTGTTTACAGAGCCTCTAGGATTTTGATCTGTGCACGTCCCTAACGTACCAAATGTTGAAAATCCAAAACAACTGCCAAAACTCACATTTGGCCCTGATTATTTCCTTGTTTATCATGGTTAGCATTCCCCAGATAAGAGATAATGTTGCAAGTTCAGTAACCACAGAAAGCTGTGAAGACATTTTTAAAGAGGAACATAACTATTATTTTTTAGTGTGAAACTTGGTAGATTTTAATTGAACGATTCACAGCAATGTTCAGGTCTCCCTTGTGAAAAATTCTAGGTAACAAGACAGATGAAAAACTGGGATGTTTCTGCCAAATCTGCATTTGTCTTTTATCTTCTAAAACTGGTGGTTTTTTTTTTTTTTTTTTAATTCAGCTTTTTCCGTTGCTTTTTTATGCATTGCTGTAAAACAATCCCCAAAATTCCACCAGAAGGTCATTCTGCCATGTAATCACAAAGATCTCAGTGATGGAAGTTTCTTGTCCACTTGCTCCTAAATCTAGGTTATGGATATAAAAATAGCAATTATTGTATTGCTGTTTCAAGTTACCCATGAAGACACAAACACGGAATTTACTGTCACGAGCCCTCATTAGGCTGAGGAGCAGCTTCTAACAGATTACTCTTTGCTTTGCTCAACAGGAATTTGCAGAGATAAGCAGAATTTATTTTTTTTTTGAGATAAAAAACCAGCCAGCATCCTTCACACCAAGACAGCACCCACGGCTGGGACTTAGAAAGAAATTAAGAAAGGACAGAATCATAAGGGTCCATTGCAAGGATTTTTCTCCTTTAAAACATTTTCCCAAGCCCTTGCTAGCTCTTGGATGGATGAGGTGGTTGATTGCTGTGCACAAAGACAGCAATCTCCAGATTCATGGAGAGCCTCATTGTTCCCCATCACTCTTGGCAGGCTGCATCTGGCACGTCTGCTCTTGGGTAGCACTCAATAAACAGGTGAACCAGGCATGTGAAAAGCTAATATTCTGATGTTTTGACAGTATAATTGTCTCGAATAATAAAGGAAAACAGCTGCTTCAAAGAGTCTTTTACTTAGAAAGTGTTTGGATCCTTATACTTTGACTTTTATGTGGTTTATGGTTCTGCGAAATGGTAACATCTCATTTTATGAATGACAGACAGATGGAGTTCCCTGCAAGTTTTATTGGTAGTAATGCAGATAATATCATTCAAGATACTTAACTGCAAGAAATACTGGGGATAACAAAATACTGCCTTCTCTCACTTTTTTTTTATGGCTCCTGTTATTTATTTTCGACGGCTCCAAGTTTTCTCTCTGTTTTTGGTGAGTTTTCAGTACTATCACCTGGCGAGTCTAAATCTTCATGATCTTTTGTCCATGTGCACAGGGAGAGAGGAGAAGCTGTTTTAATTAGCTAATTGAAAGCCAGCAGAGATGCAGTCCAAATTTCAGAATAAGGTCTGCTTGCAGCAGAGCTGTGTGCCATCCATCTCTTTCTCTCCCTGTCTCCCTCCCACGCCCCACATTCATCTAATTGGATTTTCATGTCCAAATCCCATTCTCTTAATCAAAAGGCAAAGAAAATCAATCTTTTGGTTTCCCAAAATTTAAGTAAAGTATTTAGTCCAAAAGCAGTGGGAGACTTACTCTGCAAAGCTCTGTCAGACCCAGATTACTAAACTGGTTAACCCTTGTCGCTAAAACCATGGTAATCATCCATGAAATCTGCTGCTCTAAAGTTGCTCTTTGTTATTTTAGGAAAGGTTTTATTTTTCCAGGCCTATGTAAAAATCCATAAAATTTATTAGGGACAAATAGATAGGGGCTTTTTTAGTTGTTTTTTTATGCTATTTGTTATCAAAACATAACATTCTGGAAGCAGATACTTCAAACATGTGGTGGTATTATGCAACATTTGACCTGGAAAGAAAAGCATCTGAAATGCATTTTTATGAATTGCTAGATATTTGCTCTGACACACTAAATCCTTGAAAATAGAAATTCAGCTCTGCTGCCTGTCTTTCTCTGTAGAGATTTATGTCCCAGACACAGAGCAAGGCCTGGATGCTTCATGCATTTTCTGGGCTGCATCCTTGCAGCAGTGCAGAGCTGCTGCACCTCTGCCCAGGGCCCTCCAGAGTGATGCAGAAGCTGTGCACAGCTGAGCCCTGTGATTTCCAGACAGGAAAATCTAGGATGATAATTGAAATCCCAACCCTCTGGAAGGTGAAGGATCCCCAAATCCATCAGCCACAAGAAAAGACACAAATCCAGAATGAATCTTGCTCAAGTTGAGTGCTAGCAGGAGGAGGAGATGGGCTGCTATTCCCTGATTATCCACTGCAGCTTCCCCTTGCCCCAAGCCCTCTGTTCTGCCAGGCAGGATGTTCAGTGCAGAGTGATCATCCCATAGCTCACATGGCTTTGAAGAATGAATTTTTAAAGCAAGCTTTAGGCTGGTGGACACCCTTCTTCATGGGGATGCTGCCCTATACCTCCTACTGAACATAACAAATAAGATTTGGAACATGGAAGGCATAAAAAAAAA
Source organism: Geospiza fortis (assembly GCF_000277835.1). Classification (NCBI taxonomy): domain Eukaryota; kingdom Metazoa; phylum Chordata; class Aves; order Passeriformes; family Thraupidae; genus Geospiza; species Geospiza fortis. Next base: position 3,331,960 of record NW_005054319.1, on the reverse strand, counting down.
AACAGGGAGAAAATAAAGTGGCTTTAAGACACAGTTCACTGGGCCTGCTAAATTCTGTGATAGCTGAAAAATATCTCCATTTTACAATTCCATTTCTGCATTAAAAATCTGCATATCCATACTATGAGCTATGTCTATGCTGAAAAGGAAATAATGAGAGATTGTGCTATCCCTAGTGATACTTAGTCAAAACAGTATATTGAATTTTAATATCAATGATTTAATGAGAAATATTCCACAGGAAAGTAATCAGGCATATACACCCTTGATGTTTTACTGAAATGTGTACTAGCAGTATGAAAAGTATATTTTAATTTCCCCTTTCATTTTTATATGGAAAGAAACAAGCTTCTTTTCTGCTCATCCAAATCTATGAATATTCAAGTCGCTTAACGGAAAATGCTTGGAAGGAACAGAGAGCAAAGAAAATTATATTGTATAGATCTTTTAACAGGAGGGCTTGGAAGAATGCAAAGTTACGTTTTCAACACCTTACCAGCACCTAATTTAGAGAGAAGTATTTGTCTGCAACAGTGTCAGTGCTTTTGTTCTTCTCAAAAGGGACAAACAGAGTCAGGAGCACAAACAGTGAAAGCTGCAATTTCCCTTGTTTCCTGCCATCAACATCCAGCATGAGCTCTGTCCCACGCTCTCCCATTATTATGCAGGTAGGAGTTTGAAAACTGCACAATTTCAAGAATATAAGCAAAGTGGGCCCAGAAACAGCCCAGCTGGGGCACTGCAGTAGCTGCAGATTGCAGAGCTCTGGTGAAACCTCTCCAGGAGTGTTCTCTGCAGCCCTGCAATGTTCTCACAGTTGCTCAAACAAGGGCCTCCAATAGAAAATATTGAAAAACCCTGAAATTATACCTTGATGTGGTTGTTTTACATCGGGACTCCCTTGCAATTGAGACCCATTGGTACTGCTGATCTAGAACCTCACTAGTTAGGGTCTGAGGGAGCTCTGCTGTCCTTTGGATGTCTCTATCTGACTCATCCTGAAGCTCTACTGCTTGAAGAAACAAAGAAAATCATCTCTTTGTACAGATTTTGGGTTGCTTTCTGACAGTGGCTGCCCACATGCTGCCTTTCTCAGCTTTCTCACTGGAAGAATACCCCAAAAAGATGCCTCTGGTATTCATTCTCTCTCAAAGGAGTGGCCACTTGATGTTCAACCTCCCCAGTGCTCAGCCCAATCCAGGGCACTGCTACTCTGAGCTGGGCTGGAGATCCCTCTTTGTGTCTCCATCTAGTTCCAGCTGCAGACACCCTAATCAGAACCCCAGAGTCATGAAAAGCAGTTTTATCCTTATCTGTCCCAGAAAGAAAAGCTTTTAAAGACGCCACAGTGGTCCCTGCTTGTCCTGCCCAGCTCTGGTGAGGTCCCCACTCACTGCCAGGACCCAGAGGAAACCTCTGGTCCTGGAGAGGAGCCTCCAACCAAGACCCATCCAAGCAATTTAGAGCTCCTCATCTCAATTTTTCAGTGGGTTGTAGGACAGTTTGAGGGAGGAAAAGCAAAGAAAATGACTTTTAAAAAGAATCAAAGGAAAGATGTGAATCGTTTATGTCTCATGATAGACACATAAAACAGCTGTATCAGGTGTCAGTGTTGACTGCTGGTTGCAGTTCAACATTACAAGATAAATTCCCAGCTGACAAAACACAACTCGATCCCCAAGCAATTGTTTCACAATAATATTTGCTGGAAAGTCACTGCATAGCTTTGGGAACCCTGCAAAAATTCCTCCAGGGAAGAACTTCCCTCATGCTGCAGCAAAGCCAGTGATTCTCTCAGCATTTATCACACACCTAGCAGCTTTATAACCTTTTAAAATGTGCAGTAGCTGGGCTTGTGACAAACTTCCTGATCTTTTACAGGAGACATGCAATGTTTCCCATCCGTTATGCAAATCCAGATTGCAAAATAACTTCTGCAGGAATTGCCTGAATGAATCCAGCAAAGCAAGTTGGGAAGCACTTAAAACCAACAGACCAGGTCAATAAGGACAGGGTTGGCCTAATCTGTGAGGTAATTAAAGACATAAGTAGGAGATTTGAATATGTACTTACACAGTTAAGTTATGAATTCCTCAGTGGGGAGATGTGGGGCTGGGCCTGGAGAAGGAAAATTGAGCAGAAACACAAGACCTTTGGTTTATTTGATTGCCTCTCGTGGAATATTTCTATTAAATGATGGCAAACAGGTCAGCAGACTGCCCTGTTGTTTTTGCCATCTGCATGTGGCAAACCTGGGGGGCTCCTGTGCTCAGGGCAGAGCCAACACCCGTGGGAGCAGAGCTGGAACAGCTGGTGGAAATATTTCAGTTCAGAAGAGAGGGAGGCAGGACATGCAACAACTTGCAGTACTAGAAAAAGCAGCTTAGCATAAAAAGCAACAGAAATTGAAAAGCCTCATCTGAGCTGGAGCCAGTAGCTCACGGATCTTCCTCTCTGGCAACCCTTCTGCATACATCAGAGTGGAAAAACATTAATTATACCACAGCAAGCCATGTCTTCCAAAAGATAAAGTCGGTGCTGTTTTCCCATGCCGCTGTCAGCCATCACCCCTGTCCTGCAGGCATTGCTGTACCCAAAACCTCATCCTGCTGTGCAGCTGCAGCTGATGGAGCACCAGCCTCACATGGAGCACAGCCCCCTGAGAGAGGAGACAGCTGCAGACCCCTGCTCAATCTCCTGACTCCCACCAGCCTCTTATCCCAAGATGAAACAAGGTGATTCCCTCTCCCAGGTTTGTACCAGAATCTATGTGAGCTTTGCAGGATGAATTGAGCACTTCTGGCTCTGAAGATGTGCAAACAAACCCTACTGCAAATATTATTCAGGGTTCAGTGATCCATGTCCTCCTAAGGGCAATCATCAGCTTTCTGCTCCTGCCAGCATTGCCCCTGACAATTTCTCTATAAAAATTTCCTCCAAGCAGTTGTTCAAATGGAAAAAATCCAGGTAAAATAGAAATCTTAAAAACCACCATATAGACTGCTGATGACCTTTATCATCTAACCCTGAGCCACTGGAAAAGAAGTAGGAGGGGAAAAGACAAGTTCAAATGGTTTGAGTTAGGAGTGGAGATAGTCATCCATATCCTGACTGAAATACATTCATGGGTCTCCTGGAAAAGATGTATTTTTAAAATGCAAAATGCAAAAGCAAATGTAAAGTGTTGGTGGCTTGAAATCATGTCTAAAGTGTGAAAGGAGAAAGACTCAGAGACACATCTATTCAGCTGTCCAACAGTTTCAGGGGCTGCTGTCTACAGAATGAGCCCTGATGTATCCAGGCTTAAATGAGATTCAAAAATTGACAGCTGTGAATAAGTCTTCTCTTAAAATAAAAATTCACAGAGCAACCTGCATTCAAAACTGAGCACCTCTTGCTGGCTCTCCCATCCAAACACATCCAGTTTTATTTATGTTTTGTAGGAAGATTTGTGTCAATTTTGCATTTTACATAAACAACATCTGCCTGGTGATAAGATGCACTGGCACAAATGATCTTAAATGTTTATGTCCACAAACTGTTCTATAAGAACTTAATATATTGGCCTTGTTTTTCATCAGTCTTGACCTGTTTTACAGGGGCATAAATCAGAACAAATTACATTTAGGTGGTAGTAAAACCAGAACAATTTCAGTGGACATTAACTTTTAAGGCTTTTGCAGCTGACAATGGGGAAGAATGCACAGGAACAACTCTACCTCTTAGACACCTCATACAACACTGCTGCAGCTCTAAATTGGTGCACAAGCACAGAAAGAATAAATTAAATAAGAGGGATATTTCAATTCCACATGAACTCACTGTTTCAAATGCAGCTTAAATATCTCTGTGTAAAAACAGACCTCGATCAAGACATTCCTCCGATGAAGACACATTTGCAGTCTTCACTGACAAGTTGTGAGATTTTTGTTCTCATCTTGGTCCCACTTTTTGATGGTTTTAAAAGGTTGACTCATTATCAAGGTTGATACAAATACTTACAAATACTGCATTTGCTGCAGTAAAAATTTTTATTTGCAAAAAAATTTGATTAAGTCAAAAGAGGTAGAGAAAAAATATTAATGGAGTTGATGAAACTATAAAGGAAATTTTTATTATTATTTGCTACTGGGGAAAAAAGTACTGCAATGCTATTCTGATACTTGTTTCTAGGAATCAAAAATCATTTCAGTAAACTGTATCAACCAAGTGTCAAACTATGGATTGATCTCTCTGCCTCAGCATTCCCAATCTTGACAATTTGCTGATGCCTTTTCAGCAGCCTTTGATTGCATTCCCAACACTATTTTTGAGGTATATTGTAAAAAGTTTCTTGAATATACAGTGTTGGTGAAATCCCCATAAAATGAGAGTAGGGCTTCAGAGGATTCAATGGTATTCAAAATCCTAAAATATGCATGGCCAAAAGCCATTCTTTACATGGTATTGAGGCTGAAACAGATAACATAGCACAGTTTGCAAATATAGAAATTAATTATTCAAATAATTAAGTGGTTTGTCCAAGGTCACACATAAAACTGTTTGCTTGAGAGCTATTTCTACACCTTAGGGAAACCCAAGGGAAGAAATCAGTCAGTGTTTCTGTGCCCAAAGATGTGATGCAGTGACTCACTATAAATCACCATTTTCCTCCATTTCCCATTTCTTTACAAAGGCATTTGGCAGCGCAGGGCAGAGATTTGTGCTGTGCCCTGCACACTCAGGCTGCAAGGGCAAAGGATGAACACAGGTTCATCCTGCAGGCTGGAGAGCAGAGGGCAAAATGGGCAGAAACGTGGGACAAAATTTTGTTTAGAGCTTTGCAAGAAGCTTGGAACAAGGTTTAAAAGTGTCAGGAGTGAGGGTGGTGTAGCATGGGCTGAAGGAAAAGATCAGTCTGATAAAGAGCTTTAAAAAAATCAGGGTGCAGGATTAGAGACTGAGAGGAGCACAAAGGAATTTATGATGCTAAAATCACATACAGCATGAAAGAGGAGTAGTGTTGAAACACACAGCAATGTTTTACACATGTTATTTATTAAAAAACCACTCTCAGAAATAACTATCTGCCTTCACAGCAACTGCTCTTCTCCAGCGAACAAATGTGGTCTATTAGTTTTCCTTTATATATCCTGCATTGTTGCAATATTGAGCAATGCTTGAATCTAATTCTTCTGACACAGTTATGAAAAATGTAATTTTTAAACCTTAAAATATTTACGCAGCTAGGGAGACTTACACAATTAGAGCCTGAATCAAATTGTCATTTATATGTGGTATACAATGAAACATTTGTTAAATTCAATCAGTTAAAATAAAAGCAGCAATAAAACATCATCAGACAAGAGGAACCCATTTTTGCCTGCATCCAGCTGTTTGTTTATTTATGTATTCATCTGTTTAAAAAATTTTCCCCAGCCTTGCAAATATGCACATTTTAATGGCAATTTTGGGGAGGTAAGGGATGGGATTGGGGTGAGGAGGACAAAAGTTTTCTTCTCAGCCAGGAACATGGAGTACTTCAGTTTCCTTATGTTCTGTTGTGGACTTGGTTATGGTAACATTTGGCTGCTGGAACACCTTTTTGTACTTGCACACCAGCTAGAAACCCACTGCAAGGGGCTTTTTACCACCCTAAACTGTCTCAGTGGGAGCAGTGGCATCAGCATCCAGGTCAGCAGCATATTCACAGCTGAAAGGGATGCTGAGAGGTTTGAGTACCTGCTCAGGATGTTAAACTTCCCTTCCTGACAGCCAGGAACGTGTCAGGGTCACACCTGCCCTTGTACAGCGCCCTTCATGAGTGGATTCTGTCCCCTGAGTGAAGTTTATGACAATTTGGGATCAATATTAAGAATTCTATTATTTATTCCTAATAATAGTTTGCTAAAATAATTTATTCTGCTTTTCTTACTTTGATTTGTCTTTATTGCTTGTAGGAGCTCCTGTTAGACACAATCATGCAGACAGCCTTGAGTGCCAGTGCACATCTAATCTTGTCCAACAATTTCTTTTCATTAGTGGGATAAAGGCACTCTGCTGCATTCAGAGCTCCACTTTGTGCTCTTGGGGTATTTAGCTTAACCCTTTTAACATGATTAAAACAAACTAAGATCAACACAGCCAGCATTCCTCAGAATGACACAGACAAGCCTAATTGCTATTGAAGCTTCATAAAGAAAACAAAAAAGCCAGAACTTTTTCCCTTTTTACTTTAAGTAGGGTGGAAAAAATCTAATTGATTGTGATCAGTAAAGCCAATACTTGGAGATGTTGTCAGGGTTACTGGATTTATTGTCCTTTTTCAGCAGTCTTGGCCATTACTTAACTGTTGGATTAATTGTATGCAGAACAAATCATCTGCCATTTCATTTTATGACTCATTAAGCAAGTATAGCAGATAACCATTACTGCTTTTTGGTGTAAGAAGATTTCAAAACTTGTGCACTGCTAATGATGCTAGAATTAGGTAAAGCAAATACCTTGCTGTGTGCAAAGGTCAGGGTAAGCACTAATGAAACACTTATCTGCCCCAAAAGTAAAATAAATCCATTTCCTGAGCCTTGAGAGAGGTATAAAGCTGAGACAGGAGGCTGAAGGGTGAAGAAATTGCTGTTCACTTGCAGGGGGCTCTCAGTGGCATTGTAATACACTGCTACCCACAGAACCCTGAATATCTGCAGGAGATTGTTCCATGAAAGGAGAGATCTGCCTTGGACAGAGATGGAGCCAGCCAGGAAAATGCCAGGATTTTGGAGAGACAGATGTAAAATGAGAGAGGCTTTGCAGAGGGGCGCGCTTTGGAAGGACAAAACAGGAGGGGAAGGGGCTGACCTTGCCAGGATGGGAAGAGTGCAAATCTAGGCTGTGGTGAGTTTTCTGGAGGTGTCTCAAGCTCTTCACTCCCAGCCTGTGCCCTCCCCCAAAGCCCACCACAATCTGTGAAATTCCTGAGGTACAGCACCTCCCTCTGCTCCTCTAACCGGGGACAGCTTTGCAATCTGCTCATGAAGCACCACACAGGATGCTGATCACACACTGCAGTGCCTCCTGCAGATTTGGAGGGAAACAGGGGAAAAAAACCAGAGCATGAAGTGAGAAAAGTGGAAAATTATTGTTTGTGTACTAATAAAACTCTATTTCTATGTAGAATGTGGATTTGTGCACTTTGGGGTGCAGAGCACAAGATCAATTAAACTCAGTTTCAGATGTGTCTTCTCTTCTCTCTGTTCTGGATTTTTCTCTCTTTTTTTTTCCTGGAGATTAAGTGCTTATACTGTTCTTTCTCAGGGAACTAATAATAAGAACAACAGCAGTAATCTCTCACTAGTGCCATTAAAAGTATCTTTTATTTCAATACTCATCCCATATATTTGTTGCAATCTGACCTTTAAAGCTGTGAATAATGTCAATCAAAGCATACTCATTTATCTTCAACATTTTAATTACTGTTCTCAATATTGATCCCATTTTACTCATTTCCTACACTTATTGTATTACAAATATAACATTTCTTTCCCCTCTCATTCTTAAAATAAAAATATGTGAAGTTAAATCCGGGTGATACCCGCTGTCAGAGATAAAATGCTTTTAGGAGATGGAAAGAGGCAAGTAAGGTGTGTAAGAAATCAGCACAAAGCCCTCCAAGTCTTGCTGAGTTAGGAAAAGTCTGTGCATGTGGGGTGATTTCCTCCAGGCTGAAATCTGGAAAAGGGCAGAGGACACCTAAAGCATTCAGTAAGAAATATCAAAGTGCCCCAGTGGAACCTGCAGTAGATGGCCTGTGGCAGGGAAACTCACATTACAAAGGTGTTAGAAATTCCCGGGAGAATGGAAGTTGGGAATTGGATCTTTTGGGTTGGGAATTGGAAGGAGAAATGCAGAAAGTGTTCCTCAGCTCCCTGGGGACTGGGCTGCTGCCCTGGTGCACAGGTTGGATGCCAGCAGAGACACCCACAGAGCAGAGCAGCAGAGCAGGAGGAGAGTTACAAACACTGTGATCCTCTTCTTTTAAACAAATCTCATTTCTTATCTTCTCCCTGCCTGGAGCTGTGGTTTCAGATGGAAGATGCTGATCTAAGAGCAGGGAGGCATTGGGCTGGTGTGGCATTGAGGTAACCCCAGCACTGAGCAGATGAAGTCTTTGGAATGGCTTCCTGTCAGTGTTACAGCATTTTCTTAGAGCTTGCATGATGTTTGTGAGTCGTTTGGCTTAATCCTCTCCCTGATGAATGGGTTTTCATAGATCCAGGACAAACTCCTCATTTTTCTTTCCCTTTTAATAGAGCTCCACTGTGCAGCTCCTTTGGAGTTGGCACCTAGTAGGGCTCTTTTGTCATTACCCAAGTTGCTGCCATGTTCTCCTTTGAGTAAATGCTAAATTTTTCCCCTCTCCAATTTGCTTTTCTCCCATCATTCCGTGTAACTGCATTAGATAGTAAAGATGTCTCAGATGTTTAGCAAGAGAAAGGATTGCTTTGCTGTGCTTAGGAATAGAAACATTTCCTTGTTCTGCCAGCTTTCCTCAAGTTAGAACTAGAAGAAAACAAATAAGTGTGGATTGTCTGAAGGTCTCAGAGCAAGCTGGCCCCACAGCAGAGCAGTTCAAACCTTTACAGTTTCATCAGCTACTGCTTGCAAAATGGCCTATACTGAAAAGAATCCCTAAAATGGCTATTATTATTTTTGCTTTAGTGTTGTATGTATATTTGTCCATAGAATACATTTCTCTACCCTAATACCACAGACTCATTCATCACATCAGAGCTTCTCACCCTTCCTTTGTTTGATGCTGTCCAAAGAGTACCATGGAGAGCACTATTACTTCCTCAGATACCTTTTCTTCTTTACCCTTTTCTATTTCACCTCATTTAACATACAAAGTACATGCTAGGAGTGCAAAAAGAAGAATTGCCACACATTACCATCTCAATGCTATGAGAACCCATTTTATGCTGCCTTAACTTTGGATTTCTAGTGCTTTGAATGCAACTGGGGTAAGCATTTTGCTTAACAATGGGGTGCTATTATTAAGAAAATAACAGTTAATGGCCATATCTTCCTGCTCTAAGAACTCTCAGCTGCTTTGAAACACGAGGCAAATTCACTATTTTGCTGTTCTAAATGAAAGCACCACTATAGGTGAGATGTTTAGATTGTGCTGCCAAGCTCTTTCCTTCGAGCAAAATTTAAGCTTCTCTAGTAATTGAACTGATAATAAAAATATCTAAAATAACACTTTTCCATTGTTTGCAGACAGTTATAGCTAATCACCTTATGTACTTGCTAAACCTTCTATTTCACTCCCTTGGTGTCGCAGGTCATTTTAATTGACCTCATGAACATCTCAGGTGCCCAGTGACACATCTGTTCCTGAAATTACAGCATCCCAGGGGCTGACCAGGGGCTGGAATTCAAGCCGAGCAGCTGCAGGTGGACAGGATGGGCTGTGACAGGCGGTGGGGACAGGGGAGGGTGGCAGGAGCCCTGTGCAAGTGAGTGAGCTCGAGGTGCCAATCACAGCTGCTGTAACAAGCGGCAGGGGAGCAGCCCTGCCACAGCCCCAGCTCTGCATTTCCATCATCACCATCCTCTGACAACAACTCCCAGGTGGCCAGAGTTGTTATAAAACACAGAGGCATTCATAAAGCCATGAGAGCTTGTGCCTTGCTGGCTGAATTCATCGAGCCTGGCGGTCCCAGGGACGGGGAAAGACACACTGAGTTAGCACTCAGCAGAGCGGGGCAAAGGACTCCCAGAGCTCACCCTAAAAAGCTCTGGCATTAAACAGGCCAAATGAGGCTTCCCAGCAGGGAATGAACATGGATTGTCTATCAATCTGTCATGGCAAAAACGGGCTCCAAGCAGAGGCATTATTGCTCTTCTGGACAAGGATGCACTGAGCTGCCTGGGAAGTGGGCTGCGAGAAATGTGTTAAATAAAATGACACGGGAGCAGCAAGAGCAGGGAGAGATGGAAATGAGAGCAGAGATGTTATTAAGGCAGACAACCGAGATAGCCTTGGAGCTACCAGCATATGTGTCAAATAGCTGGTTGGTCAAAGAGTTTTAGTCACTGTTCTCACAGTTCCTCATCAGCAGACCCTGATGACAGTCAGTGAATTAATTCCTTTCAGCATCTCCATGAGTTACTTTTAGAAATGCAACTTTTGTACCTTTCCCTGTCTCCACTTTACCAGCAAAGCTGAAAACAGTCCACAGAAGTTTTCAAGGGGTAAAAATACATGGCCCCTCCATTCTATTTCTAATCATGTGGGGTAAAGTTTCACATTCCTGACATATTAAGTGAAAATAATTCTTTTGTTTTTTGAACTACTTCCAATGCCATCTGGAGCATTTTAACACTAGATGACTCGCTAGCAACCAGCATAAAATCCAAAGTGCTTATAAGAAAGATACATGGCTACAAGTTACCCCATTAGCATTCAATGGTTTATTTTATAACTTTTGAAGATACCAGGCTCTAATCTGCACGCAACTCCAATTAATGTTAATGGGAATTATGTGAACATCCAGAGTAGTTATATGGCCCTTAAACTCTTGGTACAACAACTCTCATTGTCTACTAGTCTAAATTTGCATAAGCAATTAATGTCTCATTAATGTCTCATTAGGAACTCATATGGTGTGAGGGAGGAAAGAGCATAAGTGCCTCTATGGAAACTGCATTAGGTCACACATGAAAATGACTTTACTGGTTTAATCTTGTTTTGTATTTGTACATGGAAAAAAAAGCAAAACTGCAGAGAGGCAGAGTATGGCAGAGATCAGTGTGGCTGCTGTGGAGTAAGGCAGACCTGCAGTTGCAGGAGATGTTTCCAGCTGGACATAAGGAACAGTTTAGGCAGGAACCATTAAAAGGCCACTGAGCTCCTCTGAGGGCAGAGCAAGCTCTAAACATGTGCTTTGGTGTCTGGGATTTGGTAATTCCCATACCTAACTTCAAACAATGGAGTAGTCCCAATGAAATCAAAATCTTTACTTTGCTGGCCTGTAGCCTTCACCCTTTCATCCTTAGAGAAAACCATTTTGGCTTGAGGTTGTTCTGTTCTGTACACTCAGAAAATGTAAAAACTGAACCCAGGATTTGAGGCACAGCCCAATACAGGGGGTCACTGCCCTTGTCCTGCTGGCCACACTGTGGATAACTCAAGCCAGGACATTATGAAAAGCCCAAATCCTCTGCAGTAGTCCATGATGTTGAGAAGCTTTAATGCAGCTGCCACAGGGAGGGTTTTGAAGACCAGCATCTATCTATTCAAGAGGGTCCCCTCAAAAACCAGTCAGGAGCTGGATGGAGACTCCACACTAAGCACACACTGAAAAAGCTGAATTTGCCTGAGAGAAATCATTTCTTTCCCGAGGAAATCTAATGGGATTCATACTCTGAAGTCAAAGAACATCCTGACTATTAACTGAAAATATAACTAAATGTTCATGGTGTGTTCATCAACCCTGAGAGAGCACATCCAGCACTCATTAGCTGTTACTGGTACCTTCAGCATCCTTTTGGGCTGCTCCAGCCAGTACAGCTGTAAGGAGCAGCATGTTTGTTCTGGAGCATCCCAAAGGCACTCAGGAGTTCTAACCAGGCTGTGCTCTCACTTGTGCAGTGCTGTTTCTTACCACAATATTGCAGCTGAAGTGGGAGGGATTTTCCTGATATGTCTTCAGTTCAGTGGGGTTGGACAGCTCAGCCACAGAGCCTTGGGCCAAAGCTCACAGCTGGCACACAAAGGGAGCTGCACCAAGTGCTCTGGTTTCCAGTGGAAAGGGAGATGGAAGAATTTAAATAAGGACAGAGCAGTCCAAAATGGAAAGACACAAGCACTTAATCAGGAGAGCAAGCACAGTGCTCAAATGTACCTGGGGTCATTTATGCAGAGAGTATTTTTTCTGGATGAGCTGTTTGTTGAAAGTACATGGAGTTAATCCAGTGCTGATTTGTCAGGATATGGACCATAGCACCTGAAGAATACTCCTGGCAAATATTTCAGATCCAGCTACTCTGAACTGTACCTCTGACACCACTCAAAGCTGCTAGAGCTGATGTTATCTGGACTGAAGCAACACGTGAAATCAAAAAGATTTTAACCTGGGAAATTGTGAGGTTCTGGGAAACTAAACTGGTTGGAAATGGTTGGATCTAGGTTTATCTGCCTTGAACCAGTTTGAGCCAGTTGGGTCTGGTTTGATCTGGTTGGATCCAAACAGAAGGAACACAGGGGAAAAATTAACACTTCTAAGCTGTGTTTTCAAAAACATTTGAATCTTCAAGTTTGACCCGTTTTACACCTGCTGAAAACAGGGGTAACTCCTCACACAAAAAGCTAGAAAATCAAAGCTAGCGTAACCTTTTTCTCTTCAGATACCAGCTCAGAGTCTACCAGAAGTGAATTGAAAGTACTGAAATAGAATAAAAATCACTCTTTAATTTGGTTGAGAGCCCAATTCTTCTGTCTGAGAAAGGCACCTTTGTTTTCAACAATAGCTTGATCAACTAGAATTTCAAGACCAGTGTCTGGAGAAAATTGAAAACCAGTGTGAGCTGGACAACCACTAAAACTGATAGAGTTGTACTGGCACAAGGGACTGACCTCACTGCAAGGGGCTGACCTTTGGAAGGCAAAAAGGGCCAAGTTCATCCTCACCAAGAGCCATCAGCACTCAGAAAGTTTATAAGAATTTGTCTCAGCACATGTAGGGTGATCCCCTGAGTATAAGGAACTGACCTGGCAATAGCTGGGCTCAAGGCAAGACAAGAGGCAATTTTATTACTAAATTTTTAAAGGCAATGTGTGAGTGGTTGAGAACTGTGGTTATTTGCAAGGTTCTCTCCACCTCCTAAATGTTCCAGATGTTCTACAGTTTTGCAGAGCACATCTGTATTTCTCACTGAATCTCAGTAAACCCTACACTAACCCAACTGTTCTGAAATGGAATTTACTTTATGCACATCAGGGAAAGGTTTCCCAGGAACATTGTCCTATATATTTGCACATTCTTGTAAAATAACCAATGTTGTTGAGATAACCAAAATATTTTTTGAACTTTTTTTTTTAGGTCAAATGACCAAAGTAACCAAAGATTCATGGTCAGAAATACTCTGCAGTGTGTGTGAGCCCTCCATAAACATGTGAGGCGCTGCTTTCCTAGTAAATCGGGGCAGATTTAATATATTTTCATTCCATGTTTGGGATCAGAGTATCAGCATACTTAGCCTTAACTGCCTTTAAATACACTGCCAGGGAAAGGAAAACAGCACCAGCACAGAACTCATGGAATCAGAGTCACCTCCTATAATTCAAAGCCCTGGCTTCAGTGGGGCTCAGCTTCTCTGGCTGTGAGTAATGTGAGTGTTCCCACCAGCCTGCTGCCTGCCAAGCTCATGGTTTGCATACTTCAGTGGAAACAACAGATGAGACATTCACAGTGTTTATCTCCACATTTCTGTTCTGCCCTTTTGTAAGAATTGAGGCACTAATCAATATTTCCAGAAGTAAACATGGTGTTAAAAAAATACTTTTGATTAAACAGTTGTACTGCTAGTGGTTTTTTTAAAGAGAGATTTAAATGTTACACACAATCTGTTACGTTTTAGTGGTGAGTGTGCTTTATTAGGCTATAGAAGTCACTTTGGACTTCAAAAGTAAAATTTTCCATCACCTTTTAACTAAAAGTCTTTCTGCAAAAATATAATTTATCTCCAGTTGAGGCAACAGCCTGTGTGAATAGAGCCTGCCTCCATCTCCGTAGATCAGCCCAAAGCACCAGATGTTTTCTGTGAGGAATAAAAGCCTTTTGGGTTTGGGATGTTCTTAGTTGCAGTCCCCAGGCCAACACACACAGCCATGTTGGCATTGAACAAAACAGTCAATTGGATGGTTAATAATGATTTCTTTGGGCTTTGATTTACTCAAGTGAGTGATCAGGAAAACATTTGCAAAATGGGGGCGAGTAATTATGTTCTCCAGTATGGTTTTAATAAGAAAACTGAAGGAAGAGAAATAAGCACAATACTGAGATACTGATGAACAGGACTGGGTGAAAATGTTAAACATAAGAAAAATTGGTTTGTCCACATGCTATGCAGGCAGAGCACCAAAGCTTTCCTTGCAAACCCCTTGACACTGTGCTCAGTTTGGGCTGCGAGTCCCAGGCTCTCAGCAAGGCTCAGCTACACCAAGACCTTGTGACCATGGATTGCTGGGCCAGACCAGCTCTGTGCTGGGCAAACCCAGACAGCCCCAGCAGGTTTAGCCCTGTCTTTGCTCACCAGCAGTGTCACCTGGGCTGTGACCCCCATGGCTGAGGCTCACACCTGAGAGCTGGCTGCCAGGAGGCTGTGCGGGGCATTGGCTCCTTACAGGAGCTGGAAAAGTGGCAGCACATCTGCTCCTGAGGCTGAGCTCTTCCACTGCCAGCACCAGCTGAAAGCAGCAATATTTTAACTCAACGGGAGGGGCTGGACAAAAGTGCCTGGCAGGGGACACACTGCTCCCTTTGCCACTTGTGCAGCTGAGGAGTTGTCACCCAGCAGTCAGGTGCCAAGGGACAGAGGGGGTACAAGTCAGAGCCCTCAGTCTGCTCCCCATGTCCTTAACTGTTCTCAGACTGAAACCTCAGTGCCACAACTGTCTCATTTGTACCTAGCTGGACAGCCAAGCATAAAGCAAACACGTGCACTGCTCGTGCTGACAGACTTGGCTCTCAGGGTTCAACAGTTCACCTTAAAATAGGAAAACCTTCTTTTGCCAAAAATTTAGACTGTCTGCATAAGCAAACTTACTGGCAGGAGTTTTCTCCCACATTCTTTCTCTCCTTTCTGCTTAAAAAATTATCTTATTAGCAGTAGACCACATTAAAAAAATCAGATTCAGATCCTTGAGTATAAAACGCAATAAGTAAGCAACAAAAGAAAGAGAGGAGGCTGCTCTGTCCCGAGATATGCTGAGGCTCACTAGAAATGGTACAAATTTCTAACATCCTGTTTGTTTTTCTGGTATCATGGCAAAGAGTGTGTGCAATACAATTCTCAGTGTTTCACTCCTCAATGCCTTGTTAGCAACAATTGCAGTTCTCAGGAGGACTGAACAGTGGAGTCTCTCATACTAACTCCATATAGAGTGAATCTTTGGGGAATTTCAGACTTCACAGTACAAGCTATCAATACAAAAAATCATAAATGCCTCTGGTTGAACAGATTATTGCAGTTACTGTAGAGGCAGGGCTGTTAACTCTTTAAAACCCCTTTATCTGATGTTCTCATTTCAAACCTCATTTATCTCCCAGCATCTGAGATTGAGCAATTCTTGTCTGTCAGACTGTAATTACTTTCCTTCCACCCCTCTCCCCAGTACATATAAATAAAGGCTTTTACATCTTACCTCCCAAGCTACTATGAAATGCCTTTGTTTTTGAACACAGTAGAACAAAAACAATGTTGTATTATTCAGCAGCCGTGGGAAATAGTTCTTTATTTGGATGCAATTAAACTTAAATGGTTAGTTCTGCTTTTTATCAAAAGCCTCTATGAAAAATGTATAAACACAGCAATCTTTGCCTGCTCATTTATTCACTTTGAATAAACTATGCAGAATGAAATTGAGCTTTATTTCATTCTTGCTCTTAATAAGGTGGATAACTAGCTGGTAAGTTCTCAGGACATCCTACATTCTGTATTGATCTTGTTTCTTTAATCTACTTCCAGAAAAAATAAGGGCAGCATTCTTGATGCTTCAGCTGCAAGTATTTCCCCCTTACTGAAAGTGCAGCTCTATGCACCAGCTGAAACTGGTGGATTTGGGCCCATTTATTTCTCATTAAGTCAATGGGCATTTTCTCATTGATGGTGACATCTGAGAGCCTGAGGCTGATTCCCATGGCATAAATCCACAGAGCTTTGGAAATTACAATTTTAATCTACGATGTTTCTTAAACTTTCTGCCCAAGTTTTTGGAATCAGGAGGAGTTCTAGCTGGAGTTTTCTAAGAAGTGTTACCGCAAGGAGGTTTTAGGGAAAGCAGAGGGAACCTGCCATAAGAGACAGCCAGTTTGCTCCCAAAATCAGCATCCATGGGTGCACAATGCTCAGACTGCTCTGAGGTAGAAGCAGAACTTGCACAGTCCAGCCATGTGCCTCCAAATATTTGGGGCTCTCCCAGGCACAAAAGAAAACTCTGAACACCCCCATCCAGTTAAAGACACTTCCACCAACATTTTGTTTTCTTAACCTCTAAAATTTGATCATTTTCCCCTCAAAGGAAAACCAGGTTAATTTCCATCATAGTTGTGAATGAAAACTTGTTCACAACAAGGGGAGTTCCTGCAGAATGGAAACGTTGAAGATTTCACAGGTTTACCTGCTGGAACCATCAGATGGCTGAAGCCAACAAAGTTATGAAAAAGATCAGGTTGCCTGAGCAACAATTTTTCCAGAGTCAGCAGATCAGTCTTGCAACTTATTTTTAGCTTTTCTCAAGTAGAGAAGTAGCATTGCAGAGGAATGCTGGCAACAAACAAACAAATGCGCTGATCCTAGAAGTAGTAAAAATATTAGTTTGATTACGCTGGTATGAAAGAAAATACAACCTAGACTTCTGCAAAACAGCCAAAATCCCAAGTTTTAAAGGGAGAAGCCAAGTTATGCATGGCAAACACTCTGATTTTGTACCTGATTTTCATGAGCACAAAGTCAGCGACTTACACATATAAATGTCTAGTTATACACCTAAGAGATAAACACCTTTCCTTGCACAGAGCCCAAAATCTGTTGCTACATCCTACAAAACAGCTATAATCTTTTATTTAGCAAGTCCCTGAAATTTATATTCACATTACATGCATTTCAATGTTTGTGTAGTGTAAACATATTTCAGAATTTACCACACTTCTCAGCTGTCAGGAATTTTATTTTTGAGCTTGCTTATGTAAAGTGACATTATAAAAGTGAAACAAAGGAGATAAAAATATGTACAATTAGTTATGGTGTTCTGAGATAGCTTTTATTACCATTTATTCTTGTGAGCAGCAACATGTGCTCAGGAATTTAAGCTCTAGCTGCGCACATTGCTCACCAACATGACACTGTCTCTAAGGAAACAGTTCAGATATTTCAGGGGCAAGCAATGGTCAGAAAACATTTGCTGAAGAACCTGAATCTCTTGTTGAAGAGGTGTTATTTCTACCTCCATGACAGTGAAACTTCCCAAAGATCAGTGAACCAAGTCTACAGACATTCTGGAAGCAGCACTCGTCCCACTTTCATGGATTATGCCATATTTAGAAGTACACTTGAATCTCAGTTTTTAAGAAGAAATTCTCTCTGACAGCCACTTTCCAATCAGCAGCAGCTATTACCTCTCCAACCAGCAGAAGTTTAATTTCCTAGCTCACTGCAAACTTCTACTTCAGGGTTACATGTGGAGAGGACACTCAGGTACATATTTGATTCCTTGTTAAGCCACTAAGTATAGTTCTAAAGAGATTTCTTGTAAATGCAAGCCCAAGTGTTCTCTCAGACATGCAAGAGTGTTCTACACAATTAAACAGTCTTGTTCTTCCCAGGCAGCTGCCAAAGGCCTCTGTCTTTCTGGACCTGTTCTGGCTTGCTTGTGCTCAGGCTCTGCAGAGGAAGGATGCAGGAGCCAACAGAAGCAGAGTTTCAACTGAAATTCCCTGTTTGGAGAATTTTCTTTGGAGCAGCTGATACAGGATGCTCCGGACTCGGGTGGGTGCCAGTCACTAATTGTGTCCCTCTGTGTTTCAGATGTTGAAAATGAGGGTAACACACCAAGCCCCTCTCCTGTACAATAAATGCATCCAAGATAAACAGAAAAATGGGAGGAGGGGAAGGAAAGACCAATTCAAGGATCAAGTGGCTGCCCCTGGCCAAAACACATGACGTCACTTGCAGCATCTGTGCAAATCGCCCCACTCTGGGAGCCTTCTGCAGCTCCCTTGCATAATTGGAGTACAACATTAATTAATAACATGCACTAATCTGCAGTTGAACTCCCTTTGTACCCAGATGTTGATATGACCCCCAGCTAGTCACTCCTGTCTAGGCTGATACATCATCTGTACACTTGGGCAGCTTGCCTCTGCTCACAGGCTCAGAATCTCCGGAGCACACAGCATCTACTACCTCAAATCATGAATCCCTGGGTGTTTTTTGCATCCAGCTCCTATCTGTTATTTCTCCATAACTGGGACACGCAGTGACTTATACCCCCTTACCTGTCACCCTTAATTTGGATCTAGATATATGAGATTCAGCTGTGTATTTCAGATGCTACCGGCATTGCAAAACCTGGTGCAATATGAAGGTTTCCTTAGCAACAGTCACCATAGGAAGTCCTTTAAAGATGCCTTTCCTGACTCTTGTGATTCTGCTTTTCAGAGATTTATACAGGTAAATCAAATATAAAGTTTTGACGTGAACTTACAAAATAGCGGCAGAAAAATAAGTGTATCGAGTTGGAATGCAAATAACTTATTTCTGAATGTGCTTTGGAAACATATCTCCCACTTAAGTTCATGGTATTGTACCCAGCAACTTGCACAAAGGCAAGCAGAAAGGATAACTTTTTTAGAAAAACTAGTCAAAAACAATTCCTCTCTTCCAAAGCTTGCTAGTGTGATCACCTTTGATAGGAATGAGCCACATGATATATTTATTATGTGTCATGTTAGGATAATTACACAGCTGGTTTATGAACCATTGAACTAGTGTGCTAGCTGATGATGCTCTAGGTTCAGTTGCAATTCGTACCCAGTCCATCTTTCATAATAATCTAATAATGAGACATCAATTAATTATCACAGGTTTGAAAGGAGAGTGTGGGAAATGCCATCGCTTCTGTAATGTCTCCAGTAATATTTTATTTTCCCTTTAATTATATCCCAAAAGCAAATCCAGCCACTATAGCAGCAGTGAAGTTACCACCTGTAAATGGCAGCCTAGCAGACCATTAATCAATAGCTCTCTGCAAGGAGATGCCTCTTCTGTGCTGAGCAAAACATGAGTCTGATTCTACAGGAGGCATAAGCAATAAAATACCTACTGCTAATGTCTAATGTGATGATTCCCTTTTACTTGTGCACCTGACACTGTGAAATATTACTGAAATAAGCTGTTTTCAAGAAGGATGCTTTCAGCATGAGTAAATCAGCATTTCAGTGGCAAGGAAAAAAAAAATCATCCTTATTTATGCAAGACCCCTTGCAGAAATGTGCTATTTCTGGAAGAGGCAGACATCATATAATGTTTTCTTAGAAAACAGAGCTGTTGTCCATGATAAAGAATTATTCATATCTCAAAGCAAGGCAGAAGCATGGAAGGTGAAGGATTTGAAGAGAAGCCTTCAAAGCTTTGTTAAGGCAGAGACCTTGTTACAACTCTGCTGTTTTTGCTTGGGAGGCTGGCAAGCTGTTCCTGCTGCTGTGAAGAAAACTTTCTATTCCCCAGCAGCCCATGGGTCCTGACCTCTCCCAGCCTTTCTCTTAGCACATTTGCATGTGAACCATGTAATAAACAAAAATTTCTAGTTGATGAGATTGTACCAGTGGTAAAGCCAATGCTGCAGACCATAAAGTGAAAACCTGGGCACACAACAGGATGAACTGGAAAAATGGGACAGCACCTTCCAGCAGAACATTTCTTGTTGAGCCAAATTATTGCTTGTTGCAATAAGTATTTTATTAATACATTTCAGGAGATCATACTTGGGACCAAGGGGATGGAGGTAAATTCCACAAAATATACTGCAATGGCAGAAAACTCTGCAAGCCACAGATGCCAGGGGGTTTCCTGAGTCTGCCAACAGACACGGGGCAGCTTCAAAAAGGGGACATTTAAATGCAGTTTTGGACAATTGCATGAACAGACAGTGCCAAGCTGTCCCTCAGGGGAAAGCTCACAGGGCTCACAACTGCAACGTTAACGTGGGATGTCATCCCAGAGATACACAGGGTGCTTAATCCAGGATTAAGGGATTACAGTTCCCTCTCCCAGGTTCCCAACATGTGGTGCAGACAGGTTTCCAAAGCTCAGATGGCAAACAAGGACAATTGAAGTCATGCCTCCTTTAATTCTATGCCATAAGCAGAAGACACCTTGTCCCAGTATCATGAGGCATTTTCTGGGGTTAAATTTTAGGAGAGGGAATTAGTCTGCCTCAAACAACATCACAGTCAAACAGATCACACAGTTATGCACAGCAATATGTATCTAACTGAGTCTGGATTTTCTCCTGCTTTTGGAATAAAGGCATAGATTGACTGATCCAAGCCTTTAAGCACTTCTTGTTGCAAAGTCATCAACCAAATATAAACTGTGTGCATGCAGGGCTCTGAAGGTAGATAGGCTGGGACAAGGGGGACCAAGGGTATTGCAAATTCCATATTTTTCTCTTGGAAAAATCTATGAAAAAGATGAAAAAAAAAGGCAAGAAAGAAAAAAGGGAATTAGCTGATGTCTACAGAAACTGAATTCACCTCCTCTTGGCTCACACACATTAACGCCTAGAGAACATCCCTGCAGGGAATGTGTTAAGTAAAGGATAACATTGAGGGTTTCTACTGCATTACAGAGAAATTTCCATTAACCTGAGAGTAAATGTGGACAACATGCTTTATGAATTTCTTAGTGGGCATTTTAACTGAGCTGTAAAATGCAGCAGTGTGAGATAGCTTCAGATCATGCCATTACCAGGATGCAGATCATCACTTTAGAACTGAGCTGTGGTGACAGCTGTGAGTACCTGGAGTCAGCTCCTCCCAAAGCTTCAGCGCAAGAAATACCACAAGAAACATAATGAGGACTTTGAAAAATGCAGCTTATGATGCTGAATAAAGCATGAACTTGGCTGGTGTTTGCTTTGAAGCTTGAATAACACCTTATGTTTCAGTATTTGCTACACAAGATGTTCCTTGATCAATACCAAACTAAGATGTCTTTCTTTCCCCACACAACACTATCCTGCACGTGCTGCGGGTGTCCATCAACAAATCCACTCAAAAACGCCTTAACTAATTAAAAAACATGAATTTTGGAATTCATGCTGCATCAGTGTTCAGAATTCAGGTGTATTTGCCAGACGAACTCTTGGTTTCGTTCCTTAATCAAAACAACACTTCCCAGGGTCTGACAGGGAGTAGAGCTGCTCTTTATTACCAATGAAACGTTCACTCAGAGCTGTTGGAAAGCAGTTTCAGTCCCCAGGGCCAGGATTCACCAAAGCCAGAGGCTGCCCCTGCAGCCACCTCCCCTGACCACCACCAGTGACACAATCCCCCCCCTTCAGAGAGGCAAAGTCCCTTTTCCCAGGCACAGCTGTATCTGCTGGGGCTGGATGCTTCTGCAAAAGCTCAGATGCTTTCTCAGAGCATCACTGCAAAGGACACATCTGTTACTGATGGCAACATGAACAAAAGAGACTTTAAACGCCATGTTATCATCAGGCCATTCAAGAATCAAAAGATTCCTTAAATCAATACCTAAATCCCAGTGCACTCTGTGCTATACCAGCATGTAAGTTAGTGCAGTCTTTAAGACCAGACAATCTAGGCTTTTTTTTTTTTTTAATGTACTTCTTTTGCTATTCTACTTCTTCCATTACTGCTGTTCCCTGTTTGCCCTTTTACTACTCAGCCTCACAAACGGTGAAAATAAAGGCCAGGAAAAATGTCTTTATGCTACAAGAGTTTCATTTCTTAAAGTGATGATCTTGTATTTAATGCACTTCAGGAAAGGCAGTTTCTCTGTCAGGTTTCACCCTTGCTGCTGAAGGAGAAAGACAGTCTGAAATAATTTACCTCTGGCCAAAACACCCTTGCTGTGCATGTGGGAACTGAACCCTGCTTTTTCCTTCCAGAGGCAGCCAAGCTACCTGGCACACATGCTTCTAGATATTATCTAGTCACATGAATGTAATGAAGATGTTTTATTCCAAGCCTCTGGGTAAAGAGGTAAATAAAGGGAACCACTTTAGAGAGGATTTTGGAGAGGACTGAAATCATGGCTTCACACACATCCTTGCCAATTATTCCCACTTATGGAAAGAGGCAAAACGTTTTAATCCCAGCAAACAAGCTTTTCTCCACTAAAACAAGACAACTTTTAATTTCCCAGCTCACATGCACAGAAATAATTTGAGGGCTGCCTGGGTATGGAGAATGCATTTTTCACAGCAGATAGCAAACACATTCTTCTGAAAACTCAAACCATTATTTGTGGCAATTTTTACTGTATGTCCATTAGAGGAAGATTAATCATAAGGGGATAACTTTTGAAGATGAGCTGTGTAGCACTTGGTTTGCACGCTATTGTACTGAGCATATGTTTTCTGCTACAGTTGACAGGTGGTATATTTTTTTATTCAAAGCAATTAACATCAGGGTCAAGATGGTTGGATATCTTACTTTTCTGTTCCAGGTCTGGAAAAAATGTAATTAAAAATAATAGACAGGTGCTTGCTTTTATTTTTAACTGTGTGCATAAACAGCAGTTAAACTGGAAGGAAGCAAGTTACAGTTTTTGGTGCCTCAAAAGGCAAATCCACCCTCTGGAGCTGAAAAGCACTTTTCCCTCTCAGGGGACACAAGACAACACATATCTTGCCTGGAAGTGTTAAAAAACCCTAACATCCCCCAAGCAGATGCAGGACTTCACAAGATGGTTTAGTTACCATGGTGGCACTCAGTCAAAAGTTGGACTTGAAGATCTTGGAGCTCTTTTCCAACCTCAATGATTCCATGACTCTGTGCTACACAGAAATTCACTGGTATCTTTTAGCAGCATGGGGGACAGAAGCTCATTTCCCTTAGCAGAAGCTTCCCTCTGGTAACTCCTGCATTTCTGTGGCTGGTGTTTACTTGACCACTTACAGAGCAATAAGGAAAATGATAACTCCCATTTAATTTTGTTTCTTGTTTTTCTTCCCCAGCAAATACTTAAGAAGTAAGCACAGAATTATATTTTTTTTTCTTGTTCTAAATACTCCTTGAGAATTCTGTGGCTTCTAAAACCCTAGGCAACATTTCCTTTGAAAATCTTCCCCTGATTTTACCCAGTCCAAGTGCCCTTTGCCTACAGAGAACAGAGCACAATCCCTGTCAGCAGGTGCCACCCCATTTGCCTATTATTCATATAAATAAATAAAAAATGTATATAAATAGCTTTCAAAATTCCAAATCATAGGAGCTTTAAAAAGCTGCAAGGTCTGCTCTTTCAAAAAAAAAAAAATCATAGGAGCTTTAAAAAGCTGCAAGGTCTGCTCTTTCAAAAAAAGGGGTTTTGTCTACTTTTTTCTAAAAGGATCTGGACTTTTGTCATATTATTTTTATTTTCTGCAGTCAACAAGGATAAAGAGAAGAAATTAAAGGGAAAAAATCCTCAAAAAAAGCCATTGTGGAAATGAGTAATAAGGGTAGTTCTAGAAGAATATTTTAAGGGGATTTTGATTTACAAGGATCCTTTCATTCTTCAGTTTACTAAAATGAACCCTTTAAACTAATGGCTAAGTAGAAAGTTAGTAAAAAACTCAGTTAATTACAGATTATTCTCCAGTCTAAAGCACTTGTAGACTAAATTGAACCAGTATCTTAAGTGCACTTCTGTCATCTAGTGCAGACAGAAATGAGAATAAATTCCCCATCAAACTAAAAATCCACCCAGTTCATTCAAGCTTATTTACTCCATTGGGAAAAAATCTGTAGCCACTATAGAGAAATCTATAACATGAAACTAATCCAAGAGAATAAATCTCTAAGCAAAGCTGGTCAGTGAACTGCCATGTTATGATCATTCCAATCAAAATAAATTTTAAAAGTTGTGCTGATTTATGCATTGAACCACCTAAAGCTAGAATAAAGGCTGGTGCTTTAATAATGCACATTGCTAAAGAAGTGAGAAAATAAACATCAGTGTAATATTTAGCATGGAACCTCTATTAATGCAGCTATTAGAACTATTAATTATGTCCACAGCTATGTGATTTCTTAGCCAGTTTCAATACAGTATGGCTATTACCATTTTTCAGATTTATTTCCTGGCTTAATGTCCTATTTTAAATTTTAATTTCAAGCCATTTTGAACTCAGCATATAAACTGTCATTTCAGAAAGTATGTTCATTACATTATAGAAATGATCAGAAATTTTGTCATTATCTGAGCTACAATCCAGCTTTTCAACCACACACCCTGATTTTCCCATTATTTAAGAGAAATACATAAATGAAAAAAAAATTAGAAAAACCTTCTGAAGTTTATTTAAAGGGAATTTTTTTCACAGGGTTTGTTTGCCTTATTTAAGTTGATGTTATTTAATTTTGGCTATTACGAGCTCCAAGGCAGATGAATATCAAATATTTGTGTCTGGCTGTGTCAGTCACTGGTGGCTGAGCATGACTTGGCTGATGACTCAGGGAAAAGCAGAATCAGAATATCCTGAGCTGGAAGGGACCCACAAAAATCATCCAAGTTCAACTCTTGGCCCTTCACAGGACACCCCAACAATCCCACCAGGGCTGAGGACACTGCCACAGACCCTCACAGACACCCTGCCCTGCTCATGCCTCCAACTCAACAATGTCCCTCGCAGCTGTGAAGGCTGAAATCACTCCCAGTGTGAGGCAGGAGTCCTCAGGACCTGTTCCCCCAACTGCACATTCACAATTTAACCCAACATCTCAAGGGAATTTCTAAGTCTGGGTGTGAGAGGCCAATGTGGCAATGAGAAGAAAACTCACCTTGATGGGGTGCTCTGGAGTGCCCAATTCCTTCTGCTCACAACCCAATTCCATGCCCAAACCACTTTGCCTCTGCTGGGTTACAGCACCCAAATCACCCTGCTCCTTTTCCAAACTCAAATCCGTGCGGTGACAAATAAATTTTGAGAACCCTTAAAATAAAGTCAAACATTTGCTTCAAGTAAGGCCCAGGAGTTCTGGCTGAGATAAATTCTTTCCTTTTTGTGGGAGATCAGAGCTCACCAGCACACTGCAGTTTGAGGGAACTGCAGGAACACCAGACTTTGCATAAATCACCGAGATCTGTCTCTCACCAGGCAGCTCTCCCTCACCCAGCACATGATAACACAGCTGACATTTCTTTTTTATATTCCCCAGGGCATTCTGAAGCCAATCAACCTGTTGCACAGATTAATGAGATGAAGGAACATCCTGACAGGTAGAAAACCTGAAGCAGTGATTTTGCTCAATCTTCGTATTATAAATGCAAGGAGGGAGCACAAAGTGTTGAGAAAAGTTTTATTGATAAAAGCAAAATATTAGATGAATAATGACTGGACCCAGAAGCCCTGGTGTGATTGCACATTGTTTTTGAGCATGCACAGCTAAATTACACTCCTGCTAATAAGACTCTCAAAAGTAAAGTTTTTCTCACCCACTCACACTGTGCTTCCAAAAATCTGATTTTTTCATGATACCACCTCTGTTGACGTGACCTCAGGAGATGGAGGTAGCTCATACGTCATGATTTAAGCAGTAACACATCAGATTAGGGATCTAATCAATTCTTCTTGCATTGGAACACTCACCAGCACAAGAGAGGACATCTCAGCCCCATGGATCTCAGGCTCGATGCATTTCACCTGTTTGAATGAGTGTTTTTACAGATCATAGGAGGGGGTCCAAGATGCTCTTTGCTGGTGCCCCCTGAAATGAAGTGCTCTCTTATCTTTGCAATTGCTTTGGGGCTCCAGGAAAACATTTTGGAGTGATTTTCCTTCAAATGGGGGAGTGTGTGCACATGTGTGTCTGTAAAAACTTCATTTTCCACCTCTTATAGAACACAAGGCCACAATCTAGCCCAAAGGAGACAGGAAACCTCAACTGGAAAAGCAATTCTCCTACCACTCAGCAACTCATAGGAGCCCTACATTCCATTTTTGGACCTTATACATAGTGGGTGAGAGTTTTCTCTGAGGTGGTCAAGCTGGCTATAGGGACAGTAAATTCCACCTCCAAAGCTTGTCAGCCCCCAGACTCCTAATTCACAGAAATAAATAGAAGTGCCATGTAAAAAATTGCATGACATGAATACTTTCACTTGGAGCAGAAGAATCTCCACTATTTTTCCCAATTCTAAACCCTGATTTGTCTCTTGCCAACTATTTCAGAGCAAGCTCCTTATTGAAAAAAAATCAGGACCTGCGAAAAAAAATTCGTGGAAATTTATCCTGCCTATCCAAAACAGCTCAAGTAATTGAACTATTTTCTCCCTAGAATCTGCCAAGGCAAATAGTCTGTACCATGGGATAATGATCCACATCTCAGACTAGAATGAAACTGAGATGAGAGCAGAAAAGAGAGAAAATGGATATGGTCCAATAATTGTAGCTCTAAAGAAGAGGAACAAATAACCATGATATTATATTTACATCGTCATAAATGCTTTAATGTAGAAAGCCATGTTTTAAAAGGATCCTCTGGTCAGACCTATGTAACATAAGCCATCAAACCTCACTTTGAGTTCTTGTTTATGATCCTGATGAAGTGCTCTGACTTAAGGGCACAACCTGCGCTAGGATAAAACCTTTTTGGCTCTGTTTTGACTGGAAACCACAGAATCCTATTGTTTCACTTGAAAGCTTGTTATCAGGGATATTCCAACTCAGATTCAAAGTGTGCTTTCCTTCTTAGCATTTGCCTGATTCCATCTTCCAGCTGCTGCCTCCTGCAAACCCCACTGCTTAGTTTTGGCAGAGAATAAAAGAGAAATAGACAAAAAATAGGAATAAACCTGTAATTTATGAACACTTGTGTATAAAATGCACCTCCCCTGACCATGTCAGGAAAAGCTTTGCTCAGTATCTCTCTTCCAGCCTGAAATGCACTTCTGGAGCCTTTGATGCTCTCCACAGCTAAACCCCAGCTTCTCCCTCCCAGCAGAGCAGGCAGGGCTGTCAGCCCCTGTAAAGCAGCATGTGACAACGCTTGTTTTACCCACACAGGAGTGCACCAGGCAGCCCTCAGTGAAGGGCAGCATTATGTAAGGAGG
Organism: Geospiza fortis; assembly: GCF_000277835.1. Classification (NCBI taxonomy): domain Eukaryota; kingdom Metazoa; phylum Chordata; class Aves; order Passeriformes; family Thraupidae; genus Geospiza; species Geospiza fortis. Next base: position 3,304,918 of record NW_005054319.1, on the reverse strand, counting down.
AGACTGCAAGAGTCTTGAGGAGAGCACACACCTCTCTGAGCAGGGCTGGGGGAAAACTGAGGCTTGAAGGGTAGGATGGGCTCAAAAATACAGTTTTCCACCCAAAGTGCAGCTGAAAGACCCACAGCTCTGCATGGAACGAGGGGTTCAAAGCCTTCTGCAATCATTGCAGCCCAGACCAGCAGGGAACAAGCCCAGCTTCCTAAAATTGCCAGGCTTTGGCAAGGAGGATCCAGCCTGTGCTGCCCTTCCTCCTGCAGGGGACAGAACATTGGGATTTTCTGCCAGCAGAGAGCATCCCTCCTGCTCTGCTCCACGCCAGTCCCACTGGAACACGGGTGCCATGGGCTTCTCCCTGTGCCACCCTGCACTGCCCATCTCCTCTGACAGCCCTGGCCAGGCTCACAGCCCTTGCTGGGACCCCTCTTCTGCCCTCCCCTCGCCTTCCCCCAGTAATCCTTCCTCTTCTGCCACACTCTGCACGTGTTATTGCAAATAAAACTCACACAGAGGCACTCCCCAAACCCATCAAGCCCCCTTAAACTCTCATTCTAACATTTTACACAAGAAACACTCTTTGGCCCAAGAATGCCACAAATCAATAAGCACTATTTGAGCTGAGTATCTGTAGTGTTTCATGTAGGCTGTAGCAACTTCAAACTGTAAAGAATGAGCTGGGGCTGTTTTGTCACCATTTATTATGTTGATTGTGTATTTATTCCTTGAAGCAGGATTCTGCTTAATGTTCTGTGCTTTGAAAAAGCCTGGCAGCTGGTCTAAATGAGTTATAGACCCATTTGCCACCAAATCAAAGCCCAAAGCCAGATCAAAGCCAGATAAAAAAAAAAATCATTTTTCTGTCACAGACTGGACGGCTTCTTCTCTGCCCTGTAAATAAAATTGATATTATTTCATCCAACTTCTATTTTCTCCTGATCAAAATATGATTATGTCTAATGCTATCCTGTCCAGGGCACTGAAGTTATACGAGATGTGAAAGCTTATTGATGTATTCAATTACTGGATGCTGCTCCATTGTCTGCTGAGCAGAGATGCTCAGTTATCAGTTCTTTAGAGCTGTACATTTCTGCCTAACAAAGTCATAACTCCCACAATTACCTGCCTGATGGATGGAAAACAGAAATATCTCATGAGTCCAATGCTGTTATCGGCTCTTCTCCATCTCTAAAATTGCTTTATATTAATGAGATTAAGGCTGTGAAAGAGGTGGCACAAGATTTAATTATTTATATTTTTTCCTCCTGTGGTAGCAACACCCTCATGTTTCTTGATCTGCATAATGATTTTTCTACAGTACAGAGTTTCCCCAGTAAGAACTAGATGAAATGTGAAAAGCAATGGAACATAATCTTTCTAAAGGCTTACATAACTAAGGCTTGCATCTGTATTTTCCCCCCATCTAAACATCTAACCCTTGCACCACAATAGTTGTCACAAGGCTCCTTAGCAGAGCCTGCACTGGAAATATAAAAATGACACCATTGCATTTAATTAGGCGGAAGCACACAGAGTAATTCTCAGGAGCTGGGTGCATTGACTGCAGGTAGTCACACTGTTTATAAACATCTTGAACATCACTGACATTTTTCTCCCTGTAGCTTTCCAGCAACAACTGTCCATGCTTTATAACAGTACTGAGATGGCATATGCAAAATCCTGCTCTCCAAATGCTAACGCACCCTCACCTACACTTTTACCCCAGGAAATCTAATTGGACTCTATACAACTGCTGGTAGTGTATTTTTGTGTATTTTTACCTCTTCCTTGGGCTTGCAAGATGTTTTTTCATCAAATGGAGACAGTTTCTCTTGCTACAATTTACTGTGATGAGAGACGAGGAGAGGTATTTTCCACAGGGTTGTTCTGGGATGTTATCCCTGCAGCAAGCACTCAGATTTTAATATAAACAATATAGCTGTGATACAGTACAACTGCCCTAAAGGCTGTTGAGGCTGCTTCTGTGTTTATTATTTGTGCTACACAAAAAAGCATTTCAGCTCCATCATCACTAAACACAGCAAGTTCCAATCCCACAAGGAAGAAGATACTGTGCAAGTCAAGCACGTGAAGATGACTCTGTATGTATAGCAACCAGAAAAGAATTCTGGTCCAAACCAGGCTGTTTAGAAATTCTGATGCTCCCTGAAGCATGCAGCAAAATATTTGACCAAGTAAGAGATGAAATTTTCCCTCCTACATATTTAGCCATAGGTGATCTCCACACGGTCCAGCCCAGGGTGCAGTTTGATGCTCAGGCTCCCTTGGCACCTCAGGAGTTATTGGATCATTCAGCATCTCTTTCTGGCACTCCTGACTGTCTATTCATGCAATTGGTGACATTTAATTCATCATCCTCAGCTCCCAGGAAGGGGAATTATGGAGCACTTCAGAAGTGACCGTGCAGCCCTGTGTCCCTCCCACCTGCTTGTCTCCCTCTCCAGCGGGGCATCCTCCAGACAAAAAGGGTTAAGGTGTCACTGCCACACAGATGATTTCCAGCAGTACCTCTCCCTCCCAGCTCATCATTCTGTAGCAGCCTGACTGCTGTCACCCTCCTTTATTATATATAGCAGCTGACAGGAGTAATCTTTAGCTCAGAGATGACAGTTTGTGTTATAAAAATCTGAGAATGATGTAAGCAGCATTGCTTGACATCACTGGCACACAGCTTGAGGTAACTCATGCCACTGCCAGTGATAGCCACACCTTCCCTTTGGACCCTACATTTATTTGGAGTATCATTAATTTTAATACAGCATTTTTGCCAGTGTTCAGTCTGTTGAACATTTTAGGAAGGAGATCAGTTACACTTAAAAATCTATAGTGCATTTCATACTGAAAGGCAAATAGACATTTTTCAGATCAGAGTAGTTTAAGCAGTATGGATAAAATCCTGGGACAACAGCTTTGAACACCATACATCTGCATTTATTTACTGATTAATTCCTTCACACTTACACTTTCCTCCATATCTTAAATATTGTTTCCTTCTTTACTCAGGAACCTGTAACTGCTGTAAGAAACTGGATACCAAGATAACTCCTCAGTGTTTGTTTAGAAAGCATATGTTAGCATGTGAAGTGGAAGTGCTTATGACATTTTCAAAAAGCTATGAATAATCACATATCATTAAAAGTGTTGATTGAGACAGTGCTTCGCCATGACATTTTTAATCTGAGGCATAAATAAATGCAAAAGGAAAAAATTCTGGATTTCATACCCCAAAGTTTTCTGCCTACTGTATCCTAGATGTAAAATAAAGAAAAGGAAGGAGCTGCTGGCAAATCCAATAGCAACACTTCCATTGATTTCAGTTGGATCAGGTCTAGTGCAGCTGTGGTAATTTCCTAAAAAAAAAGGAATATGTGTTGCCCTTGGAAGGGAGATCAAGGCTTCCTTTCCATTCACACATGGAATCTTTGGGTAGCTCTACACTCTTCACATTAAAAAGCTGCTTTATTTGCTGAATTCAGAACATCAGCCTACTCTTTGTTGAGAAAGCAAAACAGTAGTTTCATCTAATGTACACACTGGGAATAAATCCACTTGTTTAGAGAAATTGTTAAGACTCAAGAGTGTGAGAAATAGAAAGAATAAAATTCAGCCAGCACAACACAGGGGAGACCTGGAGCACCAGAACAGGGAGCAAGCCCCTCATTGCCCACATGGTGGGAGCTGATGGATTTATCACCTCTGCACTCATCACATACCATGGATGAGCCCAGTATTCTGAGCTGCCCTTCCAAACAGACTGATGGGCACCAAGATCCCTCTTATTTCCAAACATGTCTACTCTAAACAGGAAACCACTGCCTGGAAGAGGCAGTAATTTCTGAGCTGTTTCCTTAGTGACCAACAGGAATGAAATAAAATACATTGTACAGAACAGTGTTTCATATCCTGAACACCAGGAAGCAGTATTTTAAGGAAGTTTAATTCCTGTAAAGCTAAAGTGATTATTTTAAAATTAAAAACTACTAACAGGGATGCTGCATGTGCTGCTAACATTATGCTAAAGCATATTCCACCAGGTTGTAATCTAGTTGGAAGAACTTTAGGCTGGATTTTATTGCTGAAGCTCATGTGCTCCATCACTACACACAAAGAAATGGCCAGAAATCCCTGCCCTATCCTCCTAAGGCTGAAAATATTTATAGTAGAATCACACACCCTTATTTTCCATGAGACTACAGCATCACTGCAATGAGGGCACAATCTTGGTCAAACAAAAGAGCTCCACCAGACCTTCACAGGAGCCTTCAGTTTGAACTCTAAGAAAAAATCTGTTTCTCACCAGGATTTCTGGGGAACTTCCACAGGAAACTTCAGTCCAGGATGACAACTAATTAACTTTCTCCAGCTGGAAAAGTCTGCCAAAATCTCAAGCAACAGAAAACAGAGTGCACAGTTCTCCTTGAGGCTGACCAATGCTCCCCATGTCAAAACAGGCACTGCTGTTAAGAAGCAGCCTTTCAATATTGAATTCTCTACTCTAAATTTTCGAGTCATTTGACTTCTCAGTTATATTTTAAAGCCAGTAGCACAGTTACAGATGTGCCTGGTTCTGAGAAGGTGCAAAATGTCACAATATCTCGAGGAGAATAAGAAATGAGAAATGCGCACTCTGAAATCAATTCTTGGCAATGTTTTCTATGTGCCATTTTTTTCAGACCTAATCCAAAATTCACTGAATTCAGAAGAATTGTATTCCTTATATTTGGATAAACTCATTATTTATGAAACATACTTCTGCTTCTGAGCATGCTCTGATTAAACACAAAAACACATCCACATCTCAGAAGGAACAAATAGTCAAAGCAATCATTCTACAAGCTTTATTTACAAGACCTATGCAGTCAACACCAAGGAATATATAATCTGTTTGCTGTAATCAGGGTCAACACACACATCAGAGGGACAGAAAGCTAAGAAAAAATTGGGAGTGCATAAATTTTCATTGCATGGTTTAGCCAGAAACTAGTTGGACAGAAGTTCATTTGATTAGGCTTGTTTTAAGGCACAGTAGGAAATAGGAAGGTTTTGGACAGGGGAATCTGAGCTGCTCCATAAAAAGCTGTTCCACCTCCCTTTCTTCTCTTTTCACAAAAATTCCTTTTTTTTTTTTCTTTTTACCCCAGAACACTGTTGAAAAACAAACACAGCAGAGCTTCCACTTTGACACCTGGAAGCATAGGAGGAACATAAACCCCAAACAAACAGCCATGCTGGATAAAACAGCATCCAGAGGGCTGCAAGCAACCGGTGCCCAGTGCTGGCAGAAAGAATCACGCTGCCTTGCCCTGCCATATCCAAAATGACAGATAATTGCCTCCTACAGAGGCATTTGAGTTCCACAGAAATGTTCTCCAAGCTGCTGAGGGGGTGTGGGGCTGCCTGGAGCTGAAGCCCCCTCCACAGCCCCTCTCCTTTCCTCACTCACTTTATGGGGTCGTTCTCCTCTGGCTACAGCTTTTCAGAGCTTCTGGCTCCTGTGAGTTTTGAGCACAGTCATTAAAAACTTGGACTAAAGCTCCTGCCCTCCTGCCAAGCAGATCTGTGTGTGAGGGTGGTGGTATCACTGGTGGAGGTATTTGTTTTGAAAAATCAACCTTTCAAGCTTTTATTGCACAGCGAATAATTCAAACATCTCATATCAAATAGCTCAACAGAATACAGGTGGAACTTTATTCCTGTTTACACTGGTACTACTCCTCTGGTAGCTTAAGCCAGAGGTGAAATCTGAGACTTCTGGATTTGTTTACTGGCTGAAATGAACATTCAGATGTTGGTTTTGTCCCTAGAAAATAGTCAGACAAAATGGTGAAATAAACATCTCCTTTAAAACTCCATTCTTATATTACTCCAGAAAGCAGCATGAATACCTGGCTTACCTGGATTAATTTTTCAAGTGTATAATTTTATTTCTGCAATAGCATGCAACGTAATATTGTTTAATGCTGTGAAACAGCATTCTCAAGATGCTGAATTATTGTCAACTACACCTTTTGCAAATTTAACCTGTCTCACTCTAGAAATTTTACTGAGGCAAAGCTCATTAGCAATTAAATATTGTCCCAGAAGTAATTAACAATATTAATGATAACAAAAAAAGATTACAATTATACTTTCTGGATGTCCAGTCTGCAGCAACAAAAACATGCCATATAAATAGAATATGGCAAATTAATGGTTTTCAGAAATAGTTGAAGATATTTGTTATCACAATAGTAAGACTTATTTTAACTCCTTTAATATAAAATAAAAGCTGCAGTGTTTTTCAGAAATAAAGTTCCAACAGCAGCACCTGCCAATGCACTTCACTTCTGTATGCCAAATTCATAGGCAGGAAATCTTTAAATTCATCTAACAATTTTAACAAAATAAGGGCTAAACTCACACCAGATCTGAAAAAAAAATCTAAATCTGGTTCAAGTTCAGAGAAAAAATCACATTTGATTTGTTCGCACTGAAATATTGCCTTTGACTCAAGTCTCTTGTGGAGTGGATGGTTATAAATTTTGAGCCTCAGGTTTTTACAGCGTCATCCTTTTTACACAGTGATATTCTACTTTGCAATACTTTACCCCAAAATCTCACAAGCCATAATATTCCTAACCACAGAGTCAGTTTGAGGGGATGCAGTTCTTAAAATGAGCCTCTATTAAAATTCCCTGTAACTGGATCACAGTGTTTGGCAGTATCAGCAATAACCACTAAACCCAGCCAAAACCATTCTGACAGAAATCTGGGGTTTTGACCAGAGTGAGTATTTATGAGATGTGCAGAGTTTTCTTTTAAAGGAGCTTTTCTTAGAGGGAGAACTTCTGCTGATTGCTTTAGGTTTACAAAAACAAGAAGTTGACATTTTCTGCAGGAAGTACTGCATTTTCTGATTAGCTCTAATAACCACTTTTGGGAGCTGCTGCAATTTATCCCAGCATTTGAAGTAGCTGAGTGTCATTAATTGCTATTCACCAGGGTATTCAAGGCACTTGGTACCAGGTAAAGATGGGAACTAGAAATCAAACTGCAGGCCAGGACTGAGCAAAACACTTCAGCACACGAATGAGGGCTGAGCTGATCACAAATTCTGCGAATTGTTGACCTGGAATTGTGACCTGGAATTTATAAACTCTGGAAGATGTGTCAGACCAGGTGCTAGTTTAAGTATCTGATAGCAAAGCATGTGCCCATTATTTGATTTTCTAGTTTCAAAAGCAAGGAATCATTGTCATACATATAATTTTCTGCTGAAAAGTTTCCCAATTTTTTCCCCTGTATCACTGTCTTCTCCCTCCTTATGTTTCTCAAAAATGCTCCCTCTGTACTAAATATATCTCAGTCTTGTATTAAGAACACATGATCTTGTTACACTGATAAACCAGATCTTGATAATGCCCAAGCTGCAGTAATATGTAATTCTTGTCAAAAGAGTCACTTATTTCATTTCCCTTCCTCAGAGATGTGCTCTCTAAGTCAGTTTCTGATGGAAACAAATGAAGGCAATGATTTGCCTTGAATAATAAAGCACCTGCAGCTGTTTGCAGCATTTAGAATGATGGCTTATCATTAGCAGAAACCCTTAGATATTCTGAGCACCCTGCATGCCTTGCAGGTAGGACACCAGCTCTGTGTCGTTTACCTCACTTTCTCATCGTTTTCCAATAACAAGAACATCAAGGATGCAGCACATACATCACCTGCCCAGGAGTCTGGATTTGCTTTAGATAGTGACCTCTGAATTAGTCCCCTCTGCTCCCCAAATGTCAATAGGAAAGATTTTCTTAGACTTGGATCATGTAGAATCTATAGAGCAGCTCTCCCTTCTGGCTCTGTGGTGGGAGCTGCTCTGGGGCTGGGCACAGGTAAATGGTAAATGCTACATCCAGCAAGGATTTTAAAGGCAGTTGTACACCCCAATCTGGCACAGCTCTGAAGACAAACTGTCAGGTGTGTCTGTCTTTGCTCTCAGCAATCCCAGAGAGGTAAAACCTACACTCAGCTCCTGTGCAGACTGAGCACAAAGCAGCAATAACACTCTGGAAATGGCTGTGGGGCTGTGCCAGCCAGCTGATGTGGGAGCTGGAGGCTGCTTTTTGTGTAGTCATACAGCAAGCAACTCAACTTCATTCAAAATAGATTAACTCATTACAGAGAACAGGAGAATAAATTGCACAGGAATGAGTGAGGGATTTTCAAGGGAGTTAATGCACTCTAAAACACCATGAAGCTCCTGCATAACTAGAAAGGATGAATTTGTAGCAGTGTAATTTACAATTTAGAAAGTTCAAATAATTATACATGAATCGCTAAAATATTCATTAAGAGAAAATCCCTTTACTTTCTAGAACAGCTTTAGATTTTCAGCTGTTCCACAAACACAGCCAGGTGAACCAGTTACTTGTCACCACTATTCAAATCACTGGTGATCTCTTAAGAAATAAAAACCTCACAGAGTTATTAGTGTTTCACAGGGCTGCGACTTTGAGTCAGCATTTTCCCTAGCTGCAAACTCACAACTTACAGCTCCAGTGCAAAGTTAATACTGGATCAGTTACTATAATTAACAAGATCAATAATAGGCTAACAATAATGCATTTTTTTCCTCCTGAGATACACCATGCTGCATTCACATAGCCCTAAACTCCAAGAGAGCCACAGCTGAACACAGCAACATTGACATCAAGATGGCTCAGGGCATCAGGGCAAGCACAGAAGAGATTTCTGCCAATACTTACAGGATTCCCTTTCCCATCTCAGACTTTTCTTAGGATGCACACAAAGAGAGCACAAAAGCGAACAGGGCCCAGCCCTCCCTGTAGCCTCACACAGCCATGCCCTGGTCTCTGAAATGCCACCAGCCCATCCCAGCACACATCCAGAGGGGGCTGTACCTGCTGCTGGTTTTAGCAGAATGGTAACTACACTTGGTTCCTGTGTCCCTGAGCATCCTGCACAGCCTTCTCTTGTGCTGTCCTCTGTTTATTTTGGCTGAGACACTGCTGCCTTTAATTTCCTCATGAAATTAAATCCATGAAAGGATATTCCCAATTCCTCTGCTCCCATTCACTCACCCTTCCAAGCTCCTGCTCCTTCCTAGCAGCAGGGCTCTGGCAGGCATCACAGAGGGCTCTGACTGTCCCACTAGCCCCAGGCCTGTCCCACCTGTCTGGAGGCTCCTCAAGCCAATTCTACATCTGCTGCATGCCTGTGCATCACCATCCCAGGCACAGCTGCTCTCTGCCTGAGGAGCTGAGCAATGAAGGAGGACAGCAGCCCAACCTCCTCCTTGGCAGGGAGAGGATCTGCTGAGGACAGAGCAGTGCTGGACAGACACAACCAGTTCTCCCAGACAGGTCAGGGTGACTGGGGAAGTGCCAGCAGACACAAAGAGCAACAATGTGCAGGCAGCATGACACTGCTGTCCCCTGGTGAAAGGCTGGTTTGGTAGCCAGGAGAGTGCTTGGATTTATTTGCACCTTCAGTCAGGGCAGGGGAGAAAAGCTGGGAGCTGGTGTGCAGTAGAGTGGAGGGAATGGCTCCTCTCCCTGGCACAGAGATTGGGAACAGCCACAGTCATACAAGGAGGTGAGAGAAACCCATGCGCACCACCCACACTATGGTCCCTCCTTTGCTCCCCTCTGAAGGAACACTTGAGAAGTCACCTAATACATGTCCTCAACCCCTCAATTCTATTCCTAGCAGAAGTTTCTCCATCCCAGCCTTTAAAAGCTCTGAGGGTGGAGGCATTTGTCATCTTTGTTAGACTGTACATTAAAGTTTAGAGATTTTAGGTAACAGCATGCAAGCTGCTACAGCAAGTTTTGCAAGCCTGTGCACAGGCCCATTATCATATTCCAGTAATGTTGGCTTCACTTTTGCTGTGGATTGCTGAACTAATAGGAAATTCTGATTGAATATGTGCTGCCAGTGGAAAAGCTGGAAATCAGTACATGCAGTAAGAGCAGGCTG
>NW_005054319.1:3276891-3294875 GCF_000277835.1 Geospiza fortis | reverse complement strand
AGCAAAGCATCAGAGTGAGCAAGCTCTGCTAAGCCCTCTGGAATTGCTGTGGGAATGTCTGCCCTTCCTCACAGGGATCCCTGCAGCAGCTGGAAGCCAGTGGGTAACAGATCATCTAATGGCTATTGCAATGGGAGCAGAAAGGAGAGGAAAGGCACAGAGGAAGAGATTATTTTGGAAGCTTCGCTCTCACTAACAAGGGTTTTCTTCTTCATGGAACATGGAACGTATCACATCATCTTGGTTTTCTTACACAACTGGAGCTTTCTCAGCACCTTTCAGACTGCAGATTGGGTTTATTCCCATGCAGTTCCACATCTTTGACATGACCTTGAGGGTTTCATTCTGCAGCAGCCTGGTTTTGGGAACTGGCTTGGCTGAAGTTTGCCATCTGCAAGGCATTTCTCAATTTCCTTCCACAGGCCTCCCCCAGACTGTGTGCTGGGGTTAGTTACCAAACACATGCAAGTTCTACAGTCCTCCCAGAGTTACCTTGCCCTTCCAAAGGCTTTTCTCTTGCATTAAAGCTCTCCTGAGAACTCTGGTTTTCCATGATAACCAGCTAAAACCAAACTCTGGTTTTCCATGGCTAACCAACTAAAACCAATCTATGGTTTTCCATGGATAACCAACTAAAACCAAACTCTGGTTTTCCATGGCTAACCAACTAAAACCAAACTCTGGCTTTCCATGGCTAACCAACTAAAACCAATCTATGGTTTTCCATGGATAACCAACTAAAACCAAACTCTGGTTTTCCATGGCTAACAAACTAAAACCAAACTCTGGCTTTCCACGGCTAACCAACTAAAACCAAACATGGTCTGAGATGCAAAAGCACCACTTCCATGGGGAAAAATGAGAGCTCCTGGGCAATGTCCAGAGGCTGTGCCACCCCACCCCTGGGCAGCCACAGCATCTCCCTGTGCCAAGGGAATCAGCCCTCACTATTAAACAGCAGTGGCCCTGCTGTCAAGCAGGGCAGGACACTCGGCTTCAGTTTATCCTGACAAAGAGCACCTTTCAAAGTGCTGCAGACATGAATTGTGCATCTCTTCCCAGTCCTTCACATGGGTGTTTCATCCAAGCACAGACACATCCCATAGGATTGTCTGTTAAAAACCCTAATTTTTCTGAACCAATGCAACAACCATCAGGCAGAAGTGGCAGGGTGCAGAACAGCCCTGTGCTTGTCTCACTGCAGCCACAGCCCAGCAGGGCAGAATTCCATCCTTCAAAGACAATACAACCATTATGTGGGCAGGAGTTCAGGATATACTGGAAAATAACCACATGGAGAAAACACAGTTCAAGGGCTGCATTTGTAAACATTTGCTGGCATCTAGAACCCAGTCAAACCTCATCACAATTCATGCAGTCACGCCAGAAGCTAATCATCACCCTCACTATTATTTTTAGTGGTTCCCAAGTGATGACTGTGCATGAACAACATAGAAATAAAGTTCTGAATTATTTATGGTGCTCAAAACACCTCAACAAAAATGCTGGCCCTTCCTGTGTTCATGCTGACTCCTGGATTAGAAGAGACAGAGGAAATTAGGATTAGGAGCAGCAAGTGGAAAGAGTCAGGACAGAGGTTACAATCCAATTTTCTTTTTTAGCAGCCCCCTTGGTTTTGAGTTATGTTTTATTTTTCACACATCAAGATTCACACACCAGGCTTCAGGAGATCTGCACTCAATTTCCAGTTCTTCTACAAATCTAATACAGCTGCGACCAGGACATTCTATTTCTCCATGACTCAGTTTGCCACATATGAGAAAGAAGCTAATTTTCAAAATATATCACTGAGAATAAATGAATAACATTTTAATTGCCTGTATATTATTGTGCTGCTCTATGTGAGCAGAAAAATAGCTCAAAACAGTGTTCATGTAGAAAACGTGGTAAGACAAACCAGCTTTCTAAATCAAAGCAAGCAAATCTAATTTCAAATTAGAAATGGTTTTTATATTTATTTAATTATCTTGCCATCAATGCTTTAACTATTTTTTCCCCCAGAGGGAGGATGTTCAGTTTTCTGGAGTGATTCTACAGATGTCTCTTTTAAGCCTTAATTTCTCTGAATGAACCAGGCAATTTCAGGACCAAATAATATGGTTACAATTGTCATTCATTCAGAAAAGCAATTTAATTTTGATCAGGACCTACCCCTCGGCTTTGAATTCAAATTAAGATAGGCCACAGATTCTGAATGTAGTCATTGCTAAAATGGAAGAGATCTTGCTGTACACAAGAGACATGTGGACTCTTACCATGCCAAAAATCCGTGTCAGATAGATAGCACTTGAAACACAGTCCTCATTAAAATGGATCACAGCATTCATGTTCTGGAAACACGAAGAATAGAGACTAATGGATTAATCCATGGAAAGTGCCACAATGATCTGTACCTTGTCCTTGGTAGAACAGCCTTCCCACAATCCTCCTTCCTTCATTCAAATTCTAACAAACAAGATGCTCTGGCTGAAAAGAATTCACTGAAATCCAGGCATCCAAAAATCCTAAACATGCTTCCATCCAGCAGTATGGTGTGACACAGGTAATGACACTTCTGACTTTGCTCCAGTAAATCCAAAAATGCCTTATCTTTTAATACCTTCCTGTAAGAAAATATACATCTGAAAAATATGTTTCCAATATCTATATTAGGCATATTTTAATAAAAGTACGCCCTAAAAATAAAAAGCCTGCACCAATGAAAAGCCTCAGTTGCATAAAATTAAGCATCTGTGATTAGGTGGAATCAAATTTCATTCTTTCCAACTGTAGTGGTTTTTAAAAAAATAATTTCCAGTGATAGAATTTATCATCATGTACCTTTCTGAAAGGAGAATACACTGACTGGTTCACTGTATTTTAAAGCTCCTGTGATACAGCCAGGAATTAGATTATTTGCATGTGAAAAGTTCCACAGAGGAATGCTCTTACTTATGCCAGTAATTCTGTGATTGTCAGTGACCTCTGAATAGGCATTATACACATCTCCACTACCTCAACAATCATCTGTCTCAAATATATCCAAAATATCCATTAAATATATCCTTCACAGACACAAACTATATTTAGAGATCAACTCCAAAAGATCACAAAAGGAATTAAATACCCAGCCTTCCAACGGCAGGGGACTTGACACACTGATGTAGGGATCACTTTTGGCCCAGTGCTCCATATTTCATTGCCCCTGACCTTGGAGGTAAAAGTCAATATCTGAGCTGCTATTTCATCCACGTTTCTGCTTCACTGCTAGAACACAGAATTATGGGCCCATAAGGAAGGATGAGAGGTCACAGGGGTGGCACAGATACAGCATCAATCACAGGTGTCATCTGGGATCTAAAGTTAACTATTTCCAAGGAGAGAGGCTCCACAACTTCACTCAGGGCTTCCCCTGGCAAACTCTCCCTGCAAGGGATGCTTTTCCCCTGCCTGATTTGAACTTGCTCTGCTGTAGTAGCTCCACATTTACTCATTCCTTTCTCCTTAACAAAAGCTCTATGCAAGTAGAGGTCTACTGGGGCAAAGCAGTACCTGTGTTGTAACAAAAATTGCAGTTTTCAAACAAATATTCTGATTTTCTTTGCCCAGAAAACAGTGAGCTCCAGCAGTTCATTTTCAAATACTAGGCAATGAAGAACTGTTCAAAGTTTGCAGCACTACAAAGGAATGGGGCCTTCCAGTGCCTTGCCTGGCAGGAGGAATACAGAATTTATCTGAGCAAATGCAGCTTCAAAAGAAGAAATAAGCCCTTAAAGTCCTGTTGATTTTTCTATAGAGGTGGAATTAATTAATTGCATCAAAAGGAATTGGAGATTTTACTCCTCTTTCCTTGCCAGCAGAGATTTTTAAGAAGTCAGGCAGGAATAGCCAGCTGGGTGTGACCCTACACAAACCCTTCCAACCTTTGCATCATTGCTGCTGCCAGCAGGAACCAGAGTTCTCTGGGATAAAGATCCAGCACTTGCATTTGGGGGTGCAGCTGTGGGACAGGAGGGCTCTGCTCCACCATAAAGTCAAAAGGAATCTCAGTTCCTAAAGACTGAAGGTCCATCCAGATGACCCAACAAGATTTTACCAGATTTTTTATTACACTGCTCACACCCATCCATAGAGATGATAAATAAGATTTTACTACGTGAGGCACCTAACATTGCACCGTTGCTCAAAGGCAGACACCGCTTTTAAAAGAAATATTCTAGCCCATCCTCTTATATTTATTTTTGAGAGAGTGAATTTTAGTTGAAGAAACTTCTGAGTGCAGCACAAGACAAGGAATCACAGCCCCAAATAGGGATTTCATAATTTAGAACTGTTCCACATGGCTGCCCATTCAATACACATAATTCATTATCAAATCCCAGCCCTGCTTGCTCTCTGTCTTGTTCCTTGTATGGGTTGGATTTAATTTGAAGTGGTTTTGAAATGGTCAGTAACAGCATTTAAATATGAACCTATAGAAGTTTGGTTATGCAAAGTTCAGTTAATAGTCCACATGTCTGTGGAATCTGAAGACCTAATTCCATCCCAACACCTGTTTTGTATTTAACAGCGGGTCACAGCCACAAAGGTTGATGTAATACCAGCATAAAACAAAATACTGTGTGAATATTCTCCTTCTGTTGAACTACTAGCAGATGAGCTATTAATCCCATGATGAAATTAATGGGGCACTTCTATGATTTTACACCAAAAAAAAAAAAATCCAAATGTCCTTTTCTTTTTGTTCATAATTTGCTTTCTTTTACATTTCATTAACAGCGCAGAATTATTATATGTCTTGACTTGAACTGACACAACTCAACCCCCACACAATCTTTTTAATATCTGGACCATCTATTCCCTTAATAGTGAATTTTCCTGAAGAAAAAAGTTTCCACTGGAGTTTTATAGATCTCATAGAAATTGCCATATAAACTTGGAGAGCCAACCCCAGAGCAAGGCAAAGAATGGGTAAAACTAATTTGGTTTCTGATTGCTTTCATCACTCAAGGACAGGATGATGGTTTAGCCTTGCCTGTCCCTCCCCATGAGTGTTGCTGGGGTGTGGGGCAGTGACTCTGTAGAGTTTTCTGTCCTGGAAGGCACTGGAGCCCAAAGGATCAGCCCAACCATGAGATCTGACACACCTTGCAGCCCTCACTCTGCTGAGACTGTGAGAAATGCTGAATCCAAGTGACTGGAAATAATCACCCCCCTCAATGGAATTGTAAACTCATGGAGGAAATGATGAATTGTATTTAGAAATTATTATTGTATTTCTCTGTATACATACAAATGAAATTCTAACCCTCCCTGCCAGAGGAAGAATATCCAAAACAAAATCCTGATGGTATTCCCCCAACTTCTGTCCCTGTCAGTTACTGCTGCTTACACGCTGAATGTTTCTCCACACTTCCACATGTACCAGCATTGTTTTCTTAAAAAAAAATGCAAAAAGTGGATAAAACTTAACCTCAACAAAGAACCTAAACAAAACAGTGAATTTCAATGTAAATTGAAAGAGCCAATCCAGCTAAAATACTCAAGAAGATTGAAGTGTCCTGCAAGCACAATAGCTGTAAAGACTGGAGATGGATATATACAAGGCAAAGTCAGAAAGAATTGAGCCAAGGTTCTTCTCAAATTAAAACTGAGTGAACTGGTGTAAGTTTGAGGCAAGCTCTTGCCAATTTCTGTCCACCTGTGGAATTCATTATGAGCAAAAATGCCTGAGATATTCTATGTGTGATTGTGTGATGGGATGAGGAAGGTGTTCTAGACAAGCAGCTCCTTAATGTGTCTGCATCACTAAAAAATGAAGTGAAGGCAGTTTATTAAATTTTCTTATTTTTGGGTATACCTGGAAACACAGAAATCACCTGACAAAAGCCCCACATATTTCCACCTATTGAAATAAAGTTCCAGCATCACACTTATAAAATATCTGAAGAGCAGTGCTGTCTTCAGAGATGTAAAACATCAGAGTAACAGGAGCTCAGGCTGACAGCTAGCTGGGCTTGCTCAGTGTTCACAACACTGTGGTGGAAACAAAGGGAATTAAGAGCCTGGGATTGCCTTTGATTGTTATTTTCCAAATAGAGCATGAAAAAAATAACACAAAAGAGAAAAATCCATTGGGAAAGATGCAACATTATCAGTTTCGGATCAAAGTTGCTGCAAGGCTAAAGCTAAATATATTATTTCAAACTTATGGTCAATAAAAAGAGCTCAAGCACCCTTTTTGTTGTAGGTACTCTGCTCAGTTTTTTGTTCAGTACAATTGTACTGGTTCAGTGAGGATTTTCTAATGACCTCATTGAGGGGTTTGGCAAAAGTTACATCATAGTAGTAACCTGACATTCAAATCAAAAAGACTTTGGAGTATGGAAAAATAAAAGCTTTTTTGACAGCTACTGTTCTGAGAGACACAAAGAAGTCAAATATCACATATCACTCATGCCCTGCAGTCTGAAGTTTAAGGCTTAAGCTTCAGCCTTCACCCCGCCCTGCTCACGCTGCCGGGTGTGTAGGAGCAGCTCCCTTTGAACTGAGCCAGGCTCAGCCTGGAGGTTTGGGATTTGGGGTTTAGTGTGAGCACAGCCCGTGCTGGCTCATCCCAGCACTGCAGATGCCAGCGGATCGTGGCAGTCAGAGCTGGAGTCTCACAGCAAGTTTTAAACTGCTGCTTTTAATTATATTTTTAACTATTTTTAAAAATTCTTTGCACTGCAGATGGGAAGAAATTTTCACTTTTCATCAGACATCCTGGACTACCAGCTGCTTTGGTGCTCATCCCATATCCCAGCCTCTCCTGTCTAGCCACAGATCCCAGCACTCACTGGGGCACTTGTGTGAAATTTGGGTGTTCAGCCTTCTTTTCTCCACTAGAAACCCTCTTTTCTGCTGCAGTGACACCACAATGAATCCAGATTAGGGAAAAAATCCTTTGGGAATACATTGGGAAAGTAGGTACTCCTGGACTGTTTGGACATTGCTCCTGCCTAATCTTTCACTTTTCAAGTGGAAACACTTCCTTTGTGGGGATGCTCAGCCCACTGCACAATTGTCTAAATCCCAAAATCTCTTTACCAGTCACAGCCAGTTAGCTCAGATGGGAATGCACAATGCCCTCAGTACTCCTCAAGATCAGGAAAAAACCCTCCTTTCCCCCTCAAAAAATACCAAAAAACCAACCAACTAACAGAAAAATCACCAAGAAAAGGATATAGAGTCTTGCATCAGAACACAGGAGATAAACTTCTAATTACAGCCTGAGCTGGCAGAGAGAAATCACAGTTCTGGAGCAGAATGGGAGAAGTGTACATGAGCGTTACTGTCTCAACTACACAAGGTTGTAAAAGGCAACTGGCCTTTCCATTCCTTTGTAAATAATATCCACAAATATTTGGTCTTTTTAAAAAAACTCAGCTGGTGCCCAGCAGAAAAGCAAAAGGCAGCAACACACAGGTTACTGTGCTGCTGGTACAGCTGTGCCGCCTCAGGATCTGCTGCTGTCCAGATAATGCAAACATCTCAGGCCACACTGGCCACCATCACACATGGATAGGAAGGCAAAATCTTTATTCCGCTCAGCTAATTTTGATTTCAGACACCAGAAATGCAAGACAAGGGAAGCCTTTCCAAAGCAAAAGAAGACATCAAGCATTTGAACTGCAGTGGTCTTGTATCATTGAGAAATGGGGTTTTTTTAGTGATGGAACAATATGACAACAGCAGAGCCAATCTGAATCTTTGCAGATCTGTAAGTAGGTAGCTATAAATTGCAATATATTCTGACATTCTTTACCAAATACAGCATTAAGGTGACAAATTATACTAATACAGTATGATTTCAAGGTGTATCCACATTTGCAGCATGTGTAAATTTCTCAAATAGAATCCGATGTTTGCTAATATGGTACAATCTAAGTTAATAAGATCAAATTATGTCTGATCATACTACATTAGTAAATGTCACATCAAATTAGTCATTTTCAGAATTATAATGAAGCGCAGAAAGAAACCAAAAATAACTTTTCCAACACAAGTAAGCAGTGCTGAAATTGAAAACGGAGCTAAATACCAAGCCCTCAGAGAATGCTTTTGGAATGCAAGATTTGCCAGTTTTCTTCTCAGTCTTTTTCCAGAGAGCTCCCATACAAGAAGGAAATCATGGTCACAGTAGGGTCTTGTGCTAAGGTCACTAAAAGGAACTGGAGATAAGGTCATGAACTAGGAAAAGATAGCACTGCCACTGAAAGGCTTTCAGTCAAATTTCAGTGGTTCCAAGTAGGAAAATCCATGAAAATCCACTGAAAAGAATTTCTGAAAGAGAAAGCACCTTGAACCGGAAGTTTCTTAAACAGTTATTAAACTTTCCTCTCCTGAAGTGAATTATCTGAACCACTGTAATTAGCCAGAACATGTAAGATTTTGTTTTCCTTCTCTCTTACTGCAACCTGTCAGGTGCACCTGTGGTACAACCCCATTTATTTGCAAGTGTACAAAGTTTGGTTTCTTTGAATACAGCCAGAAAAACAAACAACTTCTTGGCTCAGGAATCCCAGAGCCTGCCCTCAGCACGTTCCTCAGCCCAAGCTCCCTGGCCATAAGCTGGATTCCAGAACCACAGCTATTTTTTCCCATGTTCTTCCACCAACTTGGAAAGTTTCCTACAGATGTCCTCCCTGTCCCTTCACCTAAAGATAGGGAATATTTCTTGAAATGCTCACATTAAAGCTGGCCTGTCTTGTGGCAAAGACTACCCAAGGAGGGTCCCCAGAGTCCCAAACCTTACCCTAAAAATAGAAGGCTGAAGCCAGTCCTGTTGAGTCTCAGGGATGTCTCACACACAACCTTTCCCAGAACCTTTAACAGGGATAAAAACCTGGCAAGTGGCAGAAGCAGAAAGAGCAGAAATTTTGAGGAAAATCCAACAGCCCCATGTTTACTGGGAACATGCGGAACATAATTTAAATGTGAGAGTGCAAGGAAAAGTGGAAAAAAAAAAACCAAACAAAAAACCCACCCCGAAAACAAAAAGCCCCAAACAAACCCCTCCGAAACCAAACAAAAAAAACCAATAAAGAAGGAATTTTCTCCCTATGTCAACAGTTAAATCAGAGTCCAAGACTTCTCCAAGTCATTTTGTCAACTCCAAGACACATTTTAATCCCTTTTGATGAACTAAAAGACACTGGAAGGGAACAAATGCTTAAGAAATTTAATTTCTATCCTCACCATCTTAAAATATAACCCATGTAACCCCAGCTATCTAAATCTTCTGGGTAAGCCACCTTTATGCCCAGTTAAATAAATTAGTGCCAGTTGCAAGCTCCAAGCCAGAACCATTATTCTGTACAATGTTATGAAAAGTGGAGGCCAAAGAAGTGGTGAACACCTAAGTTATCAGTTCAGGGCTGGGTTTTTTTAAGACTAAAAATCGCACTAAACAAGATGTCCACTGTTGGAAGGAGGATTTCTAGCTACTTTCTCAGAAGGTGGAACATATGTTCAATATTGTGACCTGTAGTGTTTAATATTAATTTTCTTGATTTAGCATACACTGGCATATGCTTCAAAGAGCACTTTTTCCCACAATGACTTTACCAGCCCCTGTTGCTCATGACTTTTGTTTATTTGCTTGATATTTTGTTTCTTTTTAATCCAAGCTGTCTGCATGAATTTTAACAGAATTATGGGTCTTTACATAAGGCAGTCTGTTCAGGGACAAAGTTGTTGATCCCTAGAGAAAGCATTGTTCCTATCCTGTCTGTATTTCAGCAGATTAGGTTTAAACCAGACCTATCATCAAAATACACTCACCAGCACATGAGCTTTACATGTGTTTTAGTTTGAATGGAATAGTCATAATAGAGCAGCCTTTTGTTATTAGTAATTATGAATACATCTGTTGGATTCTAGTATGTCAGTGGACTAGGAGCCCTTTGTTGTGCTTAAACTAATGTCTGCATTATTCTGCATTTTCTTCTTCTAATCCTTTCTCTATCCTAAAGGATTTTAGCAACATTTTACTGTCATTCTGTTATGAAACTTGTTTTCCCTTGAGCATGTGGCAATTTCATTAGGTACCTGAGGATTGGGTAAAAATCAAACAACAATATAAGCTAAGCCAAAGTGAAAAAATAAAAAACAACAAGCCAACATTTCTACTTAGCTCAATACAAAAATAAAAGCACATGGGAGGAGGAGGGGAAAAAAGGAGAAAATAAGGGAAGCATTATTTTTTGTATTGTGTTTAACTCCTTGCTGGCTATTTTGTGGTGGATCTCAGAAGTGCAGTAGCTGCAGCCAGGCAGCTCAGTCCTCTGGTGGTTCCCAAGCCTTTCTGCAGTCTTGGAGCAGCCACTCTGCTCTAGAACTGGCAACAGGAAATGTAACCTTCAGGGGGAAACTGGTGTTTTTGTATGGAGACACAAACTGTACCCTACAGTGATGTCTTTAGCACAACCTGCTCTACCCTTATTGCCCCCTCCCCTCCAAAATTTTCCTCCTGGCTCAACTTGGCTTTAAAGGAGAGTATTGCAGAAAGTCAAGTGAAATTACACTGAACTGGACCTGATGACCCAGAAGATCCTCCAAATCTTCTCCCAGTGTCATCATCTCAGCTAATCCCAGTAAAAAACACATCAGAGTTGCATGTGAAATACTGTCCTATAAACTCCTTTCCCTGACCAAATCAGGTCACATAGGACAGCATTGCCATTGTGATGGGACAGACTTTTCACCCTTTTCACCCTTTTAGCAGGACAGATTACTCTCCTGCTCATTATATCAAGCCAGACAAGGAATTCCTCCTCCTGGGACCTGCTAACACGCTTGAGCATTTTCTGAAAAATTATTTGGTCAGTCATGGGTGTTGTCCCACTGACCGCTGAGCCACTCCTGTTACAAACTGGTTCACATTCATCTCTCAGAAACCCAAGGCCTGGGACATGCAGTGCTTGTATTTCCCAGAGAAGCAATCGGAATCTAGCTGCCATCGTGTAGAAAGGGTGTAAATTCAGGAGCAGGCTGGAGCTGCTCCGTGTAACGTAACCGCGCAATCAGGAGTTCAGCTAATTGAGCACAGCTCAGTGACACCAGCACAGTGAGCAGCACTGCAAAGCTGGCAGCAAGAAGGGGCTTGGCAGAGGAGCCATGTGTGCTGAGGCTGCATGAACAGCGTTTTAATCAAAGCCAGGTTTCCACAAGTCACAAGTCTCTTGGCTTTGGCTGAAATCTTGGGTCATTTTCTCGTTACACCCAAACCCATCTCTCAGGATAGAATGCTGCTGTGATTTTGCATGCAAACACGCACACACCCTGGAGAAAAGTAACTTCTGTAAACAGCAACTTCAATGAAACAAGTTTTTTTTCATGCATTAATTTATGGCCACAGCACACAGATAGTACCACACTGGCCTTTGCTGGGTACAGAAAGATGGGACATGAATTGGTTGTGGAGTGTGCCAGCACAACAGCTGTGACAGATCAAAAAGGAGACTTTGAAGATGAAAATGGCTTAAATAAAACTGGCCTAAAATGAATTATTGCCCTATTTAACTTAATATTTTTTAAGTTTTTATAATAGGGTGAAAAGACAGCAGTAACAGCTTTTCTTTGTGTTTAAGGAATCAAATTTTCAAAGCAAAAGGGATTTAATTGGTCAATGCTTGTTATCCCTAACTGAGTACTGGGCAAGTCCTTGAATTGCCTTTGCTAATTGCAGTTTAAAACTTAGGAGTAGAAATAAGATTTCTCCTGTTGTTTATAAAAATGAGTCATGTTTATGAGCAAGAAAATTAAAACAGGTCTTTGTTCATGGCAGGAGAGTTCAGATATATTTGAAGAGGGAAACATGCCAAATCTTTGCTTTTAATTCCTCCGGGGTTATCCACCCTGAGAGCTTTCCCTGCCTAACCTTTCTGAGAAAAATCCCCTCTGAAGTTATTTACACCCCTAGGACATGAGAGGTGTCTGCAGGCAGATGGACACCCAGGAACAGAGCAGCACCCAGGGACCAGCTGGACTAAATGAAGCTAGCAGGGAATTTACAGAGGTTTCTTCCCTGTGAGCACAGCTAAAGCTCTGCACTCTGTACATCCTGACCAGCCTGGGCAGACACTATGAAATCTCAGCTTTATTACCTTCAGCACTACTGAACAATCCATTCCAGTCTCACTTACTGCCCTTGAATTAAGGGATGTAGCAGCACTTTCATCTGTGCTGCCTAACGAGCAGCCCTCAGCCACCTCCATGAGCCAAGGCTGGCTGAGTGTGTTATTCTCTGGCTGAGCACATTGCACAACCCAACAGGACAGAGCAGGGGGTTCCACTGCTGCCCTGACAGCACCAGGATCCCCAGCAGCACCCCAGGGCTCGCTCGATGATGGGCTGCTGATTTTAAAACTCTGCAGCCACTAAAGTATCTTTCCATTTTAGCATTGGATGAAACGCAAGGCAAGGGGTGGTCTTGGAATTAAAAGGCCATCCAAAGCCCAATTATCCTCCTATTTCTTTGGCAGGGCTAATCCACAGCTGGTCTGTGCCTACAGCACACCAGACAGACAGACACAAGGCTCAGCTCATTCCTTGGGCATCTCCCCCAGGGTGTGATTAAACAGACACATCCAGCATCTGTTTCTCTCTGCAGAGCTGTTCTGCACAGGGCAAGGAATCTCCCTATTTCCCTCTAACACGTGTGCATCAATAATTAATGAGTCCTATACAGTCAGTTACTCCTTCCAAGAGACAGAAAACTCAAGATCACTCACTCACCATTCACACTGTGCAGTGTTTTCAAGGCAGAAACCATATCTGGCCAGAGGAGCTAACATAAAGCCCTTCTCCCAGCAAATCTCTGGGGATTTAGCCATACCTTATAAAGCTCTGTGATTCCAGGATAGTGCTGAAAATGTGCTCTCTGCTCGCAGGAACAAACAGCCAGGCATCATCAGCCTCCTTCCCTGCAGGACACACAGAACACAGGAGGCTGAGGTGAATCCCCACTGCCCCTGGGAAAGCAGCTCTGTGCTTAAAGGTTTAGATACCAACAAGGCCACTTACTCAAATAGAGAAATCTGGGCATATTTTTATATAAATCTTTCTATAAATGTATCTTAACTTATCTAAGATCTATAGTGCTGTTCCATCAGCATTTGTTTCTTTCCCTCCTGCTCCCTTCTTTGGTTTAGTCTCCTGAGATGTCTTCTCAGGAGATATTTTTGATATTTTTCTTTCATAGAAATTTCATTTCATTTGATTTGAAAAATGAAATTTGATTTGAAATTTCATTTCATTTGATATTTTTCTTTCATAAGAAAGGCACAGAGAGGGTAAGAAAACGGCTTCACAGAACCAGCATCCGATTAGTACCCCCCCAAAAAATCCTAGGTTTAGAGCACTGCAGAAAAGCCAACTTCTTCAAATCTGCAATTTAACCCAACAACTCTCATATGAGAAAAAAAAAGAGGAGAGGAAGAAGCATGATTTTCACCCTACCCTAAACCTGCACGAACTCCAACCTCAACACAGACTGGGCTCAGTCAAGCAAGATTATTGGAGCAAATTAATTAAATATGTGAGGGAATCCCTTCACCCAGGCCAGCTGTCCCTGCCCTGGCACCCCATGTACCCAGGGCACAGAGCTGAGGCCTCTTCTGCTAAAGAGCAGCCTTGAACCCCTTCCCTGCCAGCCCCAAATGAGGGCTGCAGAGCACACAGAAGGGGAATGAGGCTGATGGCTCTTGATGAAATCTTGTGCAGGGATAACTATCGGCCTTACAGCTGAAACAAATTCATTTTCCAAACAGAAACACTGGCCAGACTGCGCTCCTCCCCTGCACAGTGACCACACCACATGCCATTCTGGTTTCCCCTTTTGATTTCTAATTTCTTCTTTTCTGGGATTTCGTCACCTGGCAATAAAAGAGTCCCCAGAGGTTCCTGAAGGACTCTGAGCTCGGTGGATCTGCACCACACAGAACAGAGACAGCAGATGGGGATTTTGCATTAGTGTGATAGTTCAGATTACAGAGACACTCTAAGGACAATGTCCCAGAGGTCCCCAGATTTGGTTCACCCCACAGGGAAGAGCAGGGGAATGTGAATTGGGTTGCTTGGGTAAATTACTCCACGTGCCAGAGGAAAATATCAGCCTGACAGCAAAAGTATTGCCAGTAACCACAAATCCCAGGAGGCAGAGGAAGAGGGGATAGGTGTGGATGTGGGATGGACCATGCTCTTTGTTCAGATTAATGCAGGCTGGAAGATTTGAGAAAGGAGATTTCTCCATGAATGTGTATTCTCCATCTTCTGTGGAAGCATTTTGGTCCCTCAGCCTCAATATTTCCCACAGACATGTTCACTTCTAGCCTCTGGCCTGAATCTCCTTTGAGAAGCATGTCTCATTCTGCACCACACCCCTGGACATGGGAGGAATTCTCTGGTTTACAGTGGTTTTACTGAAAGGACAAAGAGGCCCATGTGGAATTACAGAAAAAGGATACAGTAAAAACAACATTCTTACAAAAACATGGGCCCCAGCCTGCAGCTTACTGTAGCTTTGGGGAACCAGGGGCAACCTGGTAAACTGGCAAAGTTCAATGTGCAGTCAGAGCAGAGAAGAAATCAGACATTTTTAACCTCAAAAACCAGCATGTGCTTGTGTATTTATCCACAGGCATTAAATAGGGGGGTGTAGTGCCCCATCAGTGCCACCAGCTGCCACACACTCACTTCATGTGGCCTCAGGACACCTGCACTGCCCCACCACAGACAGAGCTTCTCCTGCCATTAGCACATTCCAGGTCTGAGCTTGGACTGTGGCTTGCCCTGCAAGCTCCTGCATGCCCCTTGACAGGGGTTTATGCCATTGTGCAAAATTATTCCATTGCCTTCCTCCTTTGGACTGGGAAGAACAAGCTACAGCTCTGCTCAGCACACACCCTCCCTGGGCTGCAGCTCTTATCCTCCATCTGGATCTGCTCACTAAGGAAGCCAAGCCCTGTAAATATATTTTAAAAACACCAAGGCGTGTAAACGCTGCAAGAAATGATTACTGGCTCTCAGTGATCAAGAAGAAATATGCCCTTTCATAAATGTGAACTATCTGACCCCCAAAAAAGAAAACAAAAAAAGAAGAAACAAGGGGAAAAGCTGCTATTGCTTAGAGTTGGCTTGCTCCTGACTGTGTCACAGAGACCTGGCCCATCAGGGTGTTGGTGAGGGTCACAGCCTGCTGACCTCACTTAGAGATGTAAGATGTGGATGATCCCTTCAGATTTTCAACAGCTGGAATTGCATGGGCTTAAATACTGTAGCCAGGTGGGGGACAATCCTAGAGACTCTCTGGTATGTGACTACATGAGAATGATTACTTTAATTAATTTCTGGGTCATTATAGGGATCAATTCTGGTGTTGTGGCCCATTAAGCAATTTGGTTTGTCCCAAAGCACTTGGTCATTATTAGCTCAGAGCCAATAAGCCACAGCACACCGCCATAATCAATAGATGAAAAAGAATTTTGAAGGAAAAGAAAGAAAAAGCATGGATTTTGATCTTGCTTAAATCAATAATCTCCCAGAAATTGGTGGAATTCCCTGATGTAAAATCAATGTGAGCAAGTTCAAAATTGAGTTGTTTTGCTTTGTCAAGAAGATAAAATGGAGAGCTTGGGCTGTGCCTCTAAAGAGAGACATTTATAGATTAGATTTTATTTGCAATATCTTCCTCTCCAGAGATTTTCTCCCCATTTATAACCTTGAAATAGCTGTGTTAGGAGCAGGGGGTGGGGGGCAAAGAATAGAGGGTTTTGCACATCTGCCTGAAAAGAACCTTTGATAGCACTTCAGACCACTCATCATTCACAAACATATTTACCCTCTGTCCTCACCTAAGACAGGGAAACTGATTTAAAACCAGGATTTTCATTGGGCACACCACTGAAGGTGTCTGACCTTGATTTCCCATGGTTTTAGCATTACCCCAATGTGGGCCTGGCCCAAATGTCACCTTTGGGGATGTGAATATGTTCAAGTGGACAGCCCCATTGTCCCATTGCCCCTTTGGCCCATGCACTTTGTGCAATTCTCAGTGCAGGGGCACTTCTGAGTGCCATTAGCATCACACTGTCCCTCTCTGGAATAAATCCCAGGGTGACAGAGCTGCTGGCAGGCTTTAGGGACCCCTTGAGAGAAAAGCTGTTTAAGGATATCTAGATGGATCAAATCCATAAAACAGGAATTTCCAAACCAGAGACTAGCATATGTACATAGATAAAACAAGCTTCTTTGCTGGTGATCCTTTGAAAAAGTTCCAAGATGGTTTTCAATTACTCAGTGGCAAATATTGAAGCACATTTCATTTACAAAATGTAAAAATATGCATGGCAGGTAAATACATGATCTACACAGGCTATGCACAAGCAGAAGAGGATTCCCTTACACCCGCAAGTTGGTGAGTTGTAGAAACCTCTTCCTTCAAGTCCAAGCACAACAGGGGACTTGAGAAAATGGGTTTCACCCCCAGAGTTTGAACTTGTGCTTGTCCGCTCCTCCAAGGAAGGCATGAGTGAGTAACTTGGTCTCCACTCCTGGATGCAATAATACCCCTGAGTGCTACAAAGTGGTGATGTACACGTTGATGTCACCATCTGCTTAAAATTTCAGAGGAAGATTTTGGTGAAAGAATAAGTTGTTGTGCTGACTGCAGGCTCTGGGAGCTTGGTGTGCTGCTGAGCCCCTGTGTCAGCTGTCAGAGCCTGGCATCTTCAAAGGGTTTGGGCAGGGGTTACTGGGGGATTACCCTCAGCATGAACCTCTGGGCACTCCATTATTTGACAGTAATTGCCTGTTTCTAGCTGCTACAGCATTTCCTGCTTACAAGGATCCCCACTTCTTAGCTGAGGCTTTGCTCCTTTACAGGCTAGCAGGGAAGGAGCAGCTCTTGGGGGTACTCAAAGAGCTGCAACTTCCACGCTTTGTTCCCCCTGCAGTGACTTGTTACACTCCTCCTTCTTATGTGAGAAGGTTACAGCTCCAACAGAATCTGTCATCACTGATAACTGGTAATGGTGCTCCCCTGAGCCCCTCTGAAAATCCCAGCCAAAAAAATCATCTCCTTTGGCTATCAACTACTCCATGCATGTACAATGTCAGCCCAGAAGATGGAAACACTAAAAAAGGTTTTTTTGGGGGATATTTTTGTTGTAAAATATTACATCTGTGCCTGCAGCAGTTCACTTTGGAAGCCCTCAGAAACCCCGAGTGTTCACTATTAGCACAAGCCAAATGCTCAGCTAGGGAATTGACAGTGTGACTCTGAACCCACCTCTTCAGCTAAATCTTGGCTTAGAGGGGAAAAATGTGAAAAAAATGCAGATAGCATAGAAAAAAAAGCAGACAGCAACTTCACACCCATCCTGCCCACCCGAGTGAATATGTGCCCCTGTCCCTGTTTCAACTCTTCTCCAGCTGCTTTTTAATGAACGCTGACTGCTAGGATGGGAAGCGCTGTCAGCATGGAATAAAGGGCATGATTAAGAGCACAGATTTTTTTCCAAATTATCTGTAAAAAACACTGAAGCATCATTACAACCCTCCAGGGGCTTTGGGCAATTCAATCTCCAACACCATTTACAGGCTGTTTTGCTACAGCTACCCAAAGGATGACAGTGACAGCAAGATGTGATGTCAAATTCTGCTCTGAGGGCACTCAGGGTGGGGATCTCTGCCTCCACCTTTCCCCGTCTGAATGGAGATGGAGAATATTGCAACAAAAAGGTGGAACATGTCCTGCTTTGAAGGAGGAGACAAAGTTTAGGCGTGGGCACACTCAGGAGTTTTTGTCAGATATTTCAAAGTTCCAAGCAGTGCATGAAACCCAACTCTGCCATGAAGCAGAGCAGCAGTTCTGTGGCCTTGCAGAGACATCTGTGACTGATGTAACACATACCTGCACTTTCCAATAGACCTGGGAATTG
>NW_005054319.1:3242328-3276870 GCF_000277835.1 Geospiza fortis | reverse complement strand
ATTATGGCCTTACCTTCTCTCATTCATTAAATCAGACCTGGTTCTCCTCAATGGAGAGCACTCCCCACTGGATACACTCACTCTTGTGCTGAGACCTTGTCAGCTCAGTTACAGCCTAAAGCAAAATTTTCTGGCTGGCTTTATGAGCTCTTCTATACAAAGGGATTACAATGGAAATTGCAATTTTTCCACTACTCTGAGAACCTGCCTACCCTGCTATGGGACTCTCAGTACCCAGCCCCTCACACATGCCCTGGGGCAGTGTGAAGTGACCACTTCCCTGTCTGACAGCCAAACCTCATGACTCAGTCCAACTCTGTGCTATGCTGCTCCACTGACTTGTTTTTATAGAAGAATAATTAATTCACAGTGACTGACATTGTTTTATTTCCAGCCCATCACTGACATCTTGTCTGAGTTACATCATATCCCTGAAATTGCCTATCTTTTTTGGCTGCTAGAGCTCTTTATTCCATCTTCTTTAGTATGATACTCATTATAATCTACTCTCTTATACTAAGGCCAAGACTCCTGCTGTGTTTCCAGGTAATGTATTCTTTTACTGAGTGATTCATTGGGGAGGAGAGGGGAAAGAGAGAAGGAAAAGCCTTGAGATGAAAAATATCCAAGTTTCATGATTTCTGAGTCTCTGAAACAGTTCCAAAATTCCTTGGTGTTCTGGAGGCCTTTCCCTGCACGATGAAAGCACTGAGCTTTTGTATTGTTTGCTTTATTTTGCAATATTTTATGATTCTCATATATTCTAAATTGTGTTGATTTGTGACTAGTTTTTCATCATTAGCCCAGGAGGAAATTTCTCTGGAAACACAAACAAGAAACAATGCCCTGAAGTGAGACACTGCAAATGAGCAGCTGCCATCAGACGATGGATTCTGTTATTTACCCCGTCCTTGCAGAATGCTGCAGCATCTGATCACCTCCAAAAATGAAAAAGGGAAAACAAAACCACCCTTCTCCCCATCCTTCCCCTTCCCATTTACCTCCTGCAGGCTATGGCACAGTGAGGAAGAGCCACAGAATTCTCCAGCCAGGGAAGCAGGTTCTGGAATAAAGAGGTAACCATGAATGTAAAATATTTCAGCTCAGTTCCATCCTTCAACATATATTTCTGGAAAAAAAACCCCCCTGCCTAGTACAGAGCATCTAAGTACCTTGATTGGTAGTGAAACCAATAGAAATTATATATTTAAATCTTGTTAGGGAAGTAGTCTCCAGTCTCTGTCTCAGATGCAGTCTGTGCAGTGAGGATATTAGCATCTCCCCAGCTCACAGGCAGTAATTGATCCACATAGATATAGAAACACTCAGATTCTGAGGCCATGGCAGCTGTTGAAATATCTAAGAATGATGACTCCATCTCCTTGCTCTGTGGTTATTCTTGATTTACAGAAATATAAATGAGACCAATTTCTCACCATTCATATTTGAGAGCACCTCCACAAAAACAGTGATTTTGTTGAACACTAGAATTCAGGGACCTAATTTCCTGTGGATTTGCATCTGTATGCTGGGAGTCCCTCTGGATCCTCTAATAAGCACTGAATTCATGATACAGCCATTCTCTTAACTGGGCACTAATAGGATTTCTCTTCTTTGCCCAGATGCCTGCACTCATGAAAAAGTGTTGAGCTTATTCTCCCTACCTGTCTGTCTATGCAGCCACCAAGGCTCATTTCCACTAAGAAACTGCCTTCACTAATTTAAAACATTCATATCCTCAGCTGCTCTAGCAGAAAGGGTATAAAGCCTAATACAATTAGTTTCAAGCCAGCTTTACTTACATTGGAAAAAAAAAAAATTACACTGCTTTCAGTTCTGATCTCCCAAAGGGCTTTCATCATTTCAAATTCTGTTTGTATATCCTTGGAACTACACTGACATCAAGTCAGCATAAGTTAAGCGAGAATCAGTTAATGGAAATTTAATCTATATCATTTAAATTTTGTTTATCAAAATCTTGGCTTCACTCCAGCAAAAGGAGTTGATGCGGAGTGTCCTCCCTACGGCTGGTGGAATCACTCCCCACGGGCTCATGTGACTAAAAGCAAATCTGCACATGCATCCATGTCCAGGGAAAGTGGGCAAAAACCTGGTGTCAACACTGTGGTTGAATACATAGGGTGACATTTCCACCTTGACTTTTGTCTGGAGCAAGAAATAATGATTCCACCAGCTCAGGGGCTCTTTTCATGACCCAAATCATTCCACAAGGGAAAATGAAACCAGCAAAAGCTAATTTTCTTGGAATTGGCTTGACTGGGTTTATAAAGGCTTTTAATGAAGAAGCACCAACTTCCAAACCTATACACAAGCCCACTCCTGAACAACAAGTGTCTGGTGCACTCTTCCTTTTTTACCTGTTCTTTTGCTTCAAAAGCAAATGGGCTTTTTTTGGAGTATATGTGGAGTAATGTCTTTTGGACAGCTTTCACATTAGGTGTCATTTTATGAAGCTGAGTTTCTTATTCTTGGCTACTCACACTGAAGCTGTAGTTCTTATGAGCACATCTTAATGCAGCAATTTATATTCAGAATGAAGAACCTATGGTTATCCCATCATCAGAAATCCTTATGAGCTCAATTTTTTGCTGTTTCCATCATGGGGGATTATGGCTTCCATAGAAAAATAAAACAAAGTTGTCTTCTTTTCTTTTCTTTTCTTTTCTTTTCTTTTCTTTTCTTTTCTTTTCTTTTCTCTTCTCTTCTCTTCTCTTCTCTTCTCTTCTCTTCTCTTCTCTTCTCTTCTCTTCTCTTCTCTTCTCTTCTCTTCTCCTTTCCTCATGCAATTTAGTTTTGCAATGGCAGATCTTTATGTTTTGGAAATAGTTTTTTTTTTAAACCAACAAACATTAGTTGTGTGTTATAAGTTAGAGTGGAACATGGCTTTTTCCACAAATGTGTTGACCTCCTGGCCAGATGTGTTCTTTGGCACACTCAGTGCTGGTTCTCTCATGTAAAAACCCACAGATCGGACACTTTGGGTCTGATCCCTGTTATCTAGGGCGGCAAAAATCTTGCAATATCAAAAAGTACCAGATAAGGGTTCCTTACCTCTATACTTTTTTTTCAAAGCATGGAGAAAACCCTTTAAACTCTAAATGATTTATGTGAAAACCTTGAAGTGCCTATTAAACATGCTCAAGTAGGGAAATTTTCTCTAGTGTGAGGTAGCCAAAAAAAGAATAATCTGATTCTTCTCAGCAATACTCAGAGATCTGTTCCTTACTCACAAGGAAATGACACGTCAGTGTTGTTCCATTTGCCAGAATATATTTGTGTTTATCAAGGCAATACGAGCCTGTAACTCCCAAGGCAAATGTATTTTTCCCAATTAAAACTGCAAAAAGGCACCATCTCCCCCGCCTTCAGAAATTATATTTTCTTGAGGAAAAGCATCTTGATGGAAAATTCCAGCTCAGCTCTTCTCAGCTTATAGGAGCCGAAAGAGCAGTGTGAGTTCTGTCATGGTGGGTGAGAACATCCCTGGAGGGCAGAACCTCTCTGCACAGAGCTGCACCAACCCTTGGAGACTGCACACCAGCAGACAGCTCCATGTGTCATCTCTTTGCAGAATCAAGGCCTCACCTGGTGTTTCTGAGTTTTCATTTACATAACTATCTGTGAAAGAACATGATCTAAGTATTTTGCTCCATTTAAGCCCATAACCTCAATGGAGGAAAGAGGAGCAGAGAGAATTTATGCCAAGATAGAAAAGGAATTGGTTTTACAAATGTCTCTGTCCATCAGCTTAAATTTGTTTGTCTTTTTGTTGCCTCCTATATGATAATTCCTTTGCACAGCAAACTCCTTGGACAATGCCTTCAGATTTTAAGTATTTGGGTATAGTGAGCCTTCTGAATTTTTACAGAGTGTTCCACCTCTTTCCTGGATTCTTGCCATGGCTTTGCAAGTTTAAGGAGATGAGAATGGACCTGGGAGTCAATCCAGATGCATATGTGACATCAGATAATGCTGGAGAGATTTCACCCTGAGCCTATACTCTTCACTGATCCTGCTCAGGAAAGAGAGAATTTGCTGTGTCTGTGGGGAGAAAACGCATGTACAGAAAGGTGGAGGGCAGAGAAAGATTCCTGAACCCCACCCATAACCCATTTCAAGAGAAACAGCACTCCAGCTCTTAAAAAAACCAAACCAAACTACTCAAAGCTGTCAAAGGTCCTCAGGTCTATTTTCCAGAGTAAGTTTGCTTTGGCTGCTTTGAAATCCCAGGGCTTGCTTCCCCCTCTGTGTCTCACTGTTAATCCTTCAGTCTCTTAAACTGAGACAGAGTTTGCAAGAAGCTTCTTGAATGATGCCACCTAGAAAAATCCACATGCTGTCTGGAAGCAGTTCATTGAGAATTTATCCATCACTGATAGCAGGAATAGACACTCACAGCATTTAATCCAAGCATGTGACACTGCAGGAGAGAGCAATGCATGTTGAGTATTTGTATTTATGAGGAAATTAGAGTGGAGAAAAGCTGGGATTTTGGCTTCTGGCCACTTTCCTTCACTTTAAATGTCTGCCCAGGCTTTGCTGTACCTCTGCATATTGTATTAGCCTGGACTTACAGAGCTCTGTTTGCAGTATTAACCTACAGAGGAATTATTGGAAGGCCCTGGTGTGCTGTGTATCACATAAACCCTCACTGGGCTGCCATGGCAATAGGCTGGACACCAGCACTCATTTTTAAATGCTCTGGGGATTGGACTGGTACTTTCAGGGAGACTAAATAACTTGTCCCAAACAAAGTTACTTAGAGCTCAATATAATTACATTTTTTCCCTGCAGAGGTGGCAGCAAGAGACTAAACTGTGTTCTGGGCTTCACATTCAGTAACATCACTTTTCTGCAAAAAATAAAGTCAACATCATTGTTTATCCTCATTTAGGATTACAAAATATGCTCAGGGTCCTGTGCAAGATGATTAATGTCTTCAGCTGGCAGTGAGGCAAATGGGAGTTAGAGATGCTCAGGTTTCCACTTTAGTTAAATGGATTTCTGCCTGGACACAACCCCTGGGCTGTAATCCCCATTCCTGTGGGACACCAGTGGCTGGGGCTGCTATGCAATTAAGGAAGAGCTCCTGAGAAGAGCCAGACTGCACCAGAACAGCTCAGGAGCACCTGTCTCCAGCAGTGCTCATCAAAAGGCGCTCAGTGAAAAGCTCAAAATGAGGATCTGCATAGACCCACCCTTCTCAGACACACATTTACAGAGCTCCATTTCTGCTTTGTGAAGTGAAGGTGATGCTGCTCCCTCAGATTTCCAGCACTGGGACAATGGCATCTCCCTGCACACAAAGGGCAACGCTGACCTTTGTTGGAGTTGTCTCTCTAACCTGCACTGCCTTTTGGATCTTGTCCCACACTCTGAAGTCTGCCCCTAGCACCAGCAGCACAGACAAATAGCACTTCCAGCCTTCCAAGAGAAAGGCAATGAAGGACAAAAATGTCCCTTCATTTTTATTTTGCATGCTGGGCTTTACTGCAGATTTATTAATGTCTGGGCACAATCATTAGCATTCTTTAAAAAGTCTAACTCTCCAGCCAAAACTAAAATTAATTTGATAAATTCTCCTTGACTCTCAGTTATTAGGTGAGTGCAGAAAATGTTCATAAACATGAAGGACCTTGACATTGCATTCTGAAAATTGCCCTCATAATAAATTAAAGATTACTAATATAATTTCTCATTGCACATTTTGCCCTGCTCCTTCTACCAAAGAAGGTTTATGTACATATTTCAAGCTCCCCAACTTTTATGTGACTGAGCTGTGTACTTTGAAATCTTATCTTTGCCAAATAGCTCTGACAGCAAATGGGAAATAACAACGTGAGCAGAACTGCTCAGCATCGCTTCAAGACATCACAGTGTGCTACAGTTTGGTTCAGATGTTCACAAAGATATTCTAATTAAAAATCCCAGTGGATTTGCTTTCTAAGGAAACTACCATTTACATGATAATGTTTTATGTCTCAGCAAGAAACTGCAAATAGGCCCAGAAAAGAGAAAGAAAAAATGCCAGTGCTGCAAGGACATTTATATATGAAAACTGGGTCAGAAATGATTTACAAAGATTACAATTATTATGAATACTGTGTTTTCAGCTGGAAAATTTGGATTTTCAAACTGCTTTTTAATTTTGATGATCTGATTGGAAATCTGGCATTGTGACCTGCGAATGACATCCCCCAGTCCTTCCAAATGAGAATTTAGCACCATGAGAGTGATGGGAGTTTGTCTTAACAAGAAATGGAAGTTGTTGTCCAACATGAGGCAGATCTGAGGGGTGAAAAGCAGTTTCTTGCTGGGCACAGGTATGAGATGTTGTCACTAATGTCATCCTGAGAGATATTTTCCTGAATTTAAAACTGCAGAACCAAACTGTAGTGTGTAGCCACATGCATTTTACTAGATTATGCCAAAATCTCTATAAGTGGCATTTTTTATTTGGTTGTTTCTCTCTCTCTACATTATCCTTGGTGATAGCATGAGTATGTCTCAATTGTAAGATAATTTTTCATACATTATTTTGTCGTTTTATAAATATTTACATTGTGCTGTTTCTTTTGAATAAATAACAGTCTCTGTCTCACTGTTGATGGCACTTTCACTGCTTGTAAATCTGCACAACATTTTCACACATCAGGTGAAAGTGATAAAATGCCTCTTTTGCTGGTGTGGAGCACATTAATTCAAAATATTTTTTTTCATATTTTTAACAGCTAATAGATATCCGCTTTTCTGTAGAGAAACTAAACATTTTGCTTTCTGTGACAGTGCTCAGGATCAATGCCATCCTTAATTACCACAAACCATCTGAGATTGCTGACTTAGGTGGAGATACACCATACTAACAAGAGAAGATCTGCTCTCTAATATGCTGTAAAATATGAAGATTTCCTAAAAATGCAGTACAATGAACTTAAAAGCTAAACAGAGAAAATGTGATTTTTCACTGCCTTTTTTACTTAAAGATCCCAAATAATCACAGTGACCCAGTCTTCATGTGACTGAGCAGCTGGCAAAGACACTCCAGAAAAAAGGCTTAAACTTTCAACCTGGACATCTATCAGATAGTTTCATTACATTTTCAATGTTTTTTCCACAGTGAGGGCTCATACTTTGATCCTTTTGTCTTGGGCCATTTTAGCACAACCACTCTAAAAATTGAAAAATGTATATTGACAGAAGTTCAACATATATATATCTATATCTATGAGAAAATTTTTCTTTCTCCAGGCTCTGCAGTCTTCAAAGGGCCCGAATATTTCAAGTTGCCAGAGAGCCTGTGCAACAGTAGGTGAAGTTTTGAGTGAAGGCAGGTTGTTGAACAACCTCTGTGCTGGTGTTCCCACTGGGATTTCCCAGCCAGCTGCATTGGAATGAGATCCCAAACCCCACATCTCCCTTGCTCCAGCAGTTCTTTGAAATCTGCTGAACTGAGAAACCAAGTAGAAAAAAAATCAATCTGATGATGTATTGTATGATTAATTGTTCTGTAATCATGATTACAGGGCTCTCATCTCAGGTAGCAGTAATTAGGATTTTCATTCTCCTGCATGAATTTGTGATACCAGAGCAAATTCACTGCAATGGCACTGGAGAGGCCACATGGAAAGCCTCTCCCTGTCATCACCAACCAAGCCTAAAATCCATAATCAAATGTGGTTTATTGAAATAAGGCACAACCTCAGTTTATGGAGTGTCTAAAGCCCAGGGGAGCTGCAGAGGAGCCCTAAGGAGGTTGGGATGGATCCTCTCTGCCTGCACATCCAGAGGTCTGGAGAGCACAGGGAGTTAAACTGGTTACCCCAGCCCTGTGTATCAGGCTATTAATGCAGGAAAAGAAGGGAGGAGGGAGAAGCAAAGCATGGGAAAGCACAAGGGAGAAAATAAAAACTAAACCAGACTACAACTGCTTAGTAAACATAATTTTTTCTCACCCTGGGAAAACCCTGTTTTTCTCAATGTATTCTGCATCATAATGGCACATGGAACTAATTAACTTGCAGTGATGACCTACATTAGGATCAGAAAAAGACTGTTCTAAAACAAAGTTGTGAGTGGATGTTGTCAAAATATGGAGCTGTTGTTTTCTTACAGCCTTTAGGATGATCCCCTGCAGCAAAAGGGGATGTTCAATGCATTCAACAGCAGAGTCCTCAAATCCCTGGGAAGCATGGCTAGCCCTCAGTCATTAGCCTCATTTGATCTAAGGACAAGCACAAACAAGAGCAAAACCCAGGAACTGCAGGAGTGGAAACAACATTTCCCAGAAACATTCAGTAGGTGTGAAATATTTGGAGTCCCCAGCACAACCACATCAAACCAGTGAGATGTGTATGTACTTGGCACACCCCTGCTTGCTTTGAAATTGCTTTAGCCCTTTTGGATCATCTCCAAGGTGAGGGAAAGCCAGTAGAGCCTACTCTTCTGCAGAAGAGGCAAAGCAGTGTTTGTTTGCTCAAGCACCCCGTGCTTATAATGAGTGAAGCACACAGAATTTGCTGGCAGAAGGGCCAGATTCTGGCTTTGAAGCCATATTTTTTGTGACCTAAAGAAGGCAGAGAAGGGTTTCAACTGGGATGTTGAGTTCCAAGCCCACAAGCAAGCACAGAATCTTCCCCTTCCCTCTGGCTGGTTTTAGTCTCTCTGTTTTCAGCAGTCTGGCTCTGCCTTCGCTCACATTCCCTGTGTCCCAAATTCAGG
The DNA here is from genome assembly GCF_000277835.1 of Geospiza fortis. Classification (NCBI taxonomy): domain Eukaryota; kingdom Metazoa; phylum Chordata; class Aves; order Passeriformes; family Thraupidae; genus Geospiza; species Geospiza fortis. Next base: position 3,268,131 of record NW_005054319.1, on the reverse strand, counting down.
CTACACCCTGTGTGTGGAAATGAGCTTCTTGAGAAAAGCTCTGCAGAGCTCTCCCTGACAAAAAGCTCCAGTGTGCTCTCCCTGCCACTCCACTCTCTGAGGCTCTGGAAGCACAGGCTGACCCACAAACCACCCTTGCCAACGAACTTAAATATCAAGTTGCAATTGGGAGGCTGCAGTTGACAACACATGACACAGGGAGGTATGACAAGACTGACAAGGCTGAAGGAGTGCCACAGAATGTCACCAGACAATACCAACGCCCCTGGGGCCTGCAGCTTTCCTGGGGAAGGCTGCCAAGGACTCAAGACAGCACCACTGCTGACTCCATGGCAAGTGGCCTCAGTCAGTGAGAGACCCAGAGCTGTCGCGTTTAAATCTCTGAAGGGTGGTGGAAAAACAGCTCATGAAAGCAAGGGAAGCAGCAGGGAGACAGCTCTGGAGGCAAATGTTGGAGCATCACCGAACCATATGCAACCCTACAAAGATAATGGCCCTAAATTACCCCTCACTAGCCTTGGTTCATTAAGAACTTGATAGAGCTCTACTGGTGGCACTGGAAGCCTGCTCAGGGAGCCAAGAGGACTCTGGATCAGGCCCTGGGACTGGAAAATGTATTAGGTCATAAAGTACTGTTCCATATTTTATAAGGGAACAGCTATCAATGTCTGCTCCACCCGGAGAATATACCAAAACCAGCTGGAAGCACAAACAGCTGTGCACATCCCAGCCTCTCTTCAGCTGCAGCTTCTTTCAGATGCTCCTAAACTCATGTTAGAAAGACATTTCCACATCTCCCTGTCTCTAAAAGGACTCTTAAAACACTGAGAAAACAATTATGTTTGGTGACATATGTGAGTAAAGATAATTATAGCATAAATGAGATCTGCTTGACATTATTGTCAGTTATTTGAGCTAACCTCTGGGTATGCAAAATGGGGATGATGAGAGATATGTTTGCAGGCAGCTTTAACAAGTGCTTCTGATATCACTTTTCAGTCAAGATTTTGGCACTTGTTAGCCAGATTTGAAACTATTCTATGAACACAGCCCAAATCAGAGCATCCATTGCTTGTGCATGAGATTCTTCCCAGAACAACGGGCAGCAGGGATTTGTGGAGGTTGGAGGTACTGCTAATGAGACTGCTACTTATTGCTGAGACAGAGATTTTTAAATCCGTTCTAAATTACCAGATTCTTTGGCAAAATTCTTCACTCTCACTCACAATTTTGGTTTTGATCACACATTTTGTGCTGTAGATCCATTTGCCAATGGATCTGTAGCATCCAATTCTACCACAGTGTCACTGGCACTTCCAAGAACAAAGGGAATCTGTAGATGGATGGTTCCATGGTGCATCTGGATGCATTTGCATTTAATTTAGTTTTTGGTTGGGCACAAATGGTCCTTCTGTCATGATTTTCCTTCTCCTTTAGCCATATAAACTAGAATATGTGTGTCATTGAACTGTCTTCTTGATCACTGAATCTGAATACCCAACAACTGATGAAAAGATTGGTTTACTTTTCTGGCATTATACCCCCAGCTTCCTGAGAGTAACAGATGGGTATTTAATTGTTATAAGGACTTCTATTTATTTTCCTAGAGATAAATGATAAAAAAAGAATGCTGTACTTCACAGAGTGCCCTTAAAATATAATGTCTCTGAGTGGAAAGCTTGCCCAGAGTTTTCCATAACACACCAGATTAAATAGAAGCTCTGTTTGAAAGACTCCCAGAGTGCCTGAGGCTGTTTTTAGTGCTGCTCACATGGAAACGTCACAGCTCAAGTCTCCACCGCAGCCCACACAAGGCCAATATTGGTCCCCAGGAACTCAGCCATGGCCTGTGCTGGTGGGGAAATGGATGTGAGTCTGCATGGATCATTGGGAGATTCCTGCTCGCTGAGCTCTCTGGGGTAATGCTAGCCTCAGCACAGGACAGATTTGAGTGATTCACTGCCTCTGACTATGGCAGAACTGCAGAAACCTTCACACAAGAGAAGACTTTTGGAGACTGGTGCTTGCTAAAGCTCGTAGATCTCATTTATCTGTCCTCAAGTTTTAGGTGCAACGCTTCTATCATCTGATTTTATCCCCACGATAAGAAGGGGAACTAAAACAATCACTCAGTAATGACAGAAAAGCCCAAAGGTAATAACATCTGCCAATTTAACATGAAAGTTGCTGTGACGTAGAGGAATTGCTGGATGACAGTGCTGTGATGACAGTGTGCCCTCTCAACTCTTACTAGGAAAGCCTCTGGAGAGGAAGGGCACAGAGAGCAGCAGCGACATGAAGTGTCTGAGCCACAAAGATCAAGCCTGCTGGAATTAGTTTTAATAAATATGCTAACATGGGGGAAATTCCTGAAAAGTGGACGACAGCTCATGTGGTGCCAAGAGTCAAGTGGAGCTCAAGTGTGAGCCAGCTGGCCAGCATCAATGCCAGCTGAGGCAAAGCTGATAAAAACACTGATTAATAAAGATAATTAATTAAAATAATCTAGTAGAGAAATATAATTAATGCCACTAATCATGGCTTATGGTAAACAGGCCTCATCACATAAATCTGATGTCATTCCCTGATGAAATTACAAATTTGCTTAATAAAGAGAACCACAGAGATGCAACACATGGAGTTTGGTGAGTCACAGGACTCAGCAGAACTCAACCTGCTGGTTATAAAACCATTATGAAACATCTGTAAAGAAAGGTTATTTGTAGCATGACAGGTTTGCAAGGCAACCAGAGCCAGTGGTTGCAAAGCCCCAGCAATCTGACATGCAGGATCAGAATATAAGGGGTTAATCATGGGGACCAACATGCCTTATTTATCAGTTTTGGGCTCTGAAAACAAGGTATGTTTAATTCCACCAAACCCAAAGTGTGACAGCCATCAGTGAGGAATGTAGGTCATCATACAGGCAGCAAGGAGGACTCCACAAAGCAGAGGGTTGGGAGAGAGTTAAGCAACTGAATGTGAGCCCTCGTTCTAGAAAAGAGAAAAAAATGAGGCAAATAAGCAAATTTGACCTTTGGATATTCTAAAAGAAGAGAATTGGGGGTGGATTCTTACCTCTGCACACAGCACCAGCAAAACTGTCCTGTTTTAGCACTTGCATTTTTTAAGGCTGCTGAAAACTTGAATAAGGAATGAGTTGAAAGTAATTTAGTAAAATGTCATATACTTTTTATGGAATTCAATCAATCTGGTTAAGCAGCAAAACAATGGAAAGGTGATTACAGTGTGTTTATACACGCAAAAGAAGAAAAAACTGGAGGACCCTTTCATCTAAAGCAGCAAAGCATGACAAGAAGGAAGGTCTGAAATGTGAAGACAGTTTTAAGGGAGCAATCACAGCACATTTTAATTGGGAAAGTTATACACTGCTCATAGAAAATACAGAGGAAATGGTGGGTTTTGCAGTTCTCAGCCTATACAAGTCAAAACTAGACTCTATTTGCATTTCTGGAAAAAAAAAGTTAACCAAATATAAGTTTTCAGGCTAAATATAGGGATAACTGGCCTTCATTAAACAAAATGCCAGAGTAAATGATCTAAAGGTCCTTTCTGGCCTTAAGCCAGATGAATCTGAAGTAACAGAGACTGCCTTTTCTTTAAAAAAAATCACATGATGACTTCTGGTTTTCAGCCAATTGAGAACATGCTCTAAATTTTTGAGAGTTTTGACTGTTTTTTCTATTCTGCCATTAGTATTTCAAGCAGAGCAGCATAAATATTGATAAAACATTTCCCACCAAAAAGGAGATTGTTCAGTCAATAATTTCCATTGGCATTCATATATTCTTATATGTTTATGACTGGCTTTACAAAGTGCTGGACTCCTCTCAGGATCTCTTGGTGCAAAACAGAACATTTTGTCATTTAAACATGCACAGAATTTTGGTTTGTACTATTTCTCTTACTTACTAGCTGTTATTCTTACAACTATTCTCTTTATCTTTCTAGCACTACAGTCACAAAGTAAAAAAAAATTAATATTTTGTGAGTAATCAACAAAGTGAATGAACTTGACATATGAAGTTGATGTTTATTCCTATCTTTGCAGCAGAGTTACATCAGTGCCATCTGCTAAAGTTTTTAATTTGTGCAGCACATGACAGGATCATGTTAAAGTAGAGCAGTTTCTCTCTGCAATCCTGTGTGTGGTGGGACATTATTTGCACACCTCCATTGCTGCACGATACATTGGATTAACAGACAACCACATGGATTTGTGCTAGCCTCGGATCCAAAAATAACAGAAAACATAGAAATTTAATTGACCTAATGGGATGTGACCTCTCCAGGGCCAGTTTTTTCCCAGCATTTCTCATGGTGTGTCTTTGTCTTTCCCACTGTTTTTTCATCTTGCTGGGAAGGCCCTCCTGTGCTGCTGGTCCTCATGGTGCTGATTCACTTGGTCCAAAGGGCTCAGCATAGTTCACACCCACGCACCAAAAAGCTGAAAGAACAACATCCTTTTGTCTCACCAGCAAGATCAAGGCTGGTTATTTATTTTTTTTAAGTGATACGACCAAATATGAGTTGTTTTATCTCATTGGGGAATTCCACTTTGGGAAAACAAAAGATGAAGTGGCGTGTTCTAATGAAAAGCATACACTGCTGCAACCTACAGGCCACAGCCAGAATGCATCTGCCAAGAAACACCTTTTAGGTGGGAAGACATTTTTCACTCTGTTTTCCTCTCAGTGTTGTACAGACTGCGGAGTTATTCCTAAATTGTACAATACCAATGAAAGGAGAATTAGGACTCTGTTTCCTGGTCTCTAACAAGAACCAACATGTCTTCCACCCACCTCCAACCCATGCCAGTTGTTTACAGCTTTTCCCTTTATCTTTCTAGCACCATAGTCAAGAAGTAAAAAAATTAAATCCTGCTCCACACATTTTTAAAGGTATATTTGAAGCAAGCACATGGCAGAGTCTCAGTCAGAGCTGCAAACTGCACACCAGCCTCCCTCCGAGTAAAATGAAGGACTCAGGGGGACTCAGCTTGGAGTAAACTTGGGCACCTTCCCTAGATTTTCCCCATCTATCAACTTTGAGACCACAGTTTGTCAAGCAGCTATGTCTAATTCAACTCCTTCACTACAGACATGTGAGGAAGCAGTGAAAACACTTGGAAATATCTCCTCCTCCACCCATGTGAGCTCGCAGCCCCTTGGTTCTGATGATGCTGAGGCAAAACTCCTTCCACAATCCTGACCAAAGCATGTTGTAATTATGGGGAACATCAATCTTGGACCCCAAGGAGCAAGATGCAGGCTTTGCCTGGCTGGTGGTGGTCAGACTCACCATCTGCTCTTCCCTTCATAATTTTCCTGCTGTAACCATCAAATCACAGTCAAAACCAAGAGGGCTGATTATACTCCACAAAGAGTAAATGGACAAGTTCCTTAAAAGGTTGTACATCTAGGACATGGAAGCTGAGCTTTTCCAGTCTTTCAGTGCTTGTTTGTCATTCATGTGGCACCTCTGTGCTTTAGAACATCTCCCTTTGTACAGGAACATTTTGTGTGCTGTCAATGATTTGCTTGAATTATACACATTTCCAAATAACTACATGGTACAGAAACTAATGGTAAGCTCAGAAACCAGCAGCAGTTTGTAAATCATTCACAGATCAACCAGGGAACAGAGCCTTGAAAGTACTATTCAAACAGCTATAATGTACTTAATAATATTGCAATAAAATTTTGACACTTGGAAATCAATAGGGTCTGACAGACTAAGTATAACTCTGTGGTCACAAACAGGAGTATAACTAACTTCAGAAATATTGTCTAGGCTGGAGGAAGATGAAAATTGGCCTTTCCCTTTACTGAGGGAAGAAAACAAGGCTTTCCTGCACCGTGGTCATGTAGAGATTTCAACTCACTGCTGCCGTGCCACTCTCCTGATGAGAGGCTGTTTAATCTCCCTGACCCAGGCAACACCAATTCTGCTGGTTCTCCATAGGAAGTCAAGACACACAACGTGCCTTCATCTCATCCCAGACGTGTCTGGGGCTCTGAATGAGCAGCATGACAGGACATGCAGCAGAGCTGCAGTGAGCCATGAGTCAGCCTCCTCTGGCCATAAACCCCAGTCATGGCAAAACTCTCTCCCCTTTATTCCAGCTGATCCTCTCCCCTGATTAATTTTGCAATGTTTTAAAAGAGCAGTTATTCTCCCTGAAGAAGGTACAGAGTCTCTGGGGAGTCTTGGAGCAGTATTGCCAACTCACATGATTTTTATCTCGAGTCTTATGATTTCTGAGTGTTCTCCAGCCTTGGCTGCCAGAAGCGTGCAATGACATGAGAAACTCCACGAGCTCCTCTCTTAATTTTTATTAACAGCAATTTTCTAGACTTTATGGTTATACCCTAAAGACCCAGAAATCAGGACACAAAATGAAAAAGGGACCAATTTAGCCATTTTAACTGTGATTTTTAAGATTACTGTGTAATTCATGAAAACCTGACTCAATATATTTTTCTATTGAAGTTGGCAGCACTGTTTGCATTTCATCCTTACTAAACTGCCCTTTAATATTATTCTAATTTAACTGTCTAGATTATTAAACAAATTGGGAATACAAACTCTGTATCTGGATGTAGAACAGCCATCTGAGTAATTTTTTCAGGTAGAAAGGACTTGCTGGCAATGGATGAGAAACAGCCATGGGGATGGTGGGGAGGAGAAGGGAAGGAGATAGGTCCTAACTGGAAAGGCAGAGAAAAGAGAAGTTTTCTTCCTTTAAGGAAATACCCCTCCATGGAGCCTCCCAGAGGAAGAACAAATATTTTTTTTTTGGCTGAGATGGGCTGGCAAGAAGCAAAGACATCTTCTGCAAAGCAGGTCCCCAAGCACATGGCTCATCTGCTTCTCCTCTGGTTTCCATAGGACTGCAACCAGAGCCAGCTCTGAGCCAAGGAAATGCTGCTCTTGGGGCAAAGAACAGCCTGTATTAACCAGCCTTGAACCCAGAGGGGCAAATGACACACATACATGATGCAATTCTTGCAGTCACCCTGCTCCCAAGCTGGGCTTCTCCTTTGCCTGTCCAGGTGCCAGGGGCTGAGCACACTCTGGGTGCCTCCACAGTGTCGCTGCTCTCCAACACACCCAGGCTTGCAAATGAACAGAGGGTTCCAATTCATTCCTCGAGCATTCAGAAAGGGTTTGCTGAAGTCTGCTGCAGCCAAGTGATGCTGCTGGCAGTGCCAAAACCTCTCTGCTGCTAACAGAGCAGCCAAGCTCCCATAAAGGGGAGCTTTGTTGGGGACAACTGTTGTGACGCTGAGGAGGCACATGACCATCAGAGCTGCTGTGTTCCAGGGGGCAGGCAGGAGGCTGTGCACAAGTTGTCTTTGCCTCTAAGAAGAGCTGCTTTGACAGCAGTCAGACAATGGCTATCGTTGCTCCTGGAGGAAGTGCCTCTGCCCAAAAACATCGTGGCAGATACTCTGTGGGTGTGTGCTCCCTCGCTGAGCTGTGGCGTGGTCGCTGATTGGGGGCCACAACACTCCTCCTGTGATGCTTGGCACCTTTATAAAAGTGTTACCTACTGGAAGCATTTAATTAACTGATAATTTTAACCATCAAAACAAACAAAACACAACACAACTGTTTTGCTCTGACTTTGGAGAAAACCTCAAAAACGTAACCTGGGCATTCCCTGTAGGCACCAGAAGCAAGTGGAAAGGTTGCCAGACTTTATATTTTGCTTTCAGAGACTGTGGTTGTAAAGTCAACCTCCTACTTTTAGAGAATCTGACATAATTTTTGCATGGGAGGAGGCAGTAACAGCTTCTCTGGGCATTATCTTTGAGAGAAAAATCATTTAGCAGATATTAACTATCTCTGGATAGTAATGGGCCAGTGAAGAAAAATGTGTTTTGCTTAAGTGTTCATTACCACTGCAAGTTTCACTTGCTTTGAAACAACTTGCATATTAAGTAGCAATAATGTAAGCCTCATTAGGGGCTTCCCATATGTCTGGCAGTGAAAGGATACATAGCCCTGGTACTGTGAAAAAAACCAAAGCTATTCCCAGCCTCTGGCAATCCCACCCTGCCACGCTCCTGGGCTGACCTGCATTCATTCCTCCTCCCCTTTATGAATAGCTGCTCATAGATCTTCCCATCTGTTAAGAACTGCATTACTCTGTAAGTGCAAAATAGCTGACTGGTATGTCCATTACTCGACTGGAATGCTGGTGAAATAAAGGGATATTCAAGGGAGATGAGTAAATGTATCAAAATGCAGCACTAAGGAAGCATTCATCCCACCACAAATGGAGACTTATGCTCAGCTGCACTGAGCTGGGTCCCAGAGAGAGGAGGGAACAGACCTGAAGCACTGAGCATGATAATATGTATGTTAATATCAATGGGGAAAGGCTTTTGACAAATTGAACATTTAAAAATGCAAATATACATTTGTATATTTGCAAATGTAAATTTGCACACAAAGACGTAGATTTCTAAGTGTACTGAGTATTTTGGAAATGTGGAGATTTGATTCTCTCTGGGAAAAAAAAATAACAAAGAATCAGGATTTTGTGTATCAATTACCAGACCCAACCAATAATGGCACAGTTTCACCCAAAACTGTAAGATGCCTTATATTTTCAATCTATAACACAAAACAACTTTAATTTCTTTGAAGCATGCGTTTTTATGAAGTTAAAGGAATCAAAATTCTGACCTTGAAACACAATCATATTTATAGTAACAAATGACAAAATCCTTACAATTCAGTTTATCATTAAGCCTCTGTTAGATGAGATTAGTTAATCAGGCAGTTTATTTTCCAAACACCTATATGCTGCTAGTGTGTGTTTGTTTGTAGTTCTGGCAGACAGGCTTTACAAGGATGTACAACATGATTAAGGATTTATTTACATTTTCTTTAACTATCAGCAGCATTATTTTATAAATGACACCTCTAATCACCAACACAATTCTGTGTATATAATGCCCATAAAGTCAGAGCACCGATTTGGTTTTTTTTGATAAAACTTTGCTGCTTTTATGTGCAGACCTCTGGAGCCTGATCTAACACTCATTAAAGAATCAATGGCTTTCACAGACATCTGGGCATTCAACCAGGTCCCATCAGTACTTTTTCAATCACTGGCAATAACACAAGAGCAACAGAGGACTTGCAGCTTCACCTCAAAATATAAAGTCTGTGGTTTTAAAGCCAGTCCTTGGAGAGGTAGAGGTGAACACTCGTTTTTACAAAGAGCAGATCTCCTCTTGTGGGTGGCTTTTCAGAAGTAGCTCTGAAATCCATGCACATTTTATCTCAGTTTCAGACAGGCATAGTGTGAAGTTACTTGGTGCACCTGAGCAGACCCACTGGCTGCCATTGCTAAATGTGAGAACCTTGCTCTCTTCCCTCAGCCCCTGCTTCAACCTCTTCCCTGCACAGCCTGGCCCTTGTGAGACATCCCATTGAGCCAGTTCCATACCTAATACAGCAGAAAACTGTCCACATTTCCCACCCAGTCAGCAATTTTACCACAGTTACCCTCAACCCACACTTCTGCACCCCCAGATCCAACTTACTGCCAAGGACTGACATGGTATTACCACAGCATTATATAAAATAATCAGCATCAAATGTCTCCAGCCTGATCTTAACCCTGCCCAAATCAAAAGGAACCACACTGGAGCAGGAGACAGCCATAAGTGAGGGGATATTCAAGGCTTCAGGGTTCCTGGGTACCCCAAATTTCTCCTGCCTTTGTGGGCTGCACCCAGACTGTCCACTCAGCACCTTGGATGCTGCCTCTGAGAGGGGAGGGAAAGGAATCAAAGAGGAACAAAGAAGGTCATCCACCAGCTGTTTCAATCCACTATTTTAACCACAGCTGCCAAAAACTAAGAGCTGGAAAGACTGAATAGGTCAACCAAGTCAGCACTCTGTAGTATTTTCATGAGGGCTTTTATCCAGTTTATATTTAAATTATTCAAGTAATGGGGATTCCACAATACACCAGAATTTGCTGTTTGGAAAAAAACCACACTGCCAGCCAGCTTACATTTCCTTCTGCTCATTTTTCATGCTGTTCCCACTCGTTGTGCCTCCCTCTACCAACCAACACAGTTTTTCCTGTGCTTGCCCTGTCCCTGCCACACTATGCTCAGGATGGGATGAAGCCAAGGGAAAGGTTGAGTCATGTAAAACGCAGTTGAAGCACAAATTTTTCCTCAAGATCTTGGGAATATTTGCTCCTTGGCTGCTGGCATAAAGCACAGCAGTCCTGGGAATATCCTGAGAGATTTGAGGCACAAACTGGAGAACAAAGTAGATACCCTCTCTGCTGGCTGTCTCCAATGTCACTATTGATATCTGAACTGCACTCCTCCCTGAGCATTCATTTAAGCATTCAAGGCTCTTTTGAGCATCCCTCTATGTAAAGCCCTCCCACCCCACTGACATCCTTCTAATCTGTCCAAGGGATCCTTTGTTCTCCCAACCCACTCCAGAGAAACAAGGCCCTTTACAAATGGCAGACCATCCCTTCAATTATATTTCCATTGTAACGCTGCCACATTAGTTCCACTTATCCTTGGTTAATAGTTCAGCTTATATTCAAAAAGCCATTAACACAAAATCAACACAGCAATTTTGTATGAATTCTCATATCATTAATCCATTTAAAGTGGATACACAGTTCACACTCCAAATTCACTTAATTATTGACTCAATAACATTTAAAGAGACCATGGTCTTTGGCTCCGCTGGAATGCAATATAGTTTTTATTCCTCTCTCCCTACTTTTATAGGTTTCCTGCAGAAGTTAGTTCTGCAAGGTGTGGGTAATGCTTGGAGGTGTCTCACCTCACCTCACCTTTCTGAGAGAACTCCCCCTGCAACCACAGACAGCTTCAATCTCATGAGGAAGAGCCTGCCGCCTGGTTTGCTGGGAAAGACGGGAAATGTCCATGATGGGCTGCACAAAATGGGCCCCATTTGCCCAAACCCCTCTCAGATGTCAGCCTTAGGCATCCCAGCCTGGAGCATCCTGGGGAAATTCCTTTCAACCTTCTCCATTGGCATGGACTGCACAAAGCCCTCAGATTTCCCTGCCCTAGTGGTCAAGCCCTGCTGAGGAAGGGAAGAGAATTCCTCCTTCCTCAGTATTTGATAAAACAAGCTTTATAGTTCTGGCATGGGCAGTGAATACATCACAATCATTTCTAAGCATACACACAAAATTAATAGTTTGATCAAAACTGTCTATAAAGAAGCTCCTTTTCTGCCATAATTTGATTCAATATTTCTTTTTTTCTCACTCCTTCCCCGTTCCTCTTTTCTCTCCTTGTCATCATCCACAGCAAATGATGTTGTTTGTGCTTCAGCTGCTGTTACAGGCCAAAAGCAATCAGCGAGCGGCAGGTCCTGCATTTCACTTTGAAAAATGTCAGGTTAGGACTTGTTTGAATCCTCACATAATTTGTGTCAGTGTTGGAGGCCTTTCCCTGAGACCTGTTTTCCTCCAGTGGCTCTGGTGGGATGTTGGTGCATGAACAAAGGTCTGAGGAGGATCAGAAAAACATCTGAGGGCTGTGAGGAAAACATGTTTGTGGCTGACAGGGACCACTGTCCCTTCCAGCCTATCCCTGGGCGCCTCTGGTGCAGAGGAAGGTCCCAGCAGCACCGTGTGCCCAGCTGGATTTTACCCTGTCACACAAGGCAGGACTATCACTCTCAAACCATAGCTAAGGAAGTCCAAGCTGGACATGCTGTTTGCCAAAAGTCCTTGAAAACTACTTTGAGCCATCCCTGTGGGTACAGGAGTTCATTTGATTATCTTAAAGCCAATTCTGCCTGCCCTGGCCACGTGGGAAGCTGCATCCCACAGCAGAGACACATTCTGAAACACCCTTTGTCCTCTCCAAGCCAGCAGGACGAGCCAGGCATCCCCGCTGCTCATATATGGTACATTCACAGCACAATATTGGCAGGAAAATTCCACTATAATAGACTCAAATAGAGCCTAATTGCATCAGATTTTGTGCTGGAAATGGTCATTGGAGCCTGTGAGGCCACTCTGCTTCTCCCTGCCTTTCACAGAGAAGTGAATGCTTGGAAGATCACACTAATGTACCCCTGCCACAGACATCAGCAGGAGCAGAATCAGGTGCATAGTGCTGCAGGTCACAAGCAAACATTTTAATCTGGACAGCGTGGTAAAAAAAGAGCAGAATCTCCCAGCACAGACAATAATGGTATGTCGCAGACAACTTTTGTGAAAATCCTTTTCTTTAGGATTTTTTCCTTCTGAGAAGCTGAGAGGCCTCAGAAACAAAATGTAAACAATGGTTATCTGCTGCTGTGGAATGCATCAGGTGTGTCTGTGATCAGGACACCTTGGATGCTAACAATCAATGGCCAAGCACAGACCAGATAGCTTGAACTCTCTGTCCGAGCCACAGATCTTTGTTATTCATTCCTTTCTATTCTTAGCCTAGCCTTCTGAGGAAACCTTTCCTCCTATTCTTTAGTATAGTCTTAATGTAACATATATCATAAAATAATAAATCAAGCCTCCTGAATATGGAGTCAACATTCTTGTCTCTTCCCTCATCCAAGAACCCTTGTGACCACTGTCATAATGGTAAGTGTGTGGTTTCTCCTTCTCAATTGGGCCTCAGGGTGTTTCCCACACCTTCACCATACTTAACACTGTTTCCTCTTAATTCAGGCACGTGGAAATCCCCAGGTGGCATTTTCTTGGGATTAAAAGACTGGATTGTACTTGATACAGCTAAGTGCAGTTTTGCACCCGTAGTGCTTGCTTTGTTATAGCTCTGAGAATGAGTATTTTTTCCTGTTTGAGATCCAAGACATATCTGCACTGGTAAAAAAAGTCCTTTCCTTGTTTAGTATCTACTGATGCATCTATTTCTATCATAAACTAATGCTGTAGCCCTGCTTTTACTACAAAATGCAATAAAAACATTGAAAGGAGTGATGAAACTGCCTCTGAAACTCTGTGACATGTCATAAACCCTGAGAGACATCTCCATGATGCCCTTCCTAAATTTGCCACAGATTTTCTAAGCACTGTGTTCAGCAAACACAGCCCTCAAAAACAACTCTGAACAAGACCCAGAGCCTGGTTCTGGGCATTGAGCAGATCAGCGCTCTCACTGCAGGCACCAACGTGTTCCTTGGGATCAGGGCTGCCCCTGGGAGATGAAGAAACTCAGCCCCTGCATGTCCCTACCTGTGCAGTGATCACCACTCCTGGCAGTTTGAAGGGGATGACAGGACAGGAGGAATTGACTAACACAGCTCCCAGACAGCTGCAATATGGAGATTGTTTATCCAAAGTGATGGTGTTTTGCTCCTTGGCCTATCAGGGCCTATCAGTGTGTGTGTGTGTGTGTGTCAGGACCAGTCATGAGATTCTGGGCAGTGTGTGCAGGGTTGAGTGTTTGGCGAGATTCAGTTTAGATGAAATGTATAGAGTGTAGTATAGTATAACAAAGTAATTAATTAGCCTTCTGATATCCATGGAGTCCTCCTCATCATTCTCTCCCCTTCATCAGAGTCGCCTTTGATTTACAATACTCGAGCTCAGCTGAGCCTGCGGCGTGTGGGACACCTTGGAGAGCCAGGGGTTTTGGAAACACAACAGCCTTATTTCCACACAGCACTCCTAAGAGAAAAACACCCCAACAAACCCATGGTGTAGAGCACGTGAGCAGGGTGCAGAGGGCACCCCCAACCTTCACCTGGCCAGTCCCTGTGCTGGCAGAGGGTGGGCGGCACGGGCAGCCCTGCCAGCACTGATGGCCTCCCTGCGCTGCTGCTCACACTCAAACACCAGCTGGGACGTGTCTGGATACCAGGGTGCTGAGCTGTCACCTCGAGCCAGCACAGGCTCAGCAAAAAAACACCTTTGTCCACATGTACCCATTCATGCCTCCTGGCTGCTGCTCCCCTGCTCCACTCCATGGGACACACAGTTCATCCAAACCACCTTGCAGGGCTGCCCTGAATTTGGAGATTCACGTCATGCTTCCTGCTGGGCACCTCGCCACCCTCATAAATATGTACTGAAACCGTGGTCCTTGTTCCCAGAATAGATCACATCATCATCAAATCTGGAGCTATGTGGTTAAACATTATCTCTGGCTTCCCAGATCCAAATATTTGCTGTGGAAAATCACAACTGGAAGGGACAACTTAAGGTGAAGTGATCACAGGTTTAACACACATAGATTTTGATGAAGAAACTTCAGAGAAGGAAAGGAACTGAGTCACTGCTGGGCTTCTCTGGGGCTTGTGCCAGTGATCCTCAGCCAGAGGGATGTACCTGTGGATGTCTCAGCTGGAGCCAACTCCCAGCTGAGACAGCTTCCTTCTTCCAAGGAGAACTGAGATGCTCAAAACACTAGTTTCAGAAATAAAGCAAATTTCCAGGTGTCTACACTCCCATTGGCTTTGGGGTGACAAAGGCTCAGAGCCCAGTTGTGGGCCTGGAGATCATACACAGCTTTAAATCAGAGAATAAACACCAAGAATTGCCTTCACCTGTGGAAGAGATGCAGACACATTCATATACCTGCCAAGAGCATTTGCACATGGCAGGCACTACACAGGAGATCTTACAGCAGGATCTGCTTTGTCTTGCAGAAACAGGACAAAGAAGAACAATTCTTTGTTTAATTTCCACTCTTGTATGAGAACAACAAAATCCTGATTACTGTACACCCTTGTTGAAGGCTAAGATGCCTCTATGCTTACATCTTTTTTTCAATACAGATGAAAGAAAAATAAGAAAACATGTTCATACCAATCAACAAGGCAGATTAGGATTTTATTCAGTGTATGTTTTAGACAGATGGGCTTTTCTTAATGCCTTGCACTTTCCCTCTCCACAACTTTTGCAGTTAAGATGCCCAGAAACTATTGAGTATTTTTCTATCTGTGCTGAGCCCTGCCCACTCCACAGAAAAGAATCCCACCCAAAATCCCATGCCCACCCCCGCTTCCCAGAGCACAGAATTCACCCTACTTTTCGTAGAATTATGTTTCTTTGGATACTCAGCTCTACCTGAATCTTTAGATCCTCTCATGATTTTCATCTACAGCTCTATGATCTACAGAGTCCTGATAATTTCTGCATAGATAAGAGGTGCAGAAAGACTGAACTATTTAAATATAACAAAATCTATGATAATGAAAGGATTTAAGGCCACATCCACCAAATCCTTGG
Source organism: Geospiza fortis (assembly GCF_000277835.1). NCBI lineage: Eukaryota > Metazoa > Chordata > Aves > Passeriformes > Thraupidae > Geospiza > Geospiza fortis. The sequence goes on along the minus strand of NW_005054319.1, from coordinate 3,252,878 downwards.
TGGTGCTTAGACCACTAGAACTTTATCAGTAAGAGTATTTTATTGCAGCTCTGGGTCACAACTGGACATCTTGTTTCATGGAGAATATGTTCAGATGAATTTCTCTTCCACAATAGAATAGACCAACATTTCAAAATTCCTGGAAAAAGAATTTTTTTGAGGAAATAGTTGCTTTGCATTTATCAAAACATTTGGTTTTGGCATGAATTACTTCTTTTTTTTGACAGTTTCTATGACAGTAGGAAAAATATAATTTTAAATTCCCCAAGGGGAAATTGCAGTTTCTTATTTTACTAATTTAGACATAGACCAGACCCATGCTGCTGTAATTTCCTTGTCTCTTTTTTTTTTCTTTTTTCTTTTTTTTTCCTTCTCCTGTTTCTTTTACAACAGCAACAACAAAATGACTAAACAACATGATTTCACAAACAGTTTTGGTTCTGGCAGAATTCAGACTCGATGAACATCCCTATGAACAGTTAATTTGTGTTGTCAAAGGTACCAATCAACACCTGCAGCTGAACAGGCAGATTTTGCTCTGCTGTTTTTGCCTGCAGATGTGCCTGTACTGCCCAGCACCCTTTCTCACACTTTTTTTCCCCCTCCTTCCTTTGTTCCATCAACACAACCTTTCTGCAGCAGGGTGGGATGTAAAGTTTGAGTTGGCCAAGCTGCAGCTCAGCGCAGGACTCCATAAGTGCTGGGGCTCTCTGATCCTCAGCAAGGATTTAAAATGAGAGATATTTGGTGTCACATGAGGCAGTTTAGTTTAAATTGACTTTTTGGAGATGAGCAGGAACTTCTGCAGCTCTTCAGGAAAAAAGGCCCATCTAAATTGTTACATCAGTTGTGCAAGAGGGTTTCACAGAACTCATGAACTACCTTGGGGAGGGTGGAGTGATTTTTTTTTTGCTCTGCATCGAGTACAAATTGCTGTTCATGTGGGGTTTTGCTTTAGGCTGCTACATATTTTGCTATTGTCTCTTCCTTCCCCCAAAGACATTGAGAATTCCTTTGCCTCATGTTTTATTTACAAGTTTTTGTGGTTTTGTGCTTTATCAGCTTGAGTGGGTGGGAGAAGCTCAGTTTTATGGATTTTTAATAGAAAAGCAGAGAATAGCTCACCTCAAAATCTTACACTAATGGTTTGTAATGTGTCAGGAACTATCCTACTTTCTGGCAAATAGAATATATATTTCTCTGCTTTGGGTCCTGAACTGAAACAAACTTTCTCTGAGGAGGCTCAAGTCTGAACACCACACAAAACAAAAGAGCACTGCAGCTCTGGTCCCACAGTGATTTGAGGCTGACAGCTTTTTTTCCACTGTTGGTTTTGCTGTATTTGCTGGATCAGGGTAAAGCTCCTCCTGCCTTACTCAGGCATCAAAGATGGGAGGCAGATTTCCATCCTCAGAGGATCAGGATCCAAGGAAACAACAACTATGTAAAAAAAATATTGCACATGAAGGGCTTAGAAAACACAAGGGTGTGCAGAACTCCTCCCTTTTTCTGGAGCAAAAGTTATATATATGATGATTATTTCCTTTCTTGGTCCAATCCTTTTTATCAGAGCCCCTGGCTCCACCTCAACACATGGCACACCAGGGGGATCTCTGAGGGATTCTTCCAAAACCCAGGCATGGAACAGCCCACCCTTGTCAACACATGGAAAAAATGCAGCTTTCTGACCCCTCAGGGGCTGGGAACAAGCAGCACTCAGGACAGAAACATTCACCTCTTGCAGCTAACAAGGGGAAGGGGTCTGCATGAAATATTCTGTGCGTGCAGGTGAAAAAAATCACCCTTGCTCTAGCTGAGAAATTTTTTTCCACCTTCTTTTTCACCACCCATATTTTTTCAGCTGCATTCAATCCAGTTCTACAATTGCATTTAAATCAGCACCCTTGGAGCAGGGTGGAGCCCAGGTTTGAAAGCCAAGAGTCATTTGAAAACATCTTTCTCTGTGAGCCAAAAACTTCTCTTATTTGATAGGGCCAGAAGGATGGGGAGAGCTTTAAAGGAAGGTGCTCGTTGTCAAGTGTCCTGTGAGCCAGAGCTCCCACAGATCCCCTGCTCAGCACCCCCTGCCTCTCTGGGTGTCCTCAGCAGCAGAAGGGTCCCTGTCCTGTCCCTTCTTGCCCCAAGCCTGGGACTGGCTTGCATTAGCAAGGATGTGCTGGTACAACTTGACTACACACAGCCCTAAGGGAAATAGAGCTCACACCCATAAAAGAATTCATTTGTCAGGGTAGCTAACTTGGGCTGGCTCCCTGAGCAAACCAGCTTTCACAGAAAAAGAATGGTGTTGCTGTGTAAGCATGTCTCCATTAAGGTTTTTCTCCAAAATGGAAACAAAAGGATATGTAGAAATATCGTGCTTCTGTGAAGTGGTGAAGTGAGGGTCAGCATTTGAAAAAAAACCCAAAAAACTGGTTTTGCAAAAGCAAAGGTCTATAAGTCTGATCATTTTTCATTTCACTGAAAGAAATCATGGGTGGATACTCTTATGAAACAGGTTTAAAGAGAGGTCACAAAAAGGTGATGGAAATTAGCTATTTAGAATTAGAGAGAAAAACTCATGGTTTTAAGTATGGCGTGATTTTACTCAAGCAACTAAGATGGGTGATAAATATTAAATAAAACATAATAGCATTTTATTATTTATAATGCTTACTGCAAACATGAGGATTTGAAATAGAAAATTAAGCCAATTTCATAATTACTAATGATAAAATGCTTTAACCTCTGCATTAGCTGCTACCCATACTGTACCTTTGATTCCATTAATCGATCTTAATTGATTAAATGAAAGCTCTTCATCTTTGGATTTTATTGCCAGCATATTCTGCCACTTTCTATTATAATCCATTTTGGAAGATACCTGATGATCCTACTCTTCTCTTTTCTTCACACTTTCATCCTCTCATTAATTATCTGCTGCCAGCCCAGCTTTCTTGCAGCAAGGGACTCCAGCACACAGGCACACTAAAATGCAGCACCATCCAACATGACTAAGAGCAAATATTCTTTTCTACTCAAGTCTCTGCCTCAGTGAATCATTGTCCAGCACAGAAGACCCCTTTGGTTCATGTGTTCTTTTCCCTTGAATGTTCTTTGGGCATTTTTTTAACAGAGACTCAACGTGGTGCTCCTTAATAAAGAGTTTTGTATGTGCTCCAACACTCTGTTTAAATCTTGTTAAGATATTTTTCCTCTGAAATTTACCCTGGGTTTCAGGGTACAATTCTTCTCTAGAGAACCTGCAGTGTACGTAAATGAAGGTGAAATGAAGTTGAGAAAACTCCACAAACTTGGATAACATGAAAGTTGTAACTGCATTTTTCAAGCTAAGGGATTTATTCACCTAGAAGGGAAATATTCCCTGAGCAAGCAGTCAGTGGAACACCTAAATTATATTTTGCATATCTTTAATCATGAAGGGATAGGTACTCAAGCACTCACATAATGAGCAGTGTACTGCAACTAAGTTACTAGAGGAATACAGGCCTGTATTTGGGTTATTTGTCCCTAGGTGCTTCAGTCAGAGCTCATCATGCCAACTCAGAATGTAATATATAATCTGACCCATATATGCCACTAGAGCACTGCACAGAGCACTGGGAAAGCACAGAGCAAGGGGAAATGTGTGAGCACAATCCCTGGAATCTTTATTCATGAGAGCCAGTGAGGTAGATAATGTGCAGCCATGGTTGAGCCCCAGACAGAAACTCATCCCCAAGCAGCTGCTCACTCACTGTCCCCTTGAGGGATGGGGAGAGAAGCAAAAGGGTAAAATTAAAAAACAAACAAACAAACAAAAAATACCCAAAACCACCAATCTCAGACAGTTAATAGATAAAGCAAAATCCATACCCCCAAGAAAAGTAAAATAAGGAATTCATCTACGACTTCCCATTGGCAGGCAGGTTCAGCTGCTCCAGGGAAGCTGAGGTCCATCACGTGTAACAGTGACTTGGGAAGGCAAACACCTTCCCACAAATCATTCTGATTGTGTTCCCCTTTCTTTATTTCTCACCCCAGCTTTAAACATGGAGCATCATCCACATGGCCTGGGATATCCCTTGGGTCAGTTGGGGTCACCTGTCCTGGCTGTGTCCCCTCCCAGCTCCTCAAGCACACCCATTCTCCTGTCAGGTGTTTGGGGTGAGGAGCAGGAAAGGCATTGACTCTGTGTGAGCTCTGCTCTGCAATAGCTCAGACATCCCAGGCTTACCAACAAATCCAGAACACAGCCTCAGACCAGCTACTGTGATGAATATTAACTCTAGCCCAGCCAAAACCAGCACACTGGCAGAAACCAGTGGTGCAGATAATTAAGAGAAAATGGAAATAAGTTCTTCAAGGGAAAAAAATGGACAATTCCTATTACTCTGTCACTGCTCTGAAAAGGCAGTGTTCCCATAAAAGAAAAAATCCCTGCTTAGTTTTGAGATGCCCTAATGACTGGGAGTGCTGATAAACCTGTAAAAAATCTTTTTCACCTCACTATAAGAAGGAAATTCAAATGTGGATGGAAATACTCATCCACATAAGACCCAAGCCTTGCAGCCTGCTAAGGTCAGCAGTTTTTGCAAATGACTACCACACATGCTAGCATGGCATGAAGACTGGCCCAGAGCAAACTGAACTTCCCCAGCCCCAAAAGCTTCAGAGAGGAGAATTACAACCTGCAGATGATGCCTTGGTTACAATCCAGTCTCCAACAGAAAATACATTGAGCTAACAACAGGGCTTTGCTTTTAATAGAACACAGTACAAATCCATGCTTGTTTTATTTTTTATAAACTGATGCCTGCTAAGCTTTTTTCTCCTAGAAAATGTCTCTTCCAAGTTCCTGCTGCACTTAAGTTTTATCTCATATATAGATATTTATCTTATCTACTGCATGAGTCAAGTAGGGGAGGAGGCTTTCTTCTCTATCTTAGCCAACAGGGAAGAGCTTAATGAAAAAACCTTATTGTTCTTCAGGAGCAGTCTGCTCCCAGTTCCCAGTCAGGCACTGATATCTGATGGAGATACACTGATTCCCATCACACTGCTACAAACATTCCTTTAGATCCAAATCACACATCTGAGCTCTTCTACAAGGGCCCAGACAGCATTTCACCATCTTTTTCCCTTCTTCTGCTGGACTTCCGAGGTGTTATTAGATTCCTCAGCTGGAAACTTGCTTCATAAATGTTAAAGATTTTTAAATGTGATGAAGTTCACCATGTTTATACATGAAAGGTGATTGGGATTAAACCAGCAGTCTGTAACGGTTGTTTCTCACTAACTTCATGTGCAGACAGCTGTCATTCCAAAACATCATCTCCAGGGCAGACCGTTTTTGGGGCATGCATTAATTCAGAAGTTAAGATCTCTGCTGTTTCAGGAGAACTTGGAGTCCACTTAATCTTTCTAATGAAATGCATTAATGAGTGCAACACCTAAAGGAGAACCAACTAAAATCTCTTCTGCTGAAGCATCAGGAAGTATTTTGCTAATAATGCCTGCTAAATTTTGCTAATTTATTCCTGCAAGGGAAAACAAATAAACTGACGCAGCACGTGTTAGTTTTCATGTCTTTAAAAGTTTCATGCAGGTATTAATGCAGATATAAGATTCTCTTACCCCAAGTTAGGAACACCAGAGACTCAACTCATCAGGTGTACAAAGGGCCAAAGCCTTGCCTGGTTTTGTTTTTCCTTACCAAAATGCAATTAAAACCCAAATTCCATCTTCTCCTTGCATCAAATTCATGAAAAAGAGCAATTTTCTTGCAATAAATTCTTAAAGATTCCGTTACATGAGCAGCAGAGCATGGTAGAAGTGCATAATAAATCAGTCCAAATTCTAGCTGTGTCTAAAAGGTTTATAGAAAGCTCTCTATCCATTTTGCACACTCCAAAATCTGAATTATAATTAATTTCAGGAATCAACCAACCTACCCCTTACTTTAAAAATGTCAAGCTAAGGAGTGCATTATGTGAGATTACAATTAAACACAAGTGGAGGCGCACACGCACACACACACATCTTCCCACTTCAATTCTTTGGCCAAAAAAATATTACAGCAGCCTTGGCAGATACTAAATGATCTTTTCAAATAATACTCCCTGGTGATGAATGCTGCAGTTCTGCAGCCTTGTGCTATACAGAGCTTTTCAGCAGTGAGCAGGCATCATTTGACAACTCCTGCATTAGCTCTAATGACATGCTGATGGCCCTGACACTCCCTGCTCTCTGGGATGCACTACCCCATCTGGAAAGAACTCCAGGGATAGAGGAGCCCAGCATGCTAAATTATATAAAAAGAATTATCAATGTTGGCAAAACATTAATGAAACATTAGACATAACTGTTTCGTAGGACGATGTTGTTATTTACTCATTTTCTTGCACAGATTAAAGGAGTTATTTATAGCTGCTGTCTTTGGACCTAATAGTGCCTTCTAGTCTAATATTGCCCTGCTGAAAGGCAACAGGGCTTTCTCTGCCTAATCCAAAATATTGGGGAGCCTGGCCTGCAGTCACAACATGCTCAAGAACCCCAATTTCCCATTTAGAGCAGAGCACTGGTACCTCTCTGCCATGGCAGGAGCAGCATGCCCAAGGCAGGGACTGTGTGGGCACCGCCTCTTTGGGCAGCTCCTGCCCACACCCTGGCTCTGCCCTGCAGTGATGCTCAACCTGGTGCTGGGAGAGAGGACATCCAGGTCATGCACACCACCTGGAATGAAAGCAAACCCAAAGATGAGCTTTCCCTCCCTCCTCTGACCTTCCCTCCTCTCCTGCCCGACAATTCCACCAAGGGAAGGCAGCTCCTTTCCCTGCCTCGGCTCCTGAGGGGCTAATGAAAAGGCTGGACAGAGCCTGTACAAGGCAATATCCCAAAAATATCATTTTGCTTCACTGTCAGCTGCAAGGGGTGAGGAACAAAAATAACAGCTCCCTAATTTAATGTGGACTTCGAATAAAAGCAGTTCCCCTTCCATTTATCTACCTGTGGAGCTATTTTTGTCCAGCTTACTAGGAGAATTTCTCTATTCTATTATGCCTAAAATATTTTGCTTCTTTAATCACTGCACAGGTTTGGTTCCCACCTGCAGTAAGTGGACTGAGCAGACAAGAGAAATTTATTACAGCCACCAGGCAGAGATCAAATTCATCTCTCATCAATTATTTGGGACACTATTGTTTCCAGCAGTTTCTCCTCTTAATAAAACTGATCACAGCTGAAGGTTTGGCTGCTTCTGTAGAAAATGCCAAGACTTGTTATTTCATTATACATGTATTCTTCCTGTGTATTCTGTGGAAGGATTTTATATATGTGATGAGTATTGTCTGGTTGACAAAGTGTGACTAAAGTACAAGCCAAAGAACTAGAAGATAAATTCATCCTTGCAGTGCTGCAGCTGATTGTCTATGCAAAAATTAATAAAAAGTGCTTCTCCTTTGCTCCTCCATCAGAGGCAGAGCTGGCAGTTTGGTGTTTTGGGGAGAGGAAAAATAATAATGCAGAAAAAATCTGGGCAAACCATCCCCTAATCCAGCACTGAAAGGACAACACTGGGTTTGTACAGCCCTGCAGGGGAGGGCTGACAGAGCACAGGATGGCCTTGCCCCTAAGAAATGGAACCAAATGCAGGCATCAAGTGATACAGACTTAGAGACTACATTGCTTTTTTTCTCACTTGTAGGGCACAGGATATGACCTCTTCCAAAAAAAAAACCAAAAAACCCAACCCTTTGAAATCCCAGCCCACCTCTACAACAGCTCCAGGGAATAGGAGAGCAGAGTCAGACATTGCAGAGACAAGGAGCAAAGAGGAGAGACCAAGAGTGACACAAAAACAACCTAGGGAGGACTGGAAACACAGCAGGATGCTCTGTCAGCTCTAGAGGAGCAGCAAAGCCCATCAGGAGCCCCAGCTCTGCAGGGACATGACCCACAGGGGCTGGGGAGGAGCAGGCAAACCCTCTCCTGGCACAGGGAGCATCTGGAGAGGGACTCAGCCATGCCAGGGAGCAGCTAGCCTGCGCCCAGCACCCTCCAGCTGCTGGAAGGCAAGGATGGATCCCAGCATTTATCACTGGGAACACAGATGATTCTCTTGGAGGAGCCATCCTGAGAGCTTCCCAGAAGCAGGAGATCACAGTGGCTCATGGGGGCATGGGCAAGGTCTCCCTGCCACCCTGAGCCTGGCACTGGTGGAAGAAGCTGCTGGGAGCTGCTGCCTGTTTCCAAATGTCTCTCTTTGAGTGTGGCACTGCCTCAGGAGAGATTAGAGTGAGCAGCCAGGGCTCCTCCCCAGCCTTACAGGAGCTCAGCATCTCATAAAAGAGACACTGGCAGCTTTGGGGACCCTCAGCACGCAGGTCCAAAGCAAAAAGACTTCTTGTCCTTGAAGAAAGGGCTTTGGGCCGCTGCTGCAGGAGTAAAACCATGCTCTCATTGCCCAGAATGAGAAAGCACAGAGAAGGAACTGAGAGCCCACAGAATTAGTACAGCTGCAACTCCTCAGGTGTGAGATTACCTTCTGCACTATTGTCTTGCATTCTATCCCCCCACATCCACTGAGTGTCATTTGCTCTGATTCAGAAGACCAGCTCCAAAACCGCTAAAATGAGTGCAGTCTTGCCATTCACCACGAGGACTTTTGGATTACCTCTTTGGACCTAATCCTTTCATCTTGCACAAGTCATTGCAGCTTCCTTTTCACTCACTTTATCACTTTGGAAAGCAAGAATAAATAATTTCCACTAGTTGTCTCAATTACCTTTGAGATTTCCCAGTTCACCTTTGAGGCCTCCCAGTGGGAATTACAGCCAGAGGAGTCTAAGACCAGCACAGGCAAAGCACAACAGAAGACCTCAGCCTTGGATGTCTAATTAGAGCTCCAGGTTCTGGTGGGAACACAGTACTCCAGAATATGAAGAAATGGTCTTGATTCTAGTAAAAAAGTGGACTAAAGAGATAGATGAATAATTAAATGGCATCATTGCAAAGGTTAACAAACTCGAGGGAATCATTAGACAAACTGTGAGATGATCAGTTTTTAAAAAGAGCAGAATCAAAGATAATGGAATTCAACTGTTTCAACTCAGTTTTTCTCATTTTCCTCAGCTGAGAAAACATCATAAACCCATGTCAAACACAAGTGTTAAATGGTAATTTCTACAGCATCTCTCCTTGAGTATTAGGTTTAAATGAGGCTTTATAAGGTAAAGGCTGGTGACTATTTAACCTGCTGTAGTGGAAAAGTATTTAAGGTATTAAACATGATTTTAAATTATTGTTATAACCCATCATTTTCTAATCCCTTAACTCTTCGTGAGGATTTAAAATAAATTATATAAGCTTTAGTAAACAAATAAATATACCCTATAGGAAATGAAAACTGAAGATTACCTGGGAAGGGGACAGACACACTGCAAGTGTGGTTGCAGAGAGTTTTCCAAAGTATCTCAATGAATTATGAGCCTAATTCTTATTTATGGAAACATTAGGAGCTATGATAAAGGACAGATTTTCCTCAGCAAAATTTTTAACTAAAAATACATGACAGAAGTACTTACTTTACGATTTTTATGACAACAAAAATACACAGTGCCAAAAGGCTCCTGGAGCTCCTGATTGCTTTCATTTCATTTCTCACCACAAAAGTGAAACAAGAGAACGAAGGGGAGATTATATTGCCAGCTTTCTCATTATTAATGGCAAAGGAAATAGCTGCCTTAATGCATTTGATTACATCTTAATAATCACAGTCAGCCAGCTCCCTTTTAAACACCCCAGATTCTGTAACAGAAAAATATCTTTAGGCCGACCACAAACCGTTGGGCCCCAACCACTGACAAGTTGTGACAACTGCACTGAGCCTGCTGGGAGAGTGTAAATGTAAATAGAACTGGCTTTGCACCCACGTGAGTATCATCTGTCACCAGGGCAGCATTATCAGAGCTCAGGGAAGGCAGGGCTGGGGCTGCACAACTTTCCTGAGGTGCTTTGGGAATCCTAAAGAGAGCAGAGCACGTGGAAGGAAAGGCTGCTCTGTAAGCATGGTCAGTGCCAGAGCTGCCCTCTGAATCCCTGATGGCTACAGGCTGCCCTCAGGGATGTTCCTGGGGAAAAAATAATATTTAATACTGGTAGAGCTGTGTGAGGAAAAAACTCTGCACCTAAACTGTGCCCAAGTGCTGAGATAGGGTTATCAAGTGTGCCAGGCTGTTAAAAAAACCTGATCTTTAGCAGAGAAATAAAAATCAATCACTGGAATGTAACTGAAGTAGCCTTTCTTGGATTTGAGCTAAAGAAGTGCAGAAGGCTTTCAGGAGTTTCTTGACTTCTTTTTTCGATTACCACATCTCCCTACAAGGTCTTGGTCTCTTTCTAAAAGCTGACCAGCCAAAGCTTGCTGAAATTGCAGTGTGGCTCACAAACTGCTCCAGCCTTGGCCTTTTGTCCGGTGCCCAACAGAACCAAAAGTCAGAACTGAGCCTCCTTTGTGAGGAGCAAGTCAGCAGCAGCACCCAGAAAGAGCAGGA
>NW_005054319.1:3224829-3242307 GCF_000277835.1 Geospiza fortis | reverse complement strand
CAGTCCTGTCAGTGACAGCTGCCTCTGACCACAGCTTTGTGCTCTCCTTTAGTTGCTGTGAAGGAAATTAGAAGTTTGATAATTAGATGTTTCTCTAATTAAAAAAAAAAAATCTAAACAAAGTCACATACACCAGCCCATATAGTGGGGCTCTGCACTCTGATGCGCTGGAGAGAGCCAGCAAAGCAGAGATGCACAATTTTTTCTAGCCGCCAGACTTTCCTGCTGCCCAAAACCCCAGGAGCACAGTCTCAGCTCCTTTCTTAGTCCCTCACAGGTGGTTGGCCAGAGCGAGATCCTAGAGGGATGGAAATGAGAGAAGTGGGAAAATGGAAGAAAAAATAGAACAATTAGGAAGAATCACAGGAGGAACAGTAGTTCAGCACTGCCCTGAGACTGCTGTAAAAGGAGGCTGCATATGGGAAGGGAATAATCTATCCTTCATGTGCGTGGTAGGTTAGACAAGAAATAATGAGATAAAATTACAGCTAGGGAAATTCAATTCAGACATCAGGAAATACTTTCTAATGGTAAAGACTGTTATGTCCTGAAACAGATAGCTTAGGGACACTGGGGAGTAGATGGTGTTGGTGGTTTAAAGAGGCAGGTGAACTAAGTGAACTCCTCAGGTCTCTTCCAAGCCCATTTTATTTAATTTAGGGTAAATCAGCTCAAATTTCTCCATACAGTCTTGCACCTATATGACCTCTAAGTTTGCAGACATGGTGGATGTGCTTAATTCTGAATTAACAGTGCCTGGGGATTATTTTTTAAGAATAGCATATAAACCTCTTGATTATAATTATAGTATTTTATGACATACTTTTATCACAATTATACACAGACTATAGCTCCATTTAATCCAAGAATGTCATTAGACATCTGGCTACATGGCCTTCACTCTGTCAAGAACATCAGCCATTTCAAATAATGGTTTTCAACTGCTCCTAAAAAAAACATTCACTGGTTACAAGGCATCAGGTCTCTGGATTTAACTACCTCAAACAGCTCGGTGCTGTTCTCTGGAATGGCTCAGTTTAGCAGTACTCTGGCTGGACAGTTTCTGATAGAGTGCATTGTAAAAATTCTGTAAGAGAAGCACTTTTTGGGGATGATTTATGTAGTGTTGCCACTTATTTTTATCAAAATCTCAAGCTAGACAGCCAACCTAAAGAGGCAATAAAGGAAACCTTAGAGCTCCCCTGCATGCAAAACCAAAGAAAGGCTGGGGTGGTGGGCACTAAAAATCTGATCTTGCCACCCATTGCATACACTGGCATCAACCCAGCAAAGCACTTCAGTGCATGCTTAATTTTAAGCATACAGGTAGAGCCATTTAAACTAATGGAATCATTTAAGTGCTTTGCTGGATCAGGGCCAGCCTCCTCAGCATCTTGCAGTGTCAAGTACGCAGAGCAAGGGCTTCATCTAATTGCATCAGGCTTTAATTGACAAAAATCAAAGTAATGCAGCATTCAGACTGAGCCCATCTCTCTCAGGCTGCTATTCTAATCACAGTGAGTAGCACAGGGCTGGTTCATGCTGTCCCAGTGCCTCAAGTTGGATTTGATCCACCATGCCTCATCTCTGGCATAAGTTCTTTCCCAGCAACTCTTGTCTAAGTTTTCCATTCAGCACACTCATCAAAACACTCAATTTGTTCACCTGCCCCAGTGATCACACTACATAATTATGTAGTCTTTCATACCAAGGGTGTTCTATCACCTGCTATTTTCTCCTCCTGATATACACTCAAGATTAGGCTGTGCACTTTTTTAGAAAGTGATTTTACTTACTTTTTGAAAATTTTCACGCATCTGTGAAAGTACAAATAACATTTATTGGGAGAAATGTCTCGATGCTGCAGCAACTGAAGAGAGCAGATCACACAATGGACAAGCCTAAAACCTCCATAACCTGAACCATTCCCCTCCTTACAAACATAACTTACTATTCAACTGCCAAGCAAAGGAATAGTGTGCCCACAATGACACAATAGTCTCACCTCTATTTAAGCTCTTACTTTGAAGTTCTGAAACAGAATATTTGAAGGGGGAGAAAAAAGAGAACCAACACAACTAATTTAGCATGGATGTAGAATTAACTTCTCACCACAGTGTGTTCCTTTAAACATAGTTATGAAAGGGAAAAAAATGACACATCTGGGAATTTGTCAGACTGTTGCATAGAGTTAATGCAATTACTGAAAAGGGCTGATTGAGAGCTGGGAGAGGAGTGTGGGCAGAGTACAGTGACAGTGAACTGAGGGTGCTCTGCGTCTGTACAGCCACACTCACACGAGCAAGGCCTTTGCCTTATCTGCTTTTATCCAAGCATGAAACAAGTGCAAGGCTGAGCCACAAGCCAGAAACAGAAGATACAGCAAACAAAACAGCAACTAGAAAGGATGGGAAGAAGTTTCCAGAAACACAAGGGGAGTTTGTAACCTCTTCCGTCATTATATTTTTCCATGATCACCATTAGAAAATAATTATCTTTAATCTACAGTTTATGAGCAGACCTAGGTCTGAAAGGCAAATTTCCCTAGTAAATAGGGAAATAGTAAGAAGTACTAAAGAAATATTAAGAGGGAGGTGGGAAGGGTTATGTAGCTGAACCTTGCAATGCCATTATTTCTGTAGCAGCTCTCTGAAATGTAACCATGCCTTCAGAAATGCAACCACATTTTCCTGTGCCTTCTGCAGGAAGCAAAATTCTGCAGTTAATTGCTCAGGAAACAGCTTTACACAACATCTAGAAACAAAACTGAACAGTGACCAACCTCCCAGCAGCTGGAGGAGGCAAAGTCCCCCAGTTCTGTTTGTCTCATCTCTTTGTGCTCTGGTAAAACCTGTGCTGAAACCATCCCATAACACAGGCAGGGAGACAGGAATAATTCAAACACAGATAATATTTAACATATCAACACATTTTAGCTTGCAAAGAGGATTCATCTTCTTGCAATCTGAAGAAACACAAGTATGGCAGAATTTGTGTTGCGTTTCTAAGCTGTTACTTTCAAAAGGAGGCAGGAGTGTGTAAGTCACATGCAGCAACTTGAATGATGCAAAATTTCAAAATCAACCTGAAATGGGTCTTTCTGAAGAAAGACTTTATCTGTCAGCAGCTCTGGAAATCTTTGACTTCTGTGATGCCCTTTTAGGATGTGAGCCTTTGTATGCACACTTATAAACCAGGTGAAAATTAGTGAGCCTCAGTGCAGACACTGAACTGAACATGAATTTGGATACAGCAGCAATTTTGAAACTCTAGATGGCAGGTACACCTTCACATCTCACTGATAACACCAAGTCATCAGCACAATTCTGGGCTGGGTTATTTCTGGGGGTGAACCCTGAATGAGCACATGAGGTTTCCAATCGCCCTTTGCAGCTACCTCACATGTAAGGCTCACTCTCTAAAATGACAAATATAAAGACATAAAAATCAATTCAAGGAAAAACTAATTTTAAAATGTCAACAAGACCTTCTCTTAGCATTTACTCAGATCTCATATCAAGCTGTACAACTCCACAGTGGCTGTCCCTACCAGGGTGTTTTCCCTAAAAACCCCCACATTTTAGCTGTAAAAGAAATCAAACACCTTTTTTCTTTTTTTTCCTGTGACTGTCCCATGGAAAAGGACTTTTAGTTATTAACTCAAAATTTAGCCTTTAATCATATCTGCTGAGAGCAGGGCTGAAGCTGTGATGCAATGCACAGCTTTCCTGCACAGCATATGGTATTTGAAAAGAGAGTAGAAGGGAAAAACGACAGACAGGAAAAGGTTCAGACTTCTGTAGCCTTGGTTTTGCACTGCGTGGTAATTATACTGAAGAATTCATGACTCACTTTGGTGCACTACTGTGTGCTGCTAAATTAGAAGTTTGGCAAGGACACCAGACAAATGATGAAATATATAATATTGGTTTCTCTAGCATAGCTCATCGCTATAGTCTCATGGGGTTTCAAAGGGCTTTTTTTAGCACTCTGGGAAAACAAGGTCTTTTTTTAAACATGAAAAACATATTGAATCAAAAATGTGCTGTATGGAAGTCAGCAGAAATAGGTAAAATTCCTCTTTAAAAAAATCAGCCTTTCAGGTAGTTTGAGTAATTGCTCTCTAAGACTTATTTCTGAGTCTACACAGAGCATCTGACATGGAGACTACTAAAAGCTGTTGTGCATTAAAGCATAAGTGTGATATGGAGATGAAGCTCCTCCACTATATAACATTCATAAGAAAATGTTTTCTTTACACCAGCTTACAAATGTGTATTATCAAAATGATTTTCATAAAGACTCCCCAGTCATTTGACAACTATAACGAGGCCAAGCACCCTGGAAGATGTACAGATTGGGACAGCACTTAAGTTAACTCTTAAAGGCAAATCCTTTTCTCCCAAGGGCTGCAGTCAGTCTGGAGTTATGCAGCACGTTGGAATTAATCCAGTTTTGCCAGGTGCAGCCAATCCCCCATGTAATGCTGCTCTAGTTATTCTGATTTGTAATGAGAAAGAAGTGGCACCAGTCATAAGAAAGAGGCATCAGCATTAAAAATATTTTGCTGCGTGACCCAGAATTAACATCTCAATTTATCCAGATAAAAACCAAATAAAAATACCCAGCTCCCCACTAGGGCAGGGATGGGAACCATCTCCTACTGGGCTTTCCCTATCTTTTCGCAAATTTACTGCAACATGCAAGTGGTCATAAAGAGTTTCACAGGAGCCAGAGGGTTTGACCATGGAGAGAGTTAAGATGTTAGCAGAAATCCTGTGTGTGAAACTTGCCATTAACTTCAAGACCTCCCTGCACAAAGCTGGCAAACTCTCAGAAATATCGGATGTTAGAGCCTCCATATGCTAAAATACTGTACCATGTATTTTGTTTAAAGGCAAGCACAGAGATTGCAAACAGCTATTTTTAACTCTTTTCAGTGTACAGTACATCTGTTGTGTTTCTGATTTCCATTAAAAATGAGAATCATTTACTGATCTGGCCATCATCCAGATTTCTACATGAAACACATGGACTAAGCACAAAACAACACTGTTTTGTGTGCATGGGTGCATGTATTGTATTTATTATCTACTACAGTGATCAGAAGTACAGTTAAAAATGCTGTGGGGACTTTGAAGGAACAGATATCCCACTTATCTTATTTCCTCAAAGTCTCTGGACTCAAAACCATCAAGAACAAGGCTGCGAAACCTTTCTTTATGTTTACATGCTGCTGCTGGGACAAAAAAAATCCCACTGGCTTTGCTCACTGGAGAAGAGGATCCTGGGGCTGGGCACACAGCTCGGGGTGCAGCAGATACCTTCAGCACAGCTGCAGAGAACACCCATCAAGAAAAGCCTCCAACAATAACGAGCTGCTGAAGGCTCTGCCAACGTGGACCTCAGCCAGTAAGTCAAGCAAATTAAAAGCTGCAATCACTCCTCTGACAATTCTCCAGCAAAACTTGTCCCAAGCTTTGCTTCCCTGGTGAAAAACAGAGGGTGATCAGCATGCACCAGAGGTCAGTGGGTTCACACTATCTGAGACCAGCAAAGGGAGGAAATTAAAACTCTGTGAGGGCATCACTGAGTGCCCTGGCAGCAGCATTTTAGGAGCTCACTCCAAAGGCTGCTGAAGTCAACTGGACTCTCTTTGTAGATGGCACCAGCTTTAGGTTACATCTCATTGCAGGGCTCCACTGCCCTTCTCTGTGCTGATTTCAAAGGCAGCAATGCAGCATTAGAGAAAAGAGGGACTTTCAAAGAAGCACTGAGTTAGGGCTAGAGAGGTCACACTGCTCTTATTGAAACTTTCAGAGGAGAAAATATAAAAAAATTCACTCAAATTTGAAAATTAATTCCAAGGTCACTGTCTGGGCAATCTTTCAGCATTTGTTTTTTATTTCTGCATGCACAGAAAACCTTTTTCTAACCAGGACCCCTATGAAATCAGCAGGCCCAAAACGTGAACAGCCAGATGTTCAGAAAAAGGTGAAATCCAAATTGTGTATTTGATTTCTGATGTGATTACATAACCTGTCCTGGAGGAGAGGAGCTGATACCCCGAGCTTACACAAGTGACCCAGATGGAGCTTTGCTCGTAGGGCAATTCCTGTTATTATTAGCAGAGGCACATCTGGCTGGCCAGGCCAGCCCAGCACAGCCAGCCCCCAGCACTCACAGGTCCCAGACCATCACCACCATGGAACTGTCAGCAACTGGGCCAGCTACAGGGCTCATCCACCTCCTGTGAGCATCCCCACAGAGGTGCCACTGCCTCCCCTCACCTCAAGCAGGGCAAGCATTCCCCACGTGCCCACGTGCCCATCAGGTCAACTCACTGCAGAAATGCACATTCCCAAATCTCTCCTCTTTAAGGACAAACTTAGGATCTTCTCTCACTGTGATTTATTCTCCTGGCCCTTATGTGCTGGCTACATATGGTAATAATTTCACAGCCATTTTCAGATGATGCAATGAGATTAAATGACATGGCCATAGTAACAAAGAGATGGCAACATTAATGCAGACTCTGGGAAAAGCTCCTTGTTTTGTAGCTCTAAATACGGGTGTACCATTTCTTTCATATTGTGTTACTCCTCCATGGCTGCCAGACTTGCCAGACTGACAATAGCATCTTATGTTACAAAACCTACGGTTTAATTTAACTTCAGTGTCCTTCAGAGGTTAAATTTCCATGGGAAATTACTTCTAGAGAAATATGGCTTGCATATGTTTATGCCAAAAAGCCACTTCTGCTGCTTTTCTTCACAACTGTGATCCGTGCATATTTTATTTTTTGAATCATGACTCAGACTAAATAAAAGTTCAGCTTGGGTTTCAGGAAAGCAAATGTGAATATTCAGCATCCAGGGTATTTTCCCACCATTGGCATTAGCCTGCCCTAGCTGAAAGAATGACACCTCTGGAGGATCCAGCTGGCAGCAGTCAGAGTTGCCCCTGCCCTCTGAACACTGGGGTCTGGAGAGCAAAGAAAAGGGGAAAATGATTTTCTATTGAAAGGCTTCAGCAGTGACTGCCACTCCTGTGTCTCTCGCCTCTTTAAGGCTCAGTCCTTTTTTCTCTCCTCACTCTCCTTTGCTGCAGTTTATTCCTCAGTCCTTCTTGGCTGTCAGGTGCCAGCAAGCGAAGAACAGAATTCCTTCAGATGGCACCTCCTGTGGGGTACAGCCAGGGGCACATTTGCTGTCTTCCCCCATTTCCTGCTGCCATGGCAGGAGCAGATGAGCAATAAATTTAATGGTAGAAAAAGAGGCTCCAGGGCACACAAACTGCCAATATTTCCCTCTGGGGTAGGGTTATATATTCATTTTGCATGGCAAAGTTTGGGTAGACAGGGGTGGCTTCAGTGAGAAGCTTTCCCTGTGCCCCGTGGAGCCAATGCCAGCTCCAAGAAGGACCTGCCACGGAGCCCATCAGCATATCTGGGATCCCTGCTTAAGAACAGGAATAACCCCACAAAACCTCATAGCTGCAGCCAGGAGAGGAGAGGCCACACAAGAGCAACAACCCTGCAGACACCCAGATCAGTGAGGGAGGGGAAGGGATGCTCCAAATGTCAGAGCAGAGACTTCCCTGCAGTCTGAGGGGAAGGACCATTCCCTGACCCCCTGTGCTACCCTGAGGGCAACTGGTAGAGAAACCACAAGTGAAGTTGAGCCTGGGAAGAAAGGAACCAAAACAAGGCATTTTTAAGATTTTATTTCATTTCTCATTATCCTCCTCTGATCTGACTGGCAAAAAATTAGATTTGTTTACCCAGGTTGAGACTTCTTCACCTGTAACAGTAATTGTTGATTAATCTGTCCCTGCCTTTATCTCAGCCCTCAAGCCTTTTGTTATGTTTTGCCTCCCCTGTCCAGCTGATAGAGCAGTTTTGGTGGGTACCTGGTGTCCATCAAGGGTCAATTCACCACAGACTATTTGTATTTTAGAGCAAATAGAACTGAACTCTGAACTGTTTTGCAGCATTGTCAACCTCTCCCTTCTGTGGATAAACCAAAATGCCAGATCAAGTGTGGAGGGGAAGGTTCTTTCCAAGGGAAAAGCTTTGGGTCTAGCTGGACCCATGAGATACAATGGCCACTTCACCCCCATTTTGCCACAGTTCTGTAATACCAAACAGGTGGAAAATAGAGAGATTTAACTCTGGGATTTCTGTGCTGCCTCTGTAATGGGATCACCCTGGAGTGTGCTTGGGCATCTGCTACACCCCCAGAGCAGCCTCAGCCCTCACTGGGGCTGCTGTGCCCTGAGCACCAGTGCAGGGGGGCACATGGGGACCTTCTGACCCTAATTCATGTGCTGACCTCCACATCGAGTTTCCAGCTAACAGCTACATGACAAGACTCTGGAAAATGGCATTTTCCTTGGTGCAGAAAGGACCCTGTGGACTGCAGAAGTGCTTCATGTTCCTCTGCACCACTCCATAGGCAGCAGATGGGACCAGTCACACATTGTCAGACCTCCATCAAAGACTCCTCCCCATCCTTCACCCAGCTGTCAGGAACACCCCCAAGTCCTGCCCAAACTCCAGCACTTCCCAGTGCTCTGCCCTTTGCCATCTGCAACCCCCACCCACTTCTGCCAGGGGCACACAGCAAAGCCTCCAAGCAGGTCTGGGCTACCCACAGCGCCGCTTCTCAGAGATCCTAGAGGCAGGAGGCACAGCCTACCTGTAATTAGTATTAGAAGGAACTTATAATTATCTTTTCTGGGTTGAGAAACAATAAAAGAAAAGAAAATGAAAATTATAAAGGAAGTGCTCGTATTGCACTACCAACACCTACGCAAATGGTTCTCAAAGCTGCTCTCACCGTTTGTTATTCCCTTGCTTCATTATTTTTCTTCATCCTTCATTTTCAGTCCTCCTGTATGACATTTTGCTCTCTTGCTTCATGATTTTGTTCTTTAATTTATTTGTCCCTATTTCCTTTCGTTCTTCCTTTGATCTTTATCCTTTTAACTTCTGTTTTTTTTTCAAAAGCTTTTTTGTAAACTCTGTCAGTTTCATTGTGCTGTCTTTGATGCATTTTTGAATTTGCTGCTCCTTTGCTCTTCATGCAACTTTTATTTTTCTTGCTGGTTTATTTGTTATCTGTGGGACAGAAGCAATCAGATGCCAGGAACCTTATTGCATCACTGCACATTGTAACTGCTAAATTTAATTTTCACTTTTTTGCCCCTAGAACTTGACTTGCCCACCTCAACTACATTTGTAGACTGGAATTCTAAAGTGGGTCCTGTGGATAACACGCAAAACACACCTGTGGCCTTACATGGAGGTCTCCAATATAATTTATTTGAGTCTTGTAGAACTTAATCCAGCGAAGTGGTGATCATTAGTGATTTGGGAGGGAAATCTGCTCACATTTATGGTGCTATTCACTATGAGCTGAGCAGGATCTCTGCTCCTGGTGATGGAATTATGTGCAAGGGCTTCACCAACCTCTCATTTCAATCTGTTCAGCCCTTAAATATCAAATTTCTGCTGATTTCAGTGAACTAGCAAGGAGGTTTTGCTGGTTCACCTCAAGCTGAGGGAATCAGATCCAGCTGAAAAAGGCTCTTCCTGTCACACCAAGGCAAAAAGCTTTGAGCCACGGCACTACCCCTCCAGGGATCTCAAGCATGAACCCTTTCTCAGAGCTACACCAGAGCTTGATGGAGTAACCCTATGAAAAATGCACAGAAAAGTGCCATCCCTGTGCCCTGGCTAGCCTGCCAGAAGGGCACAACTTATATTTGAAAAGAGCAAGGGAGCTGCACACCTTTACACCACAAAATATGAGCATAGCAGAGCTTTGCAGCCACTGTCACTGCAAAGCCCATGTGCCCTTGGTATGATCAGCTCCAGTACCAACAGCAGATAAGGAGGATTCACAAAAATGAGTCAACACATCAACATTTGTGTGTATGGCAGTCATGTCTGAAGGGTTCCAGATGACATTTGGCCCATCCTAGCCCTGCTCTAGCTGGCTGTGCTAGGGTGTCTTGTAAAATATTTCAGAAAACAGCCATTGCATTGGCTTTTACCTCTTCTGCTTGCTCTCCTATGAGAAAGGACAGAAATCAGAGCAGACAGCCATGTACAGAGCACTAATCCAAAAGATAATGGGAAGAAACTTTGCAGGGAGAGAATTCAATTCACTTTATAACAAGCAAATGTTCATTTCTCACAGTGACATCCAGAATGAGCAATGCTGGGTTCCTGCAGGCTCAGCTCTTTGTATAAAGGTTGTGATATTTTGTCAGCAAGGAAAACAAAGGTGCTGAGATGGGCTGGTCAATAATTGACTGAGCCTTGTTACTCACTGCAATCACTATCTTGTCACGGTGTCTCTGTCTCAAAGTTTCAGTTAAAACTAGTGAATCACCACACTGAAAAAGACTTCTTACCTTGGAAAAAAAGGGAAATTACAATCACTGACAACAACAACAAAGACTTCCTATCAGGCTTTGTCAAAGGTCACTCAGCAGTTAAGTCCATTTACACTGTGACTTCTATCAGCTGTGAAGAACACAGAACAAAGGGAACACCAATATTCACTCCTCTGGCTTCAAAAAATTTCCATGGAAACCTTTTTTATCCTCTCTTTTTTTTTTTTAAGTTACCTCAATCTTCAAAGAACCCAACAAGGACAAAGCCTGCACTGGAAGCCACTTTCACTTTGCATGTCTGACATTCATGTTTCCAGCCCACCTGAGAGTCATAACCTTGACACATTTCTTGGCAACTGCCTGGAGTTTTATCTTCCAGCAGTGAAGGGAAGTGAGCAAGTCCTTCTGCCCCTGGATTATAGGTGCTGTGTATGGATATTATCCCCACCCTCCTTCCAGCCTGGATTTCACCTGAGGACACAGCTCTCCTGCTCTAGGCTCTGTACAAACTCAGAACACAGAAGACTCCCTGCCCCAAAGCACCCCTCTCTGAAGAGACAGGGCAGATAAATCAAATCTTATTACTCCAACCTGTATGTGGAAAACCATGTTGGTCTCTCAACTAAATGACAAACCCAAAGGCAATTAGGTCTGATTTACAAGGGAGTCTATGGCAATTATGCCTCCAGCTCAGGCACCTAAATTGTCTCCATTGTCTCTGGTTTTGGACCCACGCCTTGGAGAAGCCCAAGGCCTGACAAGAAAAAAATGGATACAGAAAACAAACTTGCCCCCAGCACCCTGACACATTTCCAAACTCATAGATCATGCCTCCCCCATAACAGCACAACAAGGGCTACACACATCCAACCTTCAACAGCAAATGCAAAATAGCCACATATAATTGCTAAAATTTACTATTGCAACATATCAAAAAGAACAATCCAGAAAGTGAGACAGTATTTAAAAAAGCCCTTAGGGAAACAAAAACAGATTAACACTAGAAGAGCAGAAATCACTGACAGCAAAAGAGTTCCAAGAAAACCTATCCTGCTGAAGGGGAGGGAGAGAAACCCCCAGAAAACACCACCTCCCTTGGAAAAATAACAGCAGACTCCCCGCATCTCCATCGAGGCTGAGCCAGCCCTAATTGGGGCTAGAATGGGTTAATTCTGAGCTCAGGGCTGTGCAGCAGGAACAGCACACCTGGCACTGGAGCAGCTGCCTCAGCAGGGTTGCAGCAGCAGGGGAGTGCCCTGGCAGAAGGGGGAAAGGAGAGGCCCAAACCACAGGGCAAGGAGCAATTCATCCGAAAGGAAGCTCCCACCAAGCCAAGAAATAACGACACTGCCAAGTTTAAGGGGTTTCATGACCCAAGGACTCACCCCAAGTCCCAGTGTTTCAGACCTTCCTATAAAGGATATTTTTAGGATTCCGAATTTCTCGTGGGGTTAAAGTCAGGAGTATGAATTATTCTCCAAAGAAGCAAGACCTAAACCACCACCATTTCCCTGTTTTAGTGGCTTTTATTAATAGATCTCAAAATGCTCCAGGGTATCCTTCCCATCAAAGAAGGAGACAGAACTGAAGCAACTTCTCATAATCACATTGGCAAGGAGCACCCAAGTTGGGGAGAATCCTGGTGTCTCCCAGGGGCAGAGTAATTCACAGCTATTAGGATACACTGCCTAGTTGTAAGATTCTCCCATGAGGGTTTCTATTAGTATTTTAGTATTTCATATTTAATATTCTATTAGTATTTCAGGCTGTCACATGTTTAAAATGTCTTGTGGTTTGCTCTCAATTTCTCAGGTGGCTTTATTTTTTAAATGATCTGATTGGAAAATTAGCCATCCAAGAGGGAAAAAGCTCAAGTTGAGGTGTCAAAACATCCATACAAAACAAAATTAGACTAAAAAAAAAAATTCCCAGAAGAGATTCTTCAGTATACAATTAAGCTGTTCATAGTTCTCTATTCACTCAAATGGGTCTGTGTGTGACTGCAGTAGGCAGAAGTTTTCTGTGTGCATGGGTAGCTTGTTTTAGCAGCAGGATGCATTTTTTCCTGGCATAAATCAGGTAGCTTCCTCAATTTCACTGAAACTGCAAAATTATTTTATGTGTAATTTAGCAAGCCATGTTTTCTATGCTTTACAAAGATTCATGCACCAACTCAGAAAGTCCACAAGGAACACAGGCTATTTGATCACAATTATTTTTAGAGGAATTAGTTGCTGTAAGAAGATGAAATCATGAAAACTCAAGCAGTGCATGCTCTTATGTCATGCACATCAAGATAATTTGTTTTGACTTGGTCTCAGGGATAATTTTTAGATAAGAACACAACTTCCTAATAACTAATTTTCTTTATACCATCGTATCACTCAGGAAGGTAATCTCTCAGCCCCTCTGTAATGTAGGTATGTGCAGGATCACTACTCCACTTGAATGCCTGCAGCAAATGTGATCCCTCCACAGGCCCAACCCCATCGGTCCAGCAACAACAAGAATTTTGTTCTTGCATGGCCAGGAAGCTCTTTGTTCCAAACAGTGGAAGAATTAGGCATTGTGGCCCAGATCCTCAGCTGATATAATTAGATGGCATTTCATTGAAACCAGGGCCAGCTGATACCAGCTGAGGAGCCAGCCCTTGATCTGCAGCAGCAACGGCTGAGGAGTAACAAACAGGCAGGGAAAAAAACCCTCCTGTTCCACTGCCTTGATAGAATAACCAGCTCAGTGCTTCCAGCAGGTTGATCAAGAAATCCCTGGGGGTTTAGATCATCCAGAATATTGTATCCCAAATTAAAACATGGGAACACTCAAAAGGAAAAGGCTGGAGCTGGAATCTCTGGCTTTCTGAAATAATTTGAGGCTGGTGATGCATTTCCACACAGAGCCCCCCTTTGCCCTGAGGATCTGACAGGACCTGTCCCTCCTTTCAGCTCTGTTGAGCTCCAGCTTGCAGCTCAGTGCCCCTTCAGGCAACCTTAGCAAAGCCACCATGGTGACCACACTGCCTCTATGATTTAGGAGTGGAGATTTGGTCAAGATTCATTCCAAAAAAATACCAAACACCTAACAAAACCCTGGGCCAGAAGGCAGCCAAAAGAACATTAGTATGCATTATTGAAAAAATACCAGCACACCACTTGAAACGTGTGCTGCTGATTCCTCATACACAGAAAAAGCTGACAGTGAAATCAAGCTTATGGAACCACCTCCTGCTCAGTACCAAGTGTATTCCTCAGCAATAAAAGTGATTTTGGCAGCGTGGGAGGTTAATATGCAGTACCCATCAGAGTGCCAGTGTAATCTGTGTTTATAAGGCAAAGCACCAATAAATTAGGTCAGCACATGAATCTTCAGAGGGAGGAAGGAGAGGGAGAGCAGGAAGAGCACCCTGGGCAGCAAGGCCACAGGGGCCAGGCAGGGCATGTGATGCCCTCAGGACTTCCAGCATCACAGACAGAGGCTCTCAGGAAGGAAAATCCATTTTGCCATTAGAAGTAACAATAAAAATATTACACTGATTCAAAATGTGCAATCAGGCCTGACTTGCAGCTTGCCCTGCTGCATTCAGGCTTTACATCAGAAGGCTGTAAACCGTTATAGCAGAAAATAATGGCTGGGTATGTTTGCTCACCCCAAACCATGCTTCATTTATTTACCTGAACACACTGTCACGTACACTGACCATTGTCACTGCTCAGTGAGGCAGGCAGGCAAAAATGGGGAAAATAAACATCTACCCAGATTTCAGCAGCAGATAAGGTATTAATTCATGCATGGAACAATGAAGAAATGCCAGGACATAGGACAGTAACCCCTCCTGAATTCTCAATTGTATTATCAAATAGAAGCAAAGGTAGAACATGCAAAGAAGTGCTGAATGCCAATTTGTAATACCAAATTAAGAAGCCTGTTAGATCCAAAGCAATCCTGGCTTGTGATTGTAGCAATTCAATGTGAAATTCCCAATAACATTCAAGTACTTCAATAAAAGAGAGGAAAGATTTTAATTCAATGACCAAAAATAAAATAAAGAGTTGATGTGAATGACTTGATTTCATTTATATTATTGAAATGAGCTGTATGCAATGACTTATTGATGTCATAATATTCCATTAGGAACTTATTATTTTCTTGTTTACATAATGCCAGCAATTACAGGGGTAATGCTGGTCCAACACACAGCACAGCAGAAATAGAAATCTCTTTGCCATATACTGGAATTCCATATGAAGATGTAGAGTTTAGTGAAGGAGAAATATTTAAATATTCCTTACTAAGACCAAGTTAACTTGGAAAATTAAATGATAAACAACTATCTTCTACTTCTAACTTACAGCTGCCCAAATCAGGCATGATTACAAAGACCCTGTGGTTCCACATATACAATTTTGATACTTAAAAGCCTGTTTGAACAATAATCAGCAGTTACTAAAAATTTTGGTGGTTTTATCAAGTCTTGAAGGCAAATATTTGAAGCCAGAGGAGGTAACTTGCATGCAAACATTGCACTTACTCTGGAAGGGAAGGGAAGGGGCCAGGGCCTCACAGTACATGGGCAGGGATGTAGGGACACAAATCCCCATTTCTTCCCTTGCAGCAGAAAGAGGGAACCCTTCCCTAGCAGGGTGGATCACTGAACCCCCAGATCCCAGCACAAGCACAAACTCTCTTGCACCAAGCCCACACTTGCCCAGGGCCAGCAATGAGGTTGTCCTGGGAGGCTGCACCAGCCTTGGAATACCTCAGACCAGGTCCCTGAGCCTTCCTGCCACCTGCCACCCAATTTCCAGGCTATCCTGATCTGCAGCCCACTCCTGACTTCTCCCAGTGGTTTCACACACCAGCAATCCATGGTTTCCTGATCACAGCCACCTCAGCCCTCCTGACCCAGCAGGTCCTTCAGTTCCCATCCCCCTGGCCAGAACCCCAGGCTCTCTGCCAGCCCCACGGAATGCAAATGTGACATTGGCACTAATTTTGTGTCCCCAAACAGGTGATTTAGAGAGGTGAGAGGGCACAGTGACTCCAGGGCAGGAGCAGGGCTGTGCTCTTGCTCATGGGAAAGGTCTGTAAGAAAACAGGTGGGCTGGCATCCTCCTTGTGTGATGGGCTACAGGGGAACCCACAGGGGTTTGGGAAGAGCCAGCTGAGCTCTGGCTTCATCCCCTGGGCTTCACCAATCAGCACAGCCTAGAGGCACAGAGGGGCTGGAGCACACTGCTGGTGCTGATCATTACCAGCCTTCAGGACAGGGGAAGAAAGGCTCAGGAAACAAGGAACTGTGCATTTCCCATCATCCAAAGCAAAGCTACAGGCTCACTCTGCCAGAGTTCACCAACTGGCCAGTGCATCTCATTTCACAGATGACCAAGCAGTGGCTGAAGGCATTTGTAGATACTGAAGTTGAGAAACAAATACAGAGACATAAGACAGCTCTTTTACTCTTTTATTCACATCTCTGGGGCACTTTGGTCCAGACAAAACTTGTCCACCAAGGCCAGTTACAGAAGAGAATACAGTACATCTACCAATCTCACATCCTGAGATAAAACTCAAGTGTTGAAAAGGCTCAAGGAATAAACAGCTTGTAGAAGACAGGGAGATTCAGTTTATAGGCAGACACAATTTAGATGAAACCATGCTTAACTAAATAGCCAACATGCACTAAAGGTCACACTGATGAAAACAAAAACATGTTGTTTAGAGGAATTAGTTACTTTTTCACAGTATTGTCATTTTCACCTCTTGAAAGTCATGTAATTAACTACATCTAGTTGCTTGTGTTATATTTCAAAGCCAGTCTCCCTTTCATTATATAGCTCTTACATGTGGAGTTTCAACATGTTTGACAAAATGTTCTTTTACTGTAAAGTAAATTCAAACAATAACTTCAAGAACCCATTTAAGTAATTTGCAACTTTCTCCTCAGACCTGTTCAGTTTCACCCTCATCTATCACCATAGGCCTTAGTTTTAGTAGGGCCAACACTAAGAAAATGTAGCCAAAATTTGCAACTTAAAAATTCTACTGTGCCTTGCTAAAGGAGATAATGTGTTATATTATCTATCCTCACTTGAAGTGCTACAAACAGCTCCCCCAGAACTCCTTAAAAAACCACAGTAGAGTGTAACTTAAGTGATACACAGGGAACCACTTACCCTGCACTCACCCCTCCGTGCATTCTGCTGCCCTCCTCCATCAGCCACTGTCAGACTGTCAATTGTCCAGACAGCCTTTGTCCAAGCTGATCTTGGTGAAAAAAGGTGGGAAAAGACAGAAAGCCTTGCTTCTGGCTCTGCAGCAAAATGTTTTTCTGTGACTGACTACACCTGTACTTGAAGGATCCAGTTGTACCTCTGAACCCTGGGACCACAAGGTTTCTCTAGGACAGGAAGTTTTGTCTCTGCACAAAGATACAGAGCAGTCCATAGGATCATGGTCCTGTTAGGCCTTTTTGGTTTTTCTTTTGGTTCATCAATCTGGTTTTTCCTGCTGGAAAGTCAGTGATTTCCCTTGTGCAGAACAGGGTGACACTGTAACACTGCACAGATGTGCTCCAGAGGAGTGCAAAGCACAGGGCTCTGCAGAAGTGCCAGTAAGGGAGCAGCGCTGGATGGAGCCTGGTGGGTGAGGAAAGACTTTTTGAGGAAAGGAAATACTTTGATGTGGTTTAATGCAGGGGCAAATGGACTGCCATATTCAGCATTGAGATGATTCTCTGGAAAGGTGGTGGTGGGTCAGTATAAACACTTCATCTTTCTCAGTCCTCCTACAGCCCAACGCAGCAGCTGTTGGAGCCCTGCTATGGACCACAGAATCCAGAGCAATGCTGGCCAAAGACAGAAATCCGAGTTCCTGCCCGATTCGGCCGGTTCTGAGCATCCCTGCCTGATCACCTGAAGAACCAGGAACAGCTCGTTCCTTCCTCCAGAGTGCCCTCGCTCTCGGACCACTGCCAGCAGCGCTCTCCGGGCTGTGCTGGCCCCATGGCCACCCCTTCCATCAGCCCGCTGTGCCACCAGGCACGGAACCAGCAGCGGGCTGCCGGGTTATCCCCCC
>NW_005054319.1:3223198-3224819 GCF_000277835.1 Geospiza fortis | reverse complement strand
AGCGGGCAATGCGCCCCTCGCGGTGCCAGCCCGGGCAGGAGCGGCGATGCCAGCCCGGGCACACACACACACACACACACCGCGCTGCTGCTTCCCTGTGCCGCTCCTGCCGATTCCTCTCTCCTCTACCGCTTCTCTTCTTTTCCCCTTTATATATATATTTTTCCCCCAAACCTTTGTGGAACAGACGCCCTCTCCTTGCCCCAGTTGGAGCTGCAGAAGGATGAAAAGGGGGGGGTGGGAAGGAGGGAGGAGAGGAGGGAAAAAAACCCTCTTTTGGTTGAGGTTTTCCTGTTACTATCACTGTAGCGTTTATTTAGCCAATCTCCTAACTATGACGCGAGGAAGGCAGGAATCATGGCTCGCTCATAATATTTAACACACCCACTGAAAGCTGGAGCTGCAGAGCTACTAGTCCAACCAGTCTCCAGAATTCAGTGTAGCTGAAAGAGGTTTTCACTCTGCACCTGCCAAAGATCTCTCCCCCCTTTTCCTTCTCTCCCCCCTTCTCTCTTCCATTCTCTCTCTCTTTAAAAGAAAGATCTGTAAGACCCAGCAGAGATCAAAGACCTCTTCGCTAAAAAGAACCTCTACTGATTTATATTAGTTTCTTTCCTGTAATCCTTCCTTCTCTCCCCCTCCCATTTTTTTTCTTTTTTTTCCTGTGCCATATTTAACCTTTATGTTGCAGTTGTGCCATCAGACAGTTTTGCAGCCAAAAAAAAACAACCCAAGCCAAAGCACAAGCCCAGCTCGGATACAGCAGCCACCCAGACTCGATCTCAGTTGAACTTACTAATCTCTCCCAAGCACTGGACGCGATGGATAAAGAAACTGAAACCGCTCAAAGAAAATGATTTCCCAGCCAATGTTCTTAAAGAGTCTGAGAGAAGAGAGGGAGCGAGAGCGAGCGGGAAGCGCTTCTGCTGCATCACTGCTCAAATCCAAGGGAAAGGAGTCAGCGTTTCCAGCACAGCCAAATATTATGGATGATTTTTTTTCTTCTGTCGCCTTTCTGCACAGGTTTTCTTAATATTTTTATTTTCCCCCTCCTCCTCCCCATTTTTTTTAAAATTTTATTTAATCAGCGCCTGTGTCTGATGCCGGTTTCTCTCCGAGAGCCAGTTTTCCCTGCTTGTTGTGATCCCTGTAATAAAAAGAGGGAGAAATCGTGAACAGATGGCTTTCTATATTACCATGCCGCTGGCATTGTTTTCCTGTTGATTTTAAAGGCTCGGTCCGGAGCTCCTTTTTTTTTTTTTTTTCCTTAATTTTTTTTTCCCTTTTATATTTTTTTTTCCCTCCCCCTCCCAAGTTCTTGATGATACTGAGACATGAGGACCTATCGGGTTTAGCCTGTTTATTTCCCGGCGCCTATGGAGGTAACTTTATTGACTTGATCGCTCGCTTCCCGACCCGAGAGGAGCACGCCGGAGCCCCGGGGGGGCTCTGTCCGCCGCCTCCCCTCCCTCCCCCTCCCCCGGTAATTCATCAGCCGCCCCGGCCATGAAAATGCTCCTGGTCCGCAAGTTCCGGGTGCTGATCCTGATGGTTTTCCTCGTCGCCTGCACCATGCACATCATGATCGACCTGCTGCCGCGCCTGGAGCGCCGCGGCCCCG
>NW_005054319.1:3220695-3222937 GCF_000277835.1 Geospiza fortis | reverse complement strand
AACCCGCGGGCGGCCGAGCAGCCCGACTGGTGAGTGGGACCGGGGCGGGCGGGCTGGGGACGTGGCGCGTCCCCCTTCCGTGGGAATGCGGGATTTAGGGTGTCGTGGTTTTAGGGTGGAAGCGGGCAGAGGGGTTTCGGGGTCACCGGGAAAAAGAGCAACCGTGCACAGGCTCGCCCGGTCGTGTTCCTTCGGAAAATAAGTGCCCTGAAATACAGAATAAATACGGGAGCACGGCAAGGCTGGAGCGCTGAGCCAGGGGGTCGGTCTGCCCCATCTGCAGCTGCAGCCGAGGAAGATGCTGCCAGAAGAACGGTGTGAGGAAGAGGGTGAGCTCGCAGCGAGCCTTCCTCTCCAGCACCTTCCCAGTCTCCCACCCAGAGGTGAAGGGGCTGAGCAGTGAGGCCAGGCAGTAATACATTAACTTTTCTCCAAAGCAGGCTCTAGTGCCACAAAGGCATTCACCCTGGCAGGTATTTCCGCTTTCAGGATCTGATCTGTGCTACATTTTTCATCCTCAATTAATTCCCAGTGCCCTGCACCTCCGCTGCTCTCCAGCCTTCAAAGCAGTCAGTTGCCTCTGTGAATCGTATGCCCTGTTGGCTCCTAAGAAATGCTGAGAAATTCAATGACTGAAAAATCAAAAGGGTTGTCTAATACAACAGCACCCTCTTCCAAACACACTGACATTGTAATGTTTAAACAGCTGCACTGTACCGTGCAAAAGCTCTGTCAAGCTGCAGAGCAGCCAGCATGATCTAAACCTTTAGAAAGAGAGGATAAATAATTCTGATTTCCGCCCTATGAGCATGTGAATTGTCCGGGCCCATTCCATCTAATAATCCTAACTGACTGTGAAGGGAAATAACCTGGAAAGTTTTGGGTTCTCTGAAAGAAAAAGAAAGGAAAAAAAAAAGTCACAAATGCCTGAACATCTGGAGATGACTGTAAACACAGAGAACTCTGGATCAAAATATGGGTTAGTCTGTTCAGTAGGTGAAGAGTGAAATCAACACTGATATCCACAGTGCAGCTGCCTGTTGTACATATTTTCCTTAGTGGCTGCCGCCAAGGTTCACGCAACTAAAGTGAATTTCAGAAGGTAGTGATCATTTTAGTTAATTCTTTGCTATAGTAGATTCCTACTGCTCGAGAAGGGGCAAGATCAGCCAATTCTTCTTCAGCAGCCAGTTCAGAGTGATGCAGTTTCTCTCATTCTCCCTCTTTAAGAAGGAGCAGGGAGGGATGCACTGGGCACCACAGCTCAGGTTCTGCTGCACTCTTGGTTTCCTGCCCCATATCCCTGCCAAACAAAGGTTTGGGATGATGCTGGTATTTGAGTCAGACCTGTAAAAGTTCTGTGCAGCATAATGCAACCTAAACACAAGGTAAAACTTGAGTTTCTGCTATGGAAGGGCCTCTGCCAACGCTCAGTGATGCCTCTCTGAGTTTAACCCCTGACTTTCATGGGTGTTAAGTCAGGCAGGATGAGGGGAAGTGGGAATCCATCTCTCCTCTGGCCCCAGGTGAGAGAAGGCTCCTGGTGGAGGGAGGAACCCGGGTCCTCTCTCCCTTCTGCAGAGCTTTGCCTTTCCAAGTTGTCACATTTTGAAACTGTTTCTTGATGAGTGCTACAAACTGTAACATTATTTCTTTCTCCTCAACTTTGGGTTTTTGTTGTTCTTTTTTTTTTTTTTTTTTCTTTTTTTTTTTTTTTTTTTTTTTTTTTTGGTGGTAGGCAAAATGAAGATCATCATGAAGAATTTTTGCCAACTGGAGAGACCTCCATAGACTCCTACCCAAACTGGTTAAAATTCCACATTGGCATTAATCGGTACGAGCTGTATTCCAGACATAATCCTGCAATTGAGGCTTTACTACAAGACCTTGTCTCCCAAAAGATAACCAGTGTTGGTATGTTTGGATATATGTTATTTTTTTATCATTATTTGCTCTTTGTTCAGGATCTCACTGCTGTTTGAGTATTAATATTTTGCATGGCTTCTCTCCAGCATCCCTGCAATTTTGCTTTCCCACTTCCCTGCTCATTTTCCCTGCTAAACATAAAGAGATAATTCCAGCTCTGTATTACCTGAATAATTGCCGAGTCTGCCAGCAAGGCAAACCCCATTTGTGTCAGAAATCCTTTAGTCACGACCAGGCTGAAAGTGCCCTCTTCAGTTATTTAAAATAAATACGCTGACAAAAAAAAAAAAAAAAAAAAAGGAGAAGAAGAAAAAGC
>NW_005054319.1:3220056-3220557 GCF_000277835.1 Geospiza fortis | reverse complement strand
CTGCTGCTGCAGGAGCTGCAGCATCCCCAGGCATGGCAGGGAGCTCCAGGCAGGGCAGCCTCCTGCTGAGCAGAGCCCAGATCTGTTTGCTCTGCCTCTAAATCCTCAACAGGGATGTGCCCATGTCAGCCTGTGGCTCTGGTTAAACAAGGTGGCACCGTTCGGGGCTTTTCTCCAGGGTTGTTTAATGGCAACGCGCGTCTTCTTGAATTTAGCTGCGTAGCTGCACAGGGAAAGAAATGTCACAACCTCAGATGAAAGCCCTGGGATACTAAACAAGTGCACACCCCGTGGTTTCCAGAGGCAGGGAGTTGCAGCACAGGCAGTGGTTTCCATCCACCAGGCAGAAAATGGAGTTACTTGTGCTGACCACAAAGTTGCAAAGTCCCTTTCAGAGGGATGAAATAGCAGGAGCTCTGTGAAAGTGCTGATGGTGTGCTGGCACCGTGGGATGAGGTCAGCAGGTCTTTAACCCTGCAAGGCAAAAATTCCCCTGGCTTC
>NW_005054319.1:3183841-3220046 GCF_000277835.1 Geospiza fortis | reverse complement strand
GAATAGCTCAAGCAGCCCTAAGGTTTCCAGTTTCCATTGTGTGAATCACAGCAGCTGCTGAGCAGGAATAAAGGAGGTCCTTGGTCATCAGCAGTGGGCTGATTTAGCTGGTTGGGATGGAGTAGGTGTAAAGTGCAGGATGCCACAGGAGGCCTTCAGCCCAGTGAATCTTGACTGTGCTCAGTGCACTGCTCTGCTGGAGCAGCACTTTGAATAAAGCAGTTTGTGGTACCCAGGTGCCATCCCATATGCTGGATTCAAGGGTCCAGTGGACTTGTAGCTCAGGAAAGAGGACAAACATGGGCTTGTTTATTAACCTGTGATGGGTTTTCTGTCCCCAAAAGTCTGGATCAAATTCATTAAGGGGGTCATGTTTGCCCATTAAGCCATGTGTTTTCCCTTCCCCAGCTCAGAGGTGACACTGCAGGTAGCAGCAGACTGCCCATGCTCCTCTCTTCTGCTCTGGAGGATGACGAGGGCACTGTGTGGACACAACCTGGGTGATTTTTCTCCAGACACAGCCCTCACCTTTCCTGACCTCACCCCTCAATACCCACCAATTTTTGGAATATTAGTGGCACATGCAAATGGGGATTGAGCCAGCCCTTGGTAACACGTGTGTGAACATTGCTCCTTGGGCACATCCACCAGGGAGGGACAGATGCAGCCTGTGCCCATCCCTGTCCCTGCAGACAGCAGTGCCCAGGCAGGGCCCAGAGGGGCAGAGGTGATGCCCAACCAAGCCATCCCTTGAGGTTTGCACAAAGAGCAGTGGCTGTAGCACTTTGTACCACATGGCTGCTGAGTACTGATCTTTGCTCACCTCCCCAGCAGTCCAGAGCTCAGCTGCACTGTCTGTGCAGGAGGAGAGGTCTGCAGCAAACCCAGCAGTGCTTGAGCCATGAAGTCTGTCCCTCCTGCAGAGCAGGGGGATGGCTGAGGTGGATTAGGGACATAGAAATTGGTGGGGGAAAAACGGGAGGAATAAGCAAAAAATAGTAGTTTAGTGCTCACTCTTCACTTGATGTTCTGGGCTTGGTGTTCGCTTGTGCTTCTGGGCACGTGGCTTCACCTCTCCCTGCTTCAGCTGGCCTAGCAGCAAAGAATTATTATCACAAAAAATGGGAGTGAGATCCTGACCCTGGTGACGTCAGTGGAAGTTTCTGCCATTGACTTCCCTGGGGCCATGATTTCACCTAATGTGTCATACAGATGTGTCCTGGGGTTTCCATTAATTCTGATCTTGATGGAGCTTTCTGATCAATGGGGGGAAAGGGCCATGGGAGCACAGAGGAAGATTTATGGTTGCTATTAGCAAGTCCCTTTGGGATTGTCTCTGTTAATGTTTGAACAAGGCTCTTAAGAGCATGGTAGGGCCTCTTATGCCTCTAACAAAAACACAGAGCCATGGTTTCTAGCAATGAATCAGGATAATTTCCATAAATTAAACCAGGAGGTGTATTTGGTATTGTTGTTGGCCGCTATGGGAACTGATAGGGAATGACTCCTACACATAAATCCCAGTCTAAAATCAAGTATATGGAAGTGGAAAGGGACTTTTGCCAATATAGAGATGCCAGGATCTGAATTTTGGTGTTAGGATACTCTGCCTGATCCTGTGGGGTTTCAGGAGCTTTGTCAGCTTGCAAAGAAATAAAGAGCATATTGCTAATACACATTTTTAATTTATTTTTTGCACAATGCAACTTCTCTTAGGTTGCAAATTCTTTAGATGTTTAAAAATACATGTTTTAAAGTAATTCCTGCCAGTTTTCAGCTTTACTGCAGAGCAGCAGAGGGATTCAAAAGCATGTAAGCTGATTAATAAAGAGTAATATATTTGACCAAAGGACATTTATAGGGCTGTTACATTCTTTGCATATTCCTGCTTATCTCCTAATTAGCCTTGGGTTTTTTTCCCTTATGGTCAATTTTTGCTGGGCTGTTTTTTTCTTTTCAAGGCAGCTGGAAAGATGTCAAGTTAGGAGTATAAAATAAATTGAAACCTTGATAATGCCTGGTCTTCAGGCTCCTTTTAGCAAGCAGGACAATTAAATATACAGGGTTACATGCATTAGGTGAAATGGGATATGGCTTTATCCAGTTTCTTCCCAGTGTTCAGATTTACTTTGGCTCTAATAGAATTAGATGATTTGCCTGATACCTGCAGTAATTAGATCCAAACTGCAGCAAAGCAGCATTCTTGGCCACGCTGTGATTTCTCTGCTCACCCTGCATTGTTTATGGGTGGGAGTGGGGAGCAGATTGATCCCCCACATCTGCCAGGGCCACTCACACGACTCTGCCATGTGCAGTGGTATTTTAAAATGAAAACGGTGACAGAAGCAATTCCCAGGAGCGGGGAGCACCAAGGTGACATTTTCTTGATGTTAAAGTTTAAATGGAACAAATCCCTGGATGGGAGGGAGCATCCCATCCAGCTCCCACAGTGACACCTAGAGCTGGCCTGGGAAAGGACAGGGTTACCCAGGCCTGGGCTGGGCATCTTTCTGTGCCCTGCATCTATATATACACATATTTCCTATTCATTTTGTTCAGCATAAAGGGATAGCTCTTAATTTGATTTAATTCACCGAAAATTTCCTCTTGCCATAAATAGGAGCCTAGAGAGAATTGTTTTTCCACTGAGCACTGAAGCCTGGCTTTCAGAAGCACATGCACAGGCAATTGCACATTTCCTTTGCCTTTCATAGCTGCTTATTGCATGCATAAATAACCATAGTTAGCTATTTTCTTGCATATTTACAAGATGTCTGTGCATAATTGTGGCAGCACTATCAGCAGTTTAGCACCAGCTCTGGCATGGGGCATTGGAGGGGCACTGTGGGCTTGTTCTTGCTGTCCAGAGGAGATTCCCTGGGAGCAGAATAGATTTTGTAATTCCTCTGAGGAGCTGGGACTTATTGTTTGATTCTTTAATTCTGTGTTTGTAAAGAGAACTGACTACCTGGCTGAGGTAATTTGTGAATCTGTGATGCCTTCAGTTTGTGCAGGCAGTAATTAGAAAGCAAGTGTGTGAGATTACTCACACTGGGAACAAAAGCTGCAATTACCTGAGGTGGACTCTGCCTCAAGGCAGGGAAAGAAAAGAGAAAAGGGAATGACAAGACTCTAAATATTGAACATAAATTCTGGCTCTAAAGAAAATCGTGAACATCTTGTCCAAAGGAAAGGAAGAAGTGCTTTTGAGAACTTGTGAAAAACAATGAAATGTAGCATCTTTGATTTGCAGTGTAAGGAAACAATGAATCTGCCAGAAGTCAACAGATTGATTTAATGTACAATTCCAGATGAAAGGAGGGGACTTAAAATGTACAGCAAAGCCTTAGAATAATTTCACACATCTCTTCCCCTGCAGAAATCTTTTACTTTCTCCACTAAAAGTCCAAAAAGTCCTTTAGAAAAAAAAACAAGTTAGCAGAATTAGTCCTGGCCAAGCAAGGACAAACT
This sequence comes from Geospiza fortis, assembly GCF_000277835.1. NCBI lineage: Eukaryota > Metazoa > Chordata > Aves > Passeriformes > Thraupidae > Geospiza > Geospiza fortis. The sequence continues at coordinate 3,216,575 of NW_005054319.1, read as the reverse complement.
AAGAGATGATGAGGGCTTGAATTTATTTTTAAATATGTTCTTTACAGCTTGTACAGGGCCATGTCTCCAGCCTGGGGCAGAGCATTACTTGTTAAAGCCAATCAACATGTTTATGTTAGATTTAAGCTTGATCTATAAATAGGAATCCAGAATGGATCTGAGCATCCTCTGTTTCAGATGTTAACTGCATCCCAGGCTGTGACTGTATCTCACTTCTCAGGCATTAGCTCTGCATAATTAAATACATTTTAAAATGTTTGTTGGATGCTGACCAAAAGAATCAGGAAAAGTTCAGAGATCCTGTTGGGACTCTCCCTCTCTCTCCACCAGAAAACCATATGGCTTGGGCAGGCTGGTAGCATCAGGGCTGCCATGGAGCAAAGCAGAGGGGCTGGAAAGCCAGAGCAGTTGGAATTCCAAATCCCTCTGGGCAGCATTGTGAGTGCCAGGCAGCAGCCAGGGACCCTGTAGCATACAGCTTGAAAAGATGAGAGATGATATCTGGGACACCTTTTGTATTGGATGGGTCTGTGGCACAGGCAGGGAGCCCAGGGCTTGTGTTGGTGAGGTGACAAGGTGGGGCAGTCACACATGGCAGCTGGCCATGGCAGCAGGCTCAGGGAAGGAAATGGAGCAGGGGCTTTTGCAGGCTTGGTCCAAAGGCTGCCAGAGAAAACAGAAGGAATCCCACCTATTTCACTCATCTTTGGACAAGACTCTAATCCCAAACATTCAAGCAAAAAGATATCTCAGGGAATTTTTTGCAAAGCCTCCTGAAGTTAGGAAGATTTCTGATCACACCCTAGAGCCCTTACACTGGGTTAACAGGAAAGGTTAATGCTGCTTTCCATTTCCTTCTACTTTGGAGGGAAAAGAGAGGCTTTGAATTGCCTGAAGATGAAAAGTAATGATGGCATTGGGATTTGTTTTTAGCAGTGTGCCAGTACATCCAGGAGCTGTGTGAGACTTGATTTGAAGTACCTGCTGTGAGCTAGCAGGTTTATAAAACCTTTACAGAGCTGTTTGTGACCTATGGTGTTACAGTATATTAAAATACTTCAAAAAAATAAAAGGTGAATTTAGAATGTGTCTAGTGGCTCCTTTGGAGTCAGCACAGCCTTGTGTTGCGAGGCTTTTGTAAAAATCCCTGGAGCTGCTGATGACAGATGTGGCAGATTGCAGTGGTGCAGCATCCTGCACTCCTTGGAAAATGGGATGTGCTGCTCCTGGGTGCTGCACATTCTTCAGGAATGGCCCTGTGGGCAGCAGATAAAGGCACCAGGATGTCTCCAGATGAGCCAATGATGTTTGTTTGGGACAAAACCCCAGAAGATGACAGGCCACAGTGGCCAGAGGGACATGTTTAGGAAAGGGAGGAGCACAGCTCAGAAAAGGAGAGGGGAGCTATTGTGCAGATGTGATGCTAAATTAGGAGAGGGGAAGTGATCTGACCTAGAGTGGAGAGAGATCTGCTCTTCTCTGGCATTGCCACCCCCTAAATTTGGGCACCCTGGGCTGCTGCAAGGCTGGAGTTTGCAGATACAGCAAGGGTCTTGTCGAGCTCAAAAGAACAGTCCAAGCTTAGGTGTTCCCCTCTCTGCAGGGATTACAACGTCAAAATCCAGCCTGGATGTGGAGGGTGGCCTTGCCTCACCCCCAGCCTGGCCAGCACAGATGTGGCACTGGAAGAGCAAAGTGGGAAGAGCTGCAGTGAGTCTGGGCAATGGGGGAAGCCAAGGGGCAGCTCTGGCACTGGGGGAAGCCAAGGGGCACCTCTGGCAATGGGGGGAAGCCAAAGGGCAGCTCTGGCATTGAGGGGAAGCCAAGGGGCAGCTCTGGCACTGGGGGAAGCCAAGGGGCACCTCTGGCACTGGGGCATTTCCCTGCTCCATGTGGGTTCCACCCTGTCCTGCCCTAAAGCACAATGGGACACAATCCCCACCAGTGTTCCCCTCTGGTTTCAGAGCTCCAAAGCATCAGTGGAGGAGCCAGCAAAACTTGTGTTGGGGTGAGGCTACTGGTCCAAGCAATTAAGGCAATACAATAAGATGGGTCTGAAAAGATGAGGGAGATGCTTTTGTCTTAGTTCAGCTCAGTTCCTTCTGACAGGAAACCAGGCTTTTGTGTCTTATGGAAGAATTATTCGGAATTGTTAATCTTCTTCATGCATTTCCCTGCTTGGTGATGACATCCTTGCTGTTGAGTTTGGCTGCTAACAAAATCATTATCTGTTGAGTGGCTTTAATTAGCTGAGAAACCAGTCCTTTTATCTGTGCCTAGAGAAGGGTGTGCTGGAACTTCCTTTTTTCCCTTCTTTGCATTTCTGTGGTGGCAGGGGGGTTACATTAGTGGATTTTAAGGTCCCTTCCAACCCAGACCATTCTGCGGTTCCATGTTTCTAGCTCCAGCTGCCCACACTAACCAGGGCTGCTTCCAGGCAGCACAGATGGCCCCAGGGCAGCACAGACAAGGTTTGGGCTGGAAAGTTTCTGCTTCTCATTGTCCTCAGGCTCTGAGCTGGGCATGAAAAAGCCTCGTGCTCCTCCTGCCCTCAGGTGCAGCTCAACTGACCTGTCCTGCACAGGGGAGGGAGTTTAATCCAGGAAATCCCTCTGCTTCTGCTTTACCTGGTCAGTGCAAATTGCTTAATGCCCTTTAATATCTAATTATTTATTTGTTCCTGTGGGATAAAGTGGAAAGGCAAGAGAAGGCTGGGATCAGCAAAACAGCAGGAGAGGAGGGATTTTATTCTAGGAGAAGTGTAATTACACTGACCAGATTTGCATAGCATTTTGTTGCAAAAATATAGGTTACAAGTGCTGAAAGAGAGCTGATGACCTATCAGTGATAAGGCACAGAGATGAGTAATTAAAAAGACGTGCAGCTAATGGCATTGGTTAGAGAAAAAACATGTACAGCTGCATAGGTGGAACAAGGGCAACCCTCAGCCAGGATTTACAGAGCAAGATAACTTGACATTTACGCAGTTCTCCAGTTGACATGGCTTTTGTCAGAGCTGCAAAGAAAGGGATCTGATGATTCCTAGACAGCATCTTTAAGACTGACTCATCCACACAGCCCTGCTGGCCTTCCCAGCACAGAGGTGCATTTAGGAGTCAGGCTATAGGTCATTTCATTTATTAGGAAGCTTGTGATTCCTAATAGATCAGAAAAGCAGCTGTTTTCTGAAGTATATGTTTATCTTTTTTAAGCAGCCTTACCACCAAGTAAAGTGCATTTTTATGAATTTTATATATATTACTAAAAAAAATCCAAATTTTAAAAACACTATAATCCAGCTGTTATTGTGACATTGTCCAAGTTTTTCAGAATAGTATGAATGAGTATCAAATTCCCATTAGCTCCCAGCTGGCAGATGAGCAAAGCCACTGTCCTTGTCACCTTCACTGTCCTCTTGTGCCCTCCCAGCCAGGCCAGGCTGCTCTGCACAGCTCTGCTCTCATGTATGAACCACCTTGGGATCCCTGGAAGGTGATGGCTGGGCTTGGCTACATTTCCGTTGTGCACAGAGGAGGGGAATTTACATATCTCTGCTGCTCAGGAACAGTTATTAAAATCACAGCAGAGATCAGAGATTGCTACAGTATCTGCTCACACTTTTAATTAAGGAGCTGTCTGCTGTGCACTGGGCTGTACATCCCAGCTGCAGCTGTCTCTGAGAGAACCCCATCTCCTTTCCCAGTGTGACTCCCTTGTTAAAAGGGACTCCAAAAGCAAGAGATGGAGAAAACAAGGCTCCAATTGTCTGCTCCTCTGGGTGCTGTTCATCTGGGGTGCTTATGGAGCCCATGATGGCCAGAAAAAGGCAAAAATTGTCAGGAAATACAATTCATGTTTAGTCCTGGTCAGCACTCAAAGCCCTTCCCTGTACTCAGCTGGGATGACCCTGATCACTCTGATACCACAGTGCTGAACTGATACAGAGAAAACCAGATATGATTTGGTTTCCAGGAAAATGAGTGCCAGTAGATCCATGTCTCATTTTAAATCTGTTTTGTGTTTTTCCTCCACAGCAATGAAATCAGGAGGCACCCAGCTGAAGCTGATCATGACATTCCAGAACTATGGACAAGCATTGTTTAAACCAATGAAGTAAGTTTAAAAAGTCTGTGATTTAAAGTGGAATTGTGGTGGAGCAGCCATTTTCTCCGCTGTTAAATTTTGCTGTAGGATCTCCCAAGGTTAATGTGTCTGGTTCCTGAGCCTTGCTGCTGAGCCTGGAGCTTCAGGGTCTGTTGATCCCTTGTCCTGCTAGGCTGGTGTTGGGAAGAGATGCTGAGGAGGCTTCAGAGACATTACAGTCTTCCCAGGAATGTTATTCACTCAGATCTCTGTGAAATCTCCTGTCATAAATACAGGATGTTTTCAGCATTTCTATCTGATGTAAACTTATTCCACAGGTCTGAGCTTTATCTAGTGTCAGTGCTCCTCTGGAGCATGGCCAGACAAGAGAGATGATTCAGAACAGCTTTGGGAAGAACTAAAGAGTATTTGTCTGATAAATTAGAATTTAATCAGTTGATTTATTGCTGTTTGCATTAAAGAGTTGTATTAGTCATTTCATTGGGTCTATGCTGAGTCTGTGAAAATGAATTTATCCAAGAGTGGTACTGCAAGGTAATGACTCTGGAGAGAAAGGGAAGGACTAGGATTATGCAGCCTTGATTTGTGCCTGCCTGGATCCCATTGAGATGAGAGAAGTTATTGAGATACAAAACAGACTCCTGAATCCTGTCCTGTGTGTTTGTGTTGTAAGAAGGAAAATGACTCTGTGCTCGTTGTAGAGGGTTTAGCAAAGACACTCAGGGCTGCAAAGTGTTTAATGGAGCTGTTCAGGATCTGTGTCAAGGGTACCACTGGAATCATAAATTCATTTCCTTTTTTTGTTCCCACTGTAGGGAGGTTCAGTTAATTTCCTCTAAGATGATCCATAGAAGACTAAAGTAGCTGAGAATGGGAGGTTTGGAATATGTGTTAGAGCTGTGTTAGAGCTGTAGTGGGGAGCACAGCTCAGGGGGGAGCTGCTGGTTAAAGACTGAGAGATTCCCTGTTCCATGACAGATTTTGCTGTAGATTGACTTCAGACAAGTACGGATTTGACTTGGATTTTATTTGACTGCCGGAAGGGTCAAAAAATTGGTCTGACCTTCCTTCAACCCAAGTTTGAGCAGGAACTTTCCCTATGTGCCTCTATCCTGGGAATCACAAGAAAATCCTATGAACTTCCAGAGAGCACAAGGCATTTCTGCAAAGGCCAAATGCCTCTGTGTCATTTCCCAAATGGCACACAAATCTCTCCACATTTCTAGGGGATTGCTGGCTGCCTGGGAGAGGCTGGAGGAAGCACAGATGATACTGGCAACTCAGAGGGAAGGTGGTAGCAGAGAGCATCTGCTCCAGCACCTGCCCTTCCTCTCCCTGTGCTCTCCCTGAGGGTTTAGATCACCAGGTCATGAGCCCATCCCCTTTATCTGCAGGTTGGATACCTATAGGCACAATTCCTAATCATGACTTGTCCCACATGCAAAATCAAGAGCCAGGGGGATCCAGGCCGTCTTTGAGTATTTGGCAGAGTCGTGGTTGCACTGTTGGATTTTCATATAGTGTTGGCTTTTCACATGCTCCTTCTGCATCTCCTCAGATGCAGATAATCTCAGCCTTTGTCATTGGTATGACATTGTGATTCTGGGAGTGCTAATGAGGTCAAATCAAAATACTGCACCATGCACAGCCCCAGCACGATGATGGATGACAACAGAGGTGTAGCCAGGTTCCTGTATAGAAGCAATTGCTAACACCCACTGGAACAATAACAGAAAAGGACGATGTCTTAATCATTCCCTTGGCTTGATTTGAGGGGAAGCAACCCCTTCTTTTCTCACTGCTCTTTGCACTGCATGAACCCCTGGAAGGAGCATTCAGCAGCTGCTTTTCCAGGCAGCACACCTTCCAGGAGCAGCACTGCTGCAATTGTGCTGAGTGTGGCTGAACACATTAGTGATTTGGAATGAGGGTGTTTGCAAGCATTTGTCTTCACTCTGATAACAGGGAACAGGGAGCCAGATGCTCAGCTAGCATAAATCTTCCTAGCTTCTTTGGCATCTGGTCCCACTGGCCTCTTTCTCCACCTTATGGACTGTGGTTGATGAAGTTCTTGGAGAGGTTTGCAGCATCATTTCTTTATACAGAAATAAGCAGCCTAGAATGAAATAAAGAAAATACAAAAACTAAAAAACAGGCTTTAAATCTATGAGGCCTATGCTTGTAGGATCTTCTTAAGGTCCTTGACAACTTCCATGATGTTTCTTGTGCTTCCCCTTTTCTGTAGGGTACCCTTTTTATCCAGGCCTCGCAAAGCTGGAGGTTTCTTCCCGGGACAGGAGGCTGTAGGTAGCTCAGAGACATTTCTGCTCATCAGGGCTGGCAGACAGTTTTTGTCTAAGTAGTTTAATTTGAGAGCCATAAAATGTCATCCTGGTGGCTACTTCTGAGATGAGCTCATTGGAGGAAGCCGTTGGGGGGCTGTCTCCACCTGGTGCATCCTACATTTCATTTGTTTCTGTGTTATCAGCTCTGTGGATTTTCAAAGCAGCAGAAATTACACTTTTTTTTTCCTCATGACTTGACAAGCCTCTTCAGACAAGCAACCTCCTTCTTGAACCCCAGGTAACACAGCTATTAGATAGGGCTGAGTGCAGGATTTCAAGCCTGATCCCAAGGAATATTGATAATCCAGAGTTTCCCATCCTGTCTGAGATCTCAAATACTGAAAGCTGATGCTGTGAGGTACATGGAGGGTATTCTGTAGACACGAGGCCAGTCCCAGGCTCTGCTTGGATTTGATTTGCTGGAATTGCCTGGAAAGCTGGTTTTGCCGCACACAGCTGCACTCAGTGTCTTCCAAACTGAGTTAATATCTGTTGGAGTGGGACTGCAGCAGATAGCAGAGACCATGCCAGCCCTTCCCTGACAGAGCTGGGCATCTGCTCATGGGAGGGGAGCTCTCCAGACCTTTGGCAGTGCCTTCCCCAGGGCAGCCACAGCAAAATGTGCTCCCTGGAAAACTGCTGAACGCACTGCAGAACTCCTCCGACTGGCTCTGCCCTTTCCCAGCCTCCCAGTTCCACGCTGGATTTATCCAGGGAGCAAGCCAGCTCTGGAAAAACCCAGGCAGAATTTGGAAATGGGGAAGTGAGAATCAGCCTTTGGCATCTTTTGTGCTCTGTGTTTGACATTAACTGACAGCTCTTCATCTGGTCATTGATTCAGGCTAGTGGAGCAAATGAGGGAAGTGTAGCAGTCAGGGAAATGTGATAGCAGTAAATAAAGCCTGATCAGCTGCAATTATTTTATTTATCCATGGCTCTGCATCTTCATTTCTGAAATAATTGCCCATAAAGCATTGCAGAAGAAGCCAAATCTATTTATAAATCCTATGGCCCAGTAATAATAATTCCAAATGCATGATAGAAAAAGCACGTATTTGCTGAAACTCCAGGGAAGATTTAATGTATTTGCAATGCGTCTTACAGTTAATGTGTACTTTTATTTAGCTCATAACAGTTCAATCATACAAAATTATTACCATATGGGACAGGAAAAAAATAGCAACCTCCCCTCCTCCCATGATTAGTGTATCTAACTGTACTAGTACTGTACATACAACATAATAAAATTTATTTCCATGACTGCTGATATCTGCAGTTGCAGCTTTCTGTATGACTTATCAGGTAGGGATGGGTAAAGCCATAAATGTCAAAAGATTTTTGGCTCACTTGTCCAAAAGGAGCATTTGTAGCTTTGTAGTTTTATTTGGTTTCCCTTTGTTTCTGCTGGCTCGTGGAGTTAAATAGCTGGCTCAGCCACAAAACCAACACACAATTTTTTTTCCTCCCAAGGCTTTATTCTTGAAGAGGGAAATTCTGCTCCAGCAGAGCCAGCATTAGGATTCCTATTGCACACGCTGGTGCCAGGATTTTGAGAGAGGTTTTTACAGCTCCTTATGGAAAAGCCAAATAGGATCAGATAGAAAATTATACCTTGTTATTGGAGTTGTGAGAAAAGTGTCCTGTGGTCTGTGTTTAGGAATGACATCTCTCATTCCCATTTTTATAGACTGCATTGTACAAATGTGTGCAAGGGGTATTCGTTATAAAATCTTTGAGGCTTATTTGTTCCAATCAAAGAAATACTACTGTATCTAGTGAACTCAGTTTTGACTGAACACATAAAAGCCAGTTCTGCTCCAACTTTAGATTTTACTTGATATTTTTAACATCTTCTTTCTTTTCTTCTGATTTTACAAGTCACAGTACAGGATTAGAAAGAGCCACATGACTTTTCTTCCAGTAGATGAAGTTTGCAGTTCAAGTCTTTAATAAAGCAGAGCCAATTAGTCTCAGGGGAATAGCAGGCCAGAAGAGGATTTTGGGATGGTAAAATCCAGTCCCCTTGAATCATGAGCATTCATTAACTGATCAAACACTGCTGACTGTGTTATTTGTAGCTTTGACTCTCACTGTCCCTCCTGAAACTTACTGCTGTGGAAATAATACTGCCCATGGGAGCATCTCCACGTTCCTGCAGCCTTCAGAGCCCTGACCCATCCCAGTGCCAGCCACCAAACTGGCTGGTAGCCGCAGTCTGGGGCAAACTGCTTCTCTGCTGAAACAAGCACAGCCACCTTTCAGTTCTGTAACGTTCCTGTAGCTGTCTCATGGCTCAAAGAGACAGCTGGGCTGAGATCAAGCAGCCAAGGTCATGGAAAAGCTAATGCTGTCCCTCAGGGGTGTGGATGTGACACCTGGGGATGTGGTTTAGTGGTCAACATTGTGTGCTGGGTGTTGATTTGGAAGTTGGGCTTGGCAGTGATGTGATAGTGGTTGGACTCAATGATCTTAGAGGTCTTTCCCAGCTTAAATGAGAATATTATTCTGTGATTTTTGTTTCAATTGGCAAAGCACAGCTTTTCACTGGCTTTTAGATATCAACCTTAGAGTGACAAAGGATTAGCAACATTCTTCAAGTTTCTCTTTGATTTCCTTTTAGGACTGTTCAGCAAATAATGCATCCTTTGATAGGGATATTAAATAGTGCAAACAATCCCTGTAACACAAACAACTGTTAATCACTTTCATTTCCCACAGTTCTATTCCCTGTCTGAAGTTGTGACTATTGTACCTGGGAAGTGCAGCCTCCAGGCTTGATTTTCATATCAATTAGGGTGGTGTAATCCTTCTGCACTGGTGGCACTGCTTCCAAGCCAGAGGAGTTGAAATGAACTCCAGGATGGAGGCTGCTGAAAGATTGCTTTCCTTATTACATTGCATCTCATGCTGTTTTGAGGAAATACGTTTTGCCAACCTGTTACATGTGAGCTGGCAGGCATCCAGTACAAACATACTGTTATAAGTCAACATAGCAATTAAATCAAATTGCAGTGTTTTCTCTGAGCAGCTAGAGAAGTGAGATGTGCATCCAGGAGCTGCCTTGCTAGGAGCCTTGCAGGATTAGCACTTTGGCACTCTGGAATGTGCTGTGTGACACCCAGCTGATGGTCACTGGTCAGAGTACAGCCTAGCCGCTGAGGTCTGTCCCTGGGCTAAGCTGTGTCACTGTGCCAGTCACTGCCTCTGTGCAAGGTGGGTTACTGGAGAGCTGAGGTTCAATGAACTGCTTGGAAAGGTTGAAAGTGGTAATCCCAGCATTCAGTTCATGTAGGAGTATTTTAAAATTGCCAGGAATGCTCTCGTTATATCACGAAGGGGAAGTGCTTTCATTGCTGCTGCAAGGAATAATCAGTAATCAGATATTCTATGGACCTCATCCATGAGATTTGGGGCTTTTTAAGGGCATTCAAATCCTTGCCAGCCAAATCCCTGCTGAAATGTTTACCTGAATGAGACTGATAGGCACATTTGATTGTACTTATATCAGGAATAAATCTGGAGTTAACTGGATGAATTATATCCTTTGATATTTAAAGTGCATGAGATCTGAATGTGGTCCTAAATAAGGGCAGTGAAGGATGCTGTGTAGTATTTTAGCTCTTTAACTTTTGGTATATTATGCATGAACTGTTTTTCTCTTCTATAACTAATCCTGTTCATCAGATCAGACTTCTTCAGTATTTCAGTGCCAATTGTGTTTCAGGACTCAGCAGTGCCTCTGGTCCAAATCTCATTTATGCAGATTGGAAAATTTCTGGCGACTTCAAGGGGAGCTGGATCAGGATTGAGGCTGACTGATGGCCCTGGACAGCAGTGAAATCCAATCTCTGTCCACCAGTGTGCAATGCATTTCCCCTTGCCACAGCTCAGCAGCCGCTGGTTGGAATATTGATCAATCCCATCCAGCTCAGGAGCAATTTGTTCTTGAATTCTGCAAACAAGTTCATGGAATGACCTCAGAGTCAGTGTCTGCAAGCCCAGGTAGCTCAAAGGTTGTCTTTTCAGATTAGGGTCTGCAGGGACCTGTGACAGCAGATTTCACCGTGCCAGCAGCCAGGAAGGGAAGATAAACCTCCTTCCCTCCTTGGGCAGCAGCTCTGCTGTGCTGGCCCTGGATTATCCCCTCCTGGAGCAGGGCAGGATCTGCTCTAAGCCAGGACTGGGCGATGTGAGTCCCAGTGCTGGGAGCGACCAGACCTTCTTCCAACAAACCAGGGCTGTGTGCTGGATATCACCACCTCCATGGGGTTCAGCTCCATCCCAGCACTGGGAACGTGCCATCCACCACTCCTTGTGAATTATCCCCAAAATCCTTCCCTCCTGACTTCCCCATGGCATCTTCAGCTCCTGACAGAGAAGACTTTGCTCTGCAGCTCACAGAAATGCCAACACCACAATCTCTGTCTAGGGCTTTTTGCACAGCCTTCCATTTTTCCTCAGCTCTTTGTTGGGCTGTTTTTGGCAGATGATAACAGGATGCTCAATATCTCTTTTTGTTCTTGTCTTGCACTGACACAAATGGGCACAGGTGCTGTCTGTACCTGCCCCTCAACACTGTTTGAAGGGAGACCTGAGTCTGCAGTCACATTTTACAGTACAGAATTGTCTCTGCTTGATTAGCTGCCTTCTAGGTACTCACAGAATCTTGCTAATTAGTCTTTGGGAACAAAGATATGCTGGTGTTTATTTTTTCTTTAAAAGCCAGTTATTGCAGCAGCTAACTTTTCTTTTTTTCTTTTTCTTTTTTTTACATTACCACAGTATATTAGGAAAGAACCATCTTCAGTGTCTGATTTTAATCAAGCCACTTCTTCACTTTAATTTTCTGCATACCAAGAAGTGCAGTCCTGTGGCTTTGTCTTTTAATCAGAGAGGCACTTTAGCTCCTCAGTTCCTTACTTCACACAGTTTACCATGTATCAATGGTGCAGAAAAGCCGAGAGCTGGCATGAAATGCACAGTCTGTAATTTACTGCTGAGTAGCAGGGCTTGGCACACAGGGGAATGGTGGAGCACTGAGGTAAGATGTCCTAGTAAATCTAAGCAGCAAAAAAAAATGTGTCCACAATGTTTTCAGTGGGATATGCAGATACTGCTAGCCTGAAACATTCCGTGGGAATTTGTCTCTACAATTAGTTTCTCTACAATTTATAATCCTTAAACTAGTCTCCAGAGGCCAAAATTCAGGGAGGGGAAAATGATTTGTGCAAGACTTGTGGCATAAACCACAGGCTGAGGCTGTTTTCTCTCTGGAGCAGCACACACGGCTTTGTCCTGAGGATGAGTTGCACCATCCTCATCTTGCCCTTTGGGAGGAGTTATTTTTGGATGTTTTATGGAGCTAAATTGCTCTTTCTCTGCCCCTGGTCTTTATCTCACATAGAGATGGCTCTGGGGATCACCAGCGCTTTGGAGGAAGCAATTGGGGATTTGGCCACTTGCTCCAAGATTTGTTTGAAGTTTGTCAGCTCATTTAAGCCTCAACATTTCTACAGGTTTTTGAGTTAGGGCTGCTGGCCATCCAAAGGGGCAGGAGATAAGCAGCAGTGAAATGGATCTGATGAAACAGCAAGTGTTGGGCTGAGGACCCGTGCCCAGCTTCTCCAGAGTTCAGACAGCACAGTTCTGTGGTCTGTGACAGTGCAAAAATGCTGTGGCATTTAGGACAGACCCACAGCCTGTCCTGCAGGTCAGGACAGGAAGGGTTTGGCAAAGCTTAGGAGAGAGGGCACAGCACAAATCCAAATGACGCCCTTGGCGTGGTGCTGTGTGTGACTCACTGCTGTAAATCAACAAAAAAAGTGTGTTTCAAATAGCCATAATAGCTGTTAATAACACAGATTTAGGGCACGTTGAAAGTTCCTGAGTTTTTATTTTTTTCCTTTTCAGTGTCTAGTTCAATAGTCTTAGTACTTTTCTTCTTAATTTATAATTTGTCACCCTGCTGTAGTGTTCTGCATATGGGTAAATACAAGTGAGAAAGCCTGAAAGACTCATTTGCATGTGAAGAAGTAGCAGAAACACAGAGTAAGTAGCATCTGCAAACGTGTGGGAGCTGGAGAGTAGCGGGGGGACAGCAAAACTGTTGTAAATAGAAGCAGCTTAAAGTGCAGGATTATGTGCTATGGATAATAAAACACCCCAAGCCAGCACATAAGCCAGATACTGTTCTCAGCAGCAGCATCCAACTGATCCTGTTTGCACTTCAAGGCCCTTTTGTAAACCTTGCTAATTGGTAGTCCAAATTCTTCCTGCCAGGGTGTTCACCTGGCCAGAGGACACATAAGGCTGGCCATGGAGACCTGTGATAGCAGAAATATTGCACACAGACCTCAGCTACACACAGGCTGTATATGGATTTTTACCTGCTTTGTTTAGCTGGCACCAGCAGCAAAAGAAATGGAGATGTTAAATAAACCTGTAGGTTTAATAGGAAATCTGGCAATAATTTGTATAATTTTCTTTGGTTTCCAGTATGACTGACTTGTATTTAGTTTGAGTCTATCTCATGATACACAAAAGGGGAATTTTGACCCAGTATATTTGTGTTTTCCTGTATTCTGTGCCTGTTTGAATCACCACTCTAAGATAACCCAGCCAAAATTTTCAAACAGACCTCTTTTGCATCTGATTCTTTAGGGAGTTTATTAAGCAGAAAATCTGATTCCCAGGGCATAAAACCCAGAGATTTTTCAGCCTTTCATGTTGCAAACCCAGGTTTTGTGTCAGGGCCCTGAGTGAGCCCCAGCCAAGAGGAGGGAGAGCAGTGCTGTAGTTCTGAGCCAGCTCTGCCTTGCAGGCTGGCAAGGGCAGACAATTGACAGCAAAATCCTGGTTTTCTCCATAGGATTGAAATGTGGGGCTAGGGCTTGTTGGCAGTAGAAGGATGGGGTGCAGCAAGCAGCATTTGTGCCAGCTCTGGAAAAAGTGGGGACAGCAGCTGTCCCTTCAGCTTGCCCCAGTGCCACCACGAGGGCAGAGTCTGCTTTTCCCATTACCTAATTTTCCTATTCCCCGAGCCAGCTCCAATTTTTTACAGCCTCTCAGGTACAGGAGCTGGGTAACTGGGATTTCAGCCCAAACCTTGCCCTTTTATGCTCTGCCTGATCTACTTGTCACAGCCTGTGGGGAGCCGCGGGGGTTCCTGCTCCGCTTGTGCTCCTCTTCCAAGAGTCAGGCTTTTGTGCCCAGTGCTATCATGGTGCCTTGAAGTTATCTTGGCATACTCTGGGTATTTTGGTACAGAAGCTGGTTTTTCTGTGCTTCAGTAGCACCCAGGGCAGTGATGCTTTGCCTGGAGCATGGCAAAGCTCTCACACTGCAGCGTGGAGGGCAGTGCCAGTCCAGAGTGAGCCCACAGCCCTGGGCTCTGCGAGCGCAGACAGGCCCTGCTCTGTTTGCAGTCACTGAGAGATGGATTCTGCAGCAGATCCAGGCCACCTATTCAAGTCCAGGTTCTTTTGGCACCCGTGAAATTGTCTGACAACTTGTGAGCGGGCAGCGTGCCATGTGAGCAGATGGGCTGGCTGTCCTGGCAGCCAAGAGCCTGGGATGCTCAGCTGGCAGAGGGGAATGGAAGCTGAGCTCCTCGCTGCTCCTGTCCAAATGCCGGTCCCTGCTGAAGTTACCCTGGGAGGAGCAGCCCCAGGGGTGTCTGGCATGGGCATGGGGTGTTTCACAGCAGAGATGATACCCCACATTCTGCCCTGGGCTCCTGCTACTCCACCACTGGGGATGAGGCAGTTCCTGAGATGCTTTGAGCCCGAGCTCCCCTCTGGGGCCAGCTGGGCCCTGCCACCATCCTGTGTCCTCCAGAGACTCACCTTGAAGGCAACAGCATAGCAATTATTTCTTTAACTACCTCTGCTAGGTGGTTTCCTGTGAGAAGTGAATCCTGAGATAAAGGGATTAAAACATCCTCTTCGAGGCTTCAGAAATTGTCACAGGGACTTTCTCCAGGGAAGGCCTTAATGCTCATCACCCTGAGGGGCAGCTCTCCTCACACAGGCATGCACTGCATGATGATTGACACATCATTAATTAACTGTTATTAATTAACCCCATCATCTGAAGGGATGGGGAAGGAATTCCTTGCAGGGCTGGATCCTGTCATTTCCTTGAACACTGGAGTCCCCTGCTCTGCTGCATTCCCACACCCATCTGGCTTTGGGACTGAAGAAGCTCATAAAGAAGGCAGGACTAATGAACAGCCTTTTACAGGCCCCCATCAACTGCCTTCATTTCCTGGCAGCCACAGTTCAAACAAGTTTTGCAGGAGAGCAGCTATTTGTATCTATTACCCAGAGTTTAGAGGAGGAGGAAAATGGAAAAAAAAAAACAAATTGAAGAATTGGTTTTTGCCCGTTCAGACTCCCCTTGTTCCCTGCTGTGTAGGGTGTGATGCAGGATAAAGGCTCTGTCCCTGATATAACACAGGTTCCACACATCCCATCCCTCCTATTGGAATGGTCGTGCTACATAAGCCCAAAATGAGGACAGGAAGCCAGTCCAGCCTCTCCTTGTTTACTCCATCATGATTCCCTCCCTCCCCACAGCTCTCCAACCCCCAACTGTGCTGAAGGGCCCAGCTGCACCCAGAATAGCAGCACAAGGGACAGTTCTTCTGCTGACTTCAGCTGGGCTTTGCTGGTGTCCTTGAAGACTTTATTTTGCTCTCATCATCTTGAGCCAGCCCATATCTTGTGCCAGTTCTGCCTAGTGACCACCAACAATGTCCCTGTCAGGCAGCAGCATGATTACAGCTTTATTTCACTAATTTTGTCTGCATTTGCCTTTCAAGGAGCAACAATGCAGCGATTCTGAAGTCTAAACGTGGCCTAAGGGCAGAATTTGCCCTGTTTGCCCACAAACACCAGATTCCTGGGGTGATGCCAGGCTCAGTAAGACATCAGTGGTGCTGATAAGCCAATAACCATAACCACTGATCAGTGCTTTGCTGATGTTCTGTTCTGTGTCCAATATTGTTGACCCTGCACTTTTGCTGTTCTGTGCTGCATCCTTTGGCAGGAGAAAAACCTTCTCAGTGATCAGACTGCTACCTGGGCTGCAGGAGGTGCCCAGACCCCTGTTATTCTTGGCGTGGCTGGCTCCTTTTACTCAGGGCTGTAAATCAGTGCTCATCCCTCAGTTCCAGGCCTATGAATCCTGTCATTTTGTGTCTCTGCAATTGGGAACAGCCTCCTGTTGCTGACATCTGAATCACATTTTTAACAACAATTTCCTTTGTTATACAAAATGATGCCAAAGCAAACACTGGTGTTGGAGGCT
Organism: Geospiza fortis; assembly: GCF_000277835.1. Lineage (NCBI taxonomy): Eukaryota > Metazoa > Chordata > Aves > Passeriformes > Thraupidae > Geospiza > Geospiza fortis. The sequence continues at coordinate 3,200,817 of NW_005054319.1, read as the reverse complement.
CACTGTCTGGTTTGAATAACACAGACCTCTAAATGGATGAGGACTAGGAATAATTTTAGTATAGATCCTGGGTTTGTGTTGTTTACTTGCTTGTTTTTGAAGGATTTTTTAAAATAATTTTCCCTGGCAATGTAAGCTTGTCACTCTTGCAGTAGGAGAGTTTGGAAAAGCTCCTTGATCCCTCTTAGCTAATTGTACTCTTATTATGTTATTGGATTCTCTCATCCTTCCCTTCTCCTAAAAAATGTATTGACTTGCCTGATATCGCACAAATTCTTTATTGCAATGTCTTCTAGATTTAAAAGCTACATGTATTGAAACTATTTTGGTGTTACCAAAGCTATTTAATATCTATGAACTTAAGGAATGTATTTTCTGGCACTCAGCAGTGACTCCAAAGCCCCAAAGAATTACACTCAACAGCCCTGAATTTCAAAGCCTGACATCACTGTGAGCAAGGAATACAAATCCATCAACAGGAGCAGGAATTTAATTGCTTTTGAATGATTCTATAGAAATATAAAATTGCTTTATGGGATGAAAAAAAATCCTGATTTTTGTCCTTGAAGAGGTTTTAATTCTGGCAAATAAAATAAGTGGTTGCTGGAATAATACAATTTTTTTCCCCCTCTGACTGTGTAGCTGTTCCTACAGCCCCTGCCTGCTGAGATTTTATCCTTGAGCAGTGAGACATCAGAGTTCATCAGATATTATACATGGCAATTGCCCAGCCAGGAGAGGCTGTTTGGTGGCTGGAAGATTTGTGCTTCTGTTGCATTCACTGTTAAAAAATGAGACCACCTGCATCCTTTTGCAATGTGACCTTCTCTAGCTGGTCATATGCTGTGTTTTCTTTGTGATCTGATCTGATTTTGAGGGTAATCAAAAGACCAAAGGTTCTTTAAAACCCAATAATACCTTAACTCTTCTTTTACAGTTTTTCTTTCTTTTTTTTTCCTCTTTTTTTTTTTTTTTTTATGAAAGGAATGAAAACCTTTGCAGACATTTCTACATCTGGCTTAGCTTCTAGTTACATGCATCCTCAGGGAGTGCTGGAAAATATTACTTCTCCTGTTTAGAAGAGCACTAAATGAGTCATATTTTCCAAAATAGTTTTCAAGGAAAGGGATATCAGAAGTTGTTTGTATTTTCCTGTTTAATAGACTTAGTGAACACTTAAAATCTGGTGTGCATCAGGAGAGGAGCAACACCAGGGCGTGAGTGGTTCCTTTGCCTTGGCAGATGGCAAAAGCCTGCTCAGCTGGCAGTGCCAGGGCAGAATCCACAGCTGAGCCCCCCAGGGATTGGGCAGCCTGGGGGTCCTTTCCCTGTCCCACCCCTTTCTTGTGTATGGGGTCAAATGCTGTGGCCCTTCTGGCCTGCAGAGGAAACAAAATCTGCTCTCTTGTCCCATCCCAGCATTTCTGTGTGTGAATCAGCTGGAGGAGTTCCCTTCCCCTCCTTAAAATATTTAGGATGTCCAAAGATATCCAGGGCACCCAGACTGGAGACCACAGTGGAGAGTGAGACCCTGATCAAGCCTCAGCCCAGGCCAGGGCACAGAAAAGTTTCCATATCCCCCATGTCCACCCAAAGCAAAAATCACTGATGAGCTGAACCTTCTCAAAGGTGTTCAAGGACATCAACAAACATTGCTCAAGTGGGGCCACAGCAGCATCTCATACAGAAATAACATTTCCTTGACCAGGGATGGAAAATGTTGCTGAACTTGTTTCAGGGAAAACAAAACAAGACAAGGCAATCCAGTATTTTATATTTTATTTAGTATTATGTTTACAAAAAGGTGTTTGGTTTCAGCATCTGACATTCCTCCCTGGTATTTTCCTGGCATTTGAAGCTTCCTTTTGAAGTCCTTTAAATACTTTTAATTATTTTCAGAAACAAAACTAGCCATTATTGTAGTTTTGAGACACAGTAATTTTGTCCTTTCTTGCCTAACCGCCTATCTTAAAAATACTTTTTAAACAATTACTTTTAAATCATTTTGCCTTTAAATTGACCATAACAAACCAGACAGATCTTTTCAGGATTAATTTTCCACCTAGCTGAAGAAATTAGCTCTTGCTTTCTCCCTCCCACCTCGAAGCCGTGCTAGGATGGTTACCTGGATACCCTGCCTGTAAAGGATGTATGTGCTGAGGCAATTTAAATAGCCTGATTTGTCATCTAACTGCAGACATCATTAGCAAAGCATTATTTGGCTGGAACACTGTAGGCTGAACGTGGATAACTCCTCTGTATTGAGGAAAGATTTAATTGAACCACCTTGTGACCAAATATTGTCTGTTTTTAATGGGGAGCTGCAGCAAGGCTGGTGTGAGGAGAGCAAGAGGTATCTGGGTGGGAAGTTATTTTCCTGTGGTGTATAACTATTGGGAATTCATTCTGCAGCAGGAGGAGGACAGCTGCTTTTAAATTTGTTGGTTCAGAATCTACTGGTTGGTTTATTTTGGGGCAAGGAAATAATTTTTGTGTCAAGAAAAGGAAGAAAATATGAGCCTGGCTTTTCCTTTTTGCCATGTAACTTTTCTCCTTGTCACAGTCCCTGTTTCAATTTATTTCTCTGGCTATCATCTCTGGTTTTAAAATGGCAATTCCATCAGGATGGAAGGATCTCTATAAGTAGATTTTTAAAAACAAGCTGGTGAAGTTACAACGATGTTTTGAGATATGTGACAGAGTGTAAAGCAGAAAATAGTGGCCTCCTCTGATAAGACCTGCATGTCAAAAGGCAGAAATTGGCATTTCCTTGGAATCTGACTGCGGAGTGTGGTCAGGGATGTAGTCTGGCCAAAACAATAAAGAACATGTAAAAACAAATCTGAGTTTAAGGAAAAGTCCTTTTTTAGTTCTCAGATCGCTTTTTAGTTTAGGATTGAGTGTAACATAACCACTTTAAGGCTCTAACTGCAATCAGATCATTTATTATTGAGTCCTGTATGATTTGAACAACTCAGCTGGAGTCTGGCGATCTGTCAGGTTCCATAGACCTGCAGCCTCCCATCGAAGGCAATTCTGCAGCTACAGCTGAATTGCAGAAGCACCACAGTTGCAGAGCTGCCAATTATATATTCCTGAACATTCTTCTTGGCAAATCAACTCCCAAATCATGTTCAGAAATCATAGTCTTAAATGAAGCACGGCTGCAAAATATTCTGCTGGTCTATGGTGCAAGTCCTTTTCCTTTAGTCATAATTGATGTTACAAAATATTTTATGGCTTCTGTCATTAGTATTCCCAATTGGCTCAATCTACAATTTATCTCATGCTGTAAAAAATGCTAAGAATTTTCTACTGATTAGCAGCAACAGTAGGGCATGCTTCAACATTTATCAACATGGGGTATTTTTGGGTGGGTAAGGAGTCTTTTGTCTTTGAATTATAATGTGTCTAGACATTCTATTTTTGTTACAAATCTAGCAAAATGAAGATGCTTTTCAGGTAGCAATTAAATTCTTTCAGTGACATAAAGTCTACTGTGTACAAGGCTTCAGGATAATGAATATATTTATTTCCAGGAAATCTGGAGTATTTTCCTTGCCATTTGTAGGACTCAGCATATAAATAATGCAGGCCATGCTGTGCTGATTTTCAGTTCATCCCAGGAAATTATGCCATTAAAAATGCCACAGTTCTTTCAGGCACACTCAGACACAGCAGGTAAAGGGAATATTCATGTGATGAACAGTGACAGAACCAGCATTAGCTAATGCATAACCTTGCAAAGCACCCCTTAGACAATGCAATTGTTTGCAGTAATTATTGTGTGGAATGAGACTGTTGTTTAACTTAACATCATGGCAGCCAAACTGTGATCCATCAAATTTGTAACCCAGGGTTAGGACTTGGAAGTGCAAAATAAGGTGAAGGGAAATGAAGAGCTGTGGAGCCTCCCCTGCCACCCCAAACCACACAGCCGATAAGCGTGGTGAAAATGGAACTTCTTTTAAGCAGTTCTGGAAATGCAAGGTCCCCATAAATTCCTCACAGCCTTGCTTTTGTCTGTGAGCATATGTTGCTTTTTGAAATCTGCAATTCTGGTGTTAAAACCTCCCCGGTACAAAACCAGCCGTGGCTCTTGCAGTGCTCAGAGAGCAAAGATCACTCACTGTGTGAAAGCAGCATCGTGTCTCTGCTCACTAAGGTGAGAGTGGTTTGTGTGGTAGAAAAAGGAAAATTTGCCATCTCCCATCTGTGGGCATTACTTATGCATAAGCAGAGCTTTAGTACGTGTTGCAAATGGAAATCAAGTACATGATGTGCCTGGAAGGAGTTTATCCCACTATTTATGGGCTGATCACATTTGGAGCTAGAACTGGCTCGGTTATTTTTAGTTCAATAACGTTACAGTAGTAGTCACATTTATAAAGAAGTGAGAAAATTCTCCTGCAATTGACAGACCTTTCTCTCTGGATCTCATTTCCACCCTCAGTGCCCCCACACTCCGTGTCCCAGAGGAGAAGCTGGCTGCCACGTGCCTGTGTGATTGCAGGTCAAGGAGTGGCAGCTCAGACACAGATTTAAACTCAACAAAGCAGCTTTGTGGGTCTTTGTGCCTTTCCTCCTTCCCTCCCAGCCTGCTTGAACCACATGCTCTGCTCTGGAGGTGGACCATGGCTGCTCTTTGGCACCCCAGGACAGGTTTTCCCATCGCTCTGAGGTGATACCTGCATGGAGTGCAGGTGTTTGCCCAGTGGTATTGGAGAAGATCACTTTTCAGAGCTGGAGTTGGGTGGAACTGGCACAAAGGAGCTTTGTGCAGGAGGGAATTCAGCTGGGCACGAGGCTTGCTGTGAAAAGTTTTGGCTAGATCTCTCAGAATAGTTCAGAAGGAATAAAAATCTCACTGTCTTTGGAAAAAAAATATGGCCTCAGTCTTATTTCTCATCTTTATTTTCATGACAAAAATCAACAATTTCAAGCTAATGGTCTTTGATATTCCTCAAGGAAGAAATTCCAATAATTTTAAAGATGCAGATGTGGTACATAGGTACTTCATTAGCAGGATTGAGTCATTGTTCCTTCCTTCTTACAACGAAAAGGAATTGAAAACCATTAAAAATCATGAAATAATAAGGGAGAAGCATATAATTTAATATGGTCATCTATTAAAAATGCACACTGTGCATAAATAATCAGATATATCAGCAGGGAATCCACAGCCATCTAACAACTAAGTTGCTTTGCAGTTGCCATCTGACCTGTAGATAAGTGGAAACAATGTCTTCATTAAGCTTACAGAACTGAATATTAATCATTAGCAAAACCAGCCCTGCAAGATGAAGGGGAACTCTTGCTATGTCCCTGGGAGCTGTGTGCACGTACCTAATGGCAGGATTTAAACTATTAAGGTCATATAAAAAATAGATCTGCTATTTGTCTATGGGGCTTACTGGTCAGCTACAAAGGCAATCAGATTTAGGATGTCATTTAAAGACCTAGTGAAAAGGTGTAGCTGGAAATATGCCCTAAAAGACTTGACTTCACTTGATTTCTCCTCTTATTTTCTCCTCTGGGTGAAAAGGATTAAGAACAACTGAGTGTTTAATTCTTATAGGGTTTTATGCAAACATTGGGTTTTTCGGTTTTTTGTGTTTTCACTATCCCCACTGCTCTGGCCGCTGCCAGGGCTGGGTGGTGGGAACAGGAGGTGATTCCCTGGCATTCCTGGGACACCTCGTCCCATGCTCTCAGACTGTACTGTACATGTGAAGGTGAAACCCCTAATTTGGAGAATGTGACATTGTGACATCGTAGCACCAGCATATGTGATGCTGGAAATCAGAGGGTAGAGCTAATATTTTTAAGGAGGTGACTAAAAAGATCTGTATAGGTATAAAAAATGAAATGTCAAATTTAATCTTTGCACCTTTGGGTCATTTTCCTCATTTTCCTGGAGGTGAGCAAGGAACCCACTTTGTTTTGGGTTTTTTCTGGTTTCTTCTTCCACCTGTTTGAACCAATAAGCTGATTCAGTCCAGAGGTGCTCTGGCTGTCTGTAACTAATCCTGTAATACTTTCCTGACATTCATATTGATGTTGAGCAGTTCTGTCAATACAATCACTGCCTGTGAGCTGCATGAAAAACAGCACACAGGGAAAAAGAAAAGAAAAAAAAACCCAACAGGTTTAATTCTTGCCAATATTTGTGATAAAATGAAGATCTTCACTCAACTTTATTGGAATTTAGGCATTTGGTAATAGCAGCCTATTGGAGGTTGCTTAAGGAGGGAACTTGAGGGACCTGTGATAAAATACAACAAGATAGTTTGTATATTCTTTGCTGTCTGAGATCTCAGGTCCTGAAAGTGTCAGACACCCAGTGTGCTGTAGACAGAGTTGAAATTCCAATATTAATTTAATATTCTTCAGCTCCTGCTCTTGCTTAATCCTGCATTATCCTCCTTGATATTGGCAAGAGCTGTGGAGGATATCATGGGTGTATTCAAACTAAATGCTAAAACCAGAGGTTATGTCTTCTGTCCCCCTCATCCAGGCATGGATGAGAACAGGGTGTTTGCTGTCACAGGTGGCTCACTCAGTTATTTGGTTGAGTCTGCATCTGCTCCACAATCCTCTGGAGTCAACAGAGAGCTTTTCCCATGAATTCTCTGCTCTTTACATTTGAGTACATGCAGGTCATGTCCCCGTTTACAAACTGGCTCTGTCTTTCCTGATCTAATTCACCTTGAACTCATGGGAAACCTTTCACTGAGTAGAAGGAAAGTTGGATCAAGCCCAGAGGAAAAGCAGTAAGTGCTGCAGGAATGGGACAATGAAGTCCAATGGTTAAAGCCCACAATTGCTTTGCTCTGCCATTTACTTATCCATGCAGTAGGAAAACTGAAATGCAAGTGTCCTTGGCTTTGGGAAAAACGTCATTCTGTCTTTGAAACCAAATTGCTGTGGGCTGTGCACACACACAGCTATCACACTGTACATACAGTAGATAAGCTTCACACTTTGTAGACATTTAAACACAGTTTAAAATTCAAGGAGAGGTAACCAGTCATTCACTTCTAGAGAAAAGCAGCTGCATGTCATAAATCAGCTCCATAAAAAAAGAAAAAAATCTGGCAACAATATCATTTCACTAAAGCTTTTACTGCACATCTTTTGCATCATTTTCCTCCCCTCTCTTGTCCTCTACTCTTGCTTGTTTTTTTCATGTGTTGTTTTTACTGAGCTCTGCTTTTTTTTATCAACCCTCTCACACTTTATTAAAATCTCCCCTTATCTTACCAAACATCCTCAACATAAAAAATCCTCAACATAGACTTTAAATCAGCTGAATATCTAAGAGTGGGGCAGGGGAGCACACCTGTTTCACATTGACCACTGGCTCAGCACAGCAGAGGGAAATGTTCCCTGTGTCTGCCTGCACACACACACACACAGATCCCTCTCTTATCTCCACTCCAGCTCTGAGTGGGTGCATTTTTGCAACCCACCAAGCGTGAATATTGGTCTGCACCTCGAGCGTGGGAGTTCACCGAGTGATTGCACTTGATGGGAGATGTTTATATAAAACAGTGATTGCCCTGAGCAGCCAAGCCAGCCACAGCCTTCCTTCCCTTGCAGTGCCACAGAGATCTTCCCCTAACATCCTTTTGCTCTTTATCTTTTCATATGGAATATTTTTTAGAGGTTTCAATAGGTCTTTTTTTTATTATTATTATTTTTTAAGAGGAGTTTAGGTCAATACTGAGCCCTTTTGAAATCCTGCATCCACTGTCATTTTAAGTGATTCTTCTCCAAAGCTGAAGCTCCATTTTTTCCCTAAAATGCTGTGTCTATAACTGGGCTAAGAGGGGGAGAAGAATGATGCTCTGTGGCAAGCAGGGACTATATTTGCAGCTCCCCAGCAGCAGGGCCCACATGGAGGCCAGGAGGTTAAAATCCTCCTTCTCAGTGGAGGTGGAGAAGAGGGAAGAGATGCTAATATGGTTTGATTTTCCCCTGGGAATAACCCAGTGACTCCCTGTGGGCTGCAGAGCATGAACCCACCCTTCATGCAGACAGTTGTAAGCTTAAAGGACCCTGATGTGTAATTTCCAGTGTAATTTGTGACTCATGTGGTGCCCTTAATATAAAGTGTGGATTAGCAGGGAAGGTTTCCAGCCTGGAAAAGGAGAAGTTTAGAGAGAAAGAAAAGGGGGTTTTTTATAGGTCTGTAAAACAGTGTGATTATTCTGTGAAAAGGCTACTAAAAAATCTTCCAACCCAGTATGCTCTTTCTCATGCAATAAATGAACAACCAAGGCTGAGGAAGATGGAGTTAACTACATCAAATTTAGCCAGGAAGTGAAACATTTGGGTTAATACCAAGATAATCCACTACTTCTACTGTGTTCTACTTCAGAAGTTAAGCCATCCTCTGACTGAGGCTGAGGAACGCTGTTCCCAAGTTGTTGAGAGGTTTAGGAGCACCCAGGAATATTTGCACTTGTAAGTCACCTTGGCAGCGTGCAGGCAGTAAGTAACTCTCTGAGAAATGCTCAAAGTGGTGATATCAGCACATTGCCAAACATGTAACCCTCTGCAGATGGAAATAATCCAGGTGGGAGATGTGTGGGTGAGGGGAAATCAGCCTCAGAGGTGTACTGATCACCTGCAGGGCTTTGCAGTGGGATGGGGCCAGTGCCAGAGCTGAGCTGGGGCATGGCCTGCAGGAAAGTGCTGCTCCATATTCCTTGTTTAGGCAAAATTCTGGTTGGGAAGAAAACACATGAGAAAATGAGGGGTTACCCACGAACTGCAGAAGCAGCTGAGGGCAGAGGGTAAGTTGGGCACTCTTCACAGAGATTGTGTTTGCTGGCAGGAGTGGTAATGAGGCAGGAGTTAAAATAAAATGAATGAGGAAACAGAAAGGTTGCATGGTTTGCTTTATTAGAGCAATGAAATAACCACACTGTATCAAAGCAGTTCCCTTTTCTTTTGTAACCATGAAGCAGTCTGAGGCAGGCAATTACACCTCCTTTCCAGCTCAGAGAGGCACATCACCCTTTGCCACAAGTTAAGGAATGTTAACAGCAGCAGGAAGGCGAGTTCAGGGGTGTGTGTGCTTTACTGGGAGCTCACACCTCTGAGGAATTGGAAACACAGTCCTTGGAAGCAATTATCCCACAGGAACCACATGCCTGCTGTCCTCAGTGGCAGGATTATGGAAAAGTCCCAGGATCTGGGATTGGAGCAAGCTTGAAAAGCAAAACTGGGTGAAAGTCCCCTCTGATGGGCAGAAGGATGGGGCAGCAGTGCATCCTCTGGCCCCTCTGTGGGGCATTCTCAGCGGAAATGATGTGTGGGAGCTGGGGCTGGGCTGTCTGCTGGCACTCACAAGGCCTGGGATTTGCAGAAAGAGGTAACACAAGATGCTCTGATCCCCTATTCCTCATTTTGTACCAAAACTTTGATATACATAGCTGGTAAAGCAGCTCTACAAACAGAATTTAATGCTCTTAAAATATTGGTGCACACACTATGTAGGCTCTGTCCCATTAATGATTTTGATGGTAGTTATTTGTCTGAAGTCTGGGGCACTCAGTGCAGTTCACTATCCAGCAGCTCTTGAATGGTAAACTGGAAATACGAAGCCAAAAGTGTTTGAACTTCTGCATGGGCAGAAGGAGGGAGCATGACCTTAGTTACTGGTTCTGGCTACTGCTTTTGGGTCCTTGGGACAGCAGAGCTCTCCTATATAAGTGCAGATATATAGGTCAGCCATGACAAAAACCAGTGAAATCTCAAAGGATTTCCACTTTTATTTATTCTTCTGAGCACAGGTTTTATTCCTGTTACATGATCTTAAGAACTGCAACTTCATGAGTGGGAGGGAGGCACAGGGTACAGAAATTCAAACTCTCCACTACAAATTGGAAGAGGGAGCCTGGGCCAAATGCGCTGAATAGGGAGTGCAAACACCGTGGTGCTTCCAGAGGTGTCAATACAAAGTTCAGACAAATTTTGGCCTGGAGACGTGAATGTTGAGTCTGTACATTGTGCTCATGCAAGTTGCTTGTACTGCCCTGTGGCCCCTCAGCACATTCCTCTACCTGGCACAGCTCAAAAGGCGTTTCAGGAGCACAAGAGCTCACAAAAGTTGGCTGAGCCTTTCTAGATCTCTTTGGTTTTGCCTGTGTGGAGCAGGAGACGTAGAGGAGTATGCTCCCTGTTGACAGAGGTCCCCTCAAAAAGGAAAGAAGCCCAGAAGTTTCTCTCCTCCATTAGGTGAAAAAGCCACCTCATAGGCCTGGGGGATTTCACCTCAAACTTAAGGATAGCGAATTGGACAGAAGCCAAAAAGTCCTGCCTGGGCAATTTACTAGGAAAAGAAGTGAACAAAGAAACTAATGGCTTTTGTGAGGTATTTTACCAGGAGCAATCTTGAATCTTGGCTCAGTTTTTCTCTGTTTGTTATTTTGCCTTTTATTAAATCTTTTTGTTTCCAACGCTGCAACCGAAGCATCCTGCTGATTTTTATGCCTCCAAAGGTAGCTGAGCTATCTTGGGTGTGTTATAGACCTCTGAGAGCTTATGAGACATGGCTGGAAGAAGCTAATATAACAGAGACACACTGAGAGGCAGGATTTGAGCCTCATTTTTCACTTTTAAGGAGTCTTGATCACACCAGGGAGCTGCAGGCCTCAGGGCCAACCTCAAAGGTGACTTTGGGGCCTACCAAAGCCTGTGGCCAAACTGACTTGTGCTTTTGGCAGAATGCTTTTTGGGAAATGATTTTTTTTTCCCAAAGGAGTTGTTGTCATGGGTGGAAAGAAGAAGAAGAAGAAGGAGAAAGAGCAGTTCTGAGTGTGGCAGTGGCCGGGCTGAGTGGCCTGGGCTGCTGCAGGGATCTGGTGCTGATCTCTGGCTCGTTCCTGCAAAGTGCTGAGCACAAAACAGCTCTGAGGAAGGATTAATTCTGTGCTTGGCTGTCAAGGACACACACAGTTCACTGGCTAGATGTGTGCCCAAACTTAAGCATGTGCTTAATGAGGCTCGAGTGCTTCGCTCAGGGCAGGGCTGAATCCTTAACAGCTCCTTGGTTTTGCAGCTTTTGCTGAAAAACGGGGCCAAGATTTTCCTGCTTCCTGGGAGATTTTGAGGACAAACTTACTAGTATTCATGGTTCTTGTAATGATAGCACGGAAACTCATGAGGAAAAAGGAAGAAATTATGTATCAATACATCAGACTCGCAGTAATTACTTTTTCCAACCTATAAACCTATTGTGAACCCAGGAATTTCAATGGGCACATACATCACGTACAGTGAGAAGAAAAAATCCAAAAAGCTGAAAGAAACTTGAGCTCTGCTATGCTTCTAATATGTTTAATGTTATTGTTCCATTAAATCCCTACCCTTAATGACCCCAGACATATTAAATAACATTCTCAGGGCTGAAGAAATGCTTCAGACTTCTAATTTTACACATATTTCTTTTTCCTGCTGTGCTCTCAGACCTCTAGAAATGCTATATATTGAAAAACCTCTGTAGAAAATACTCTGCAGTCTTTTTCCTGAAGGGAGGCTGCAGGTAACTGGGCTCACATGGAGCTCTGTTTGCTCCTGACAGTTTTTCCAAAATAGTTTTTGCAGCTGTATCATTTTTCATGCTTGCAATTTGTGGTGAGCAGACAATGTACAGTGGAGCCTCAAAGGGATAAAACAAGGGGAGAGATGACAGATAGCATGGGCTTGGCATGGCAAAAATGCTCACACCACTTGCTTAAGAGCACAAAGGAATCTAGGCCATGCAGGGACAGAAAATATTCATGGTGGTATAATTTCTTAATGAAGATGTCTTTAGAAAGACACAAAATATCGCTGCAACACCTCATGAATGATATCTCCTGTTTTTTTAATTGCTGCGAGGATTTTTTCTCCCTGCTGTGACAACAGCATTGACCATGTTAGCATTGGCACTGGTAACTCTTTTGTTGTGCTGTCAAGTACCTTTTAATCTTTCAATTCTTGTATGTCAAGTCAGGTTTCTACCTCAAGGATGAACCAAACCTTATTTCTGGGTCAAGAATTTTGTTTTATCTGCAGAGTAAATTAGTGACAGGAGCTTCCCAGAGCTTGCCTTTCTTTTCACACCGTGACTCATTTGTTTTTCTGTGCAAGCCCTGCTTGTTCTGGATGATGGAAAAACATTTCTACCCAACAAGCACTGCCACTTAGCCACAGTGGCATCAGTGTTCATCTGCTCTCTACATTCCCTCTCCCCACCAGCATCTCAAGGAAGGAGACAAAGATGAATTTCAGCAAGTCCCACCTTTGCACTCCTGTAATTCCTGGTGGTGTGTGCTGCCTCCTGTGCAATTCACTCCACTATGGATTGTAACCCTCCTGCTGAGCTCCCTGGGCAGGGGAGGCTTCTCTAAACCAGGGTGTGAAGACCTGAGCTTCTGATTTTGGAAATACACACTTCAGTCCCCACTGCTGGCCATAAAGCAGCCGTGTGTGTCAATGCCTGCAGCAGAAGAAGCCCTGCAGTGGTTGTGAAAAGCAGCTTTATTTCCCTTACCCCAGCATCCAGGGGGGCTGCTTTTCCATAATAACTGAGATCAGCCCCATAATTCCGGAAAAACTCATCTTACCTCAAATGTTTTTTAAACTTGTGTGCTTTCCAGCACTATGCCTGCCTTTTAAATTTAAAGACTCCTTAAAGAAAAGCACTAGTGTTTGCAGGGTGCAGGGGAAATAGAGGCAAATGTTACAAAGCATGATCCTACTTGTCTGGTCACATCATGTCCAAGCCACAGCAGGCACTGTTAGATATTGCTGTATGTGCTGGATTAGTCATTAAATGCCTCTCTGTACGTCCATCTGGAGCTGGGTAGCACTGGAGTTCATCTCTCTGGTTTTGTGGGGCTTCCCTGCTCTGTAACAGCATTTCATTAATGTGGCTTTCTTCACAGCCACATCCTAAAGAATAGCAACAACAGGAATAAGAATAAATAAGAATAAGAAAGAATAAGAATAAGAATAAGAATAAGAATAAGAATAAGAATAAGAATAAGAATAAGAATAAGAATAAGAATAAGAAAGAATAAGAATCACAACAGCCTGTGAATCTGATCTCTGACCAGGCTGAGCCCTGCACCCATCTCACCCCATCTCCTCAGCCACATTCCCAGGGGACAGGAAGGGGACCAGTGTCTGTCACACCGAAAAGAACAGGTGGGGAACACATCCTGACAAATGTGCTTACACTAATAGATTTTTTTTTCCATTTGCTTTTCCTGTAGTGACAGTCAGCTACTTACTGGGCAGAGCTGGAAGTGATATTCTGAATTGCTGAAGGAAATTTTCCCAGTTGATCAAACTCTTATGTGTTTTGTGCTGATCAAAGATTCTCTTCATGTCTCATGCATTTGAAAGCACAAAAGAATGAATGAGAAAAGAGCTATTCTTCTGAGCTGGTAGACAATGAAATGATGATTGGTGAGATTATGCCTTGACTTTACTGTCAGCACAATGTCAGTAAAGGCAGCAGTATAGAGAAGGTGCATTTTGAGATATTAATGCCACTAAAAGAAACGGAAAAGCCCCCAAAAAGAGGAAAATGTCAGGGTGTGTTATTATTTTTATACTTTAGTGGAGAATAAAATGAATTTTTCATATTCTTGGCTCATATTATTTGCCCTGATTATTCATGCCTTCATATCGAGTCTGCTTGTACAGGCAGGAGTGGTAACTCGATGTTTTGCAAAAGTCTACTTTTATAGATATGTTTCTCTATTTATTTATTTATTTATTTATTTATTTTTCTTTAAATATTTAAATATATTTATATTTAGTCATCTAGTGCAGGGCATGGCAGGAACCTTCCACTGGTGCTGCTCCTAGCAAGGGACTGACTTTTCACAACCTTTTTACAAATGTCCTGACCTGTGAAGAGGAATTAGAGGTTGCTTCTTTGTCTTTTAGCAACAGTGCAGGTTTTAATGGCAAAGCCTAAAATAGGCTTCCAGAGCTGTGGGTTGGTTGGATTTTTAGTGAGTTAAAAATGAATTAATCATGCTTAGTAAAGAAGGGGCTTCTGAGCTGAGGAATCTGCAGGGTGTTCATTCCCAGGTCCTGACTTGGGGATGCTCTTTTCAGGAATGGATGCCAGTTGCTCTGGTGTGTTTGTCACATGCATCCCCCCTCAGAAAGGCACTCACATCAGCTGCAGCAGGTGTCTCTGGGATGGTTTTGCCTTGATCATGGAATGAGGGGAAAGAGCAAGGCTGGAAATAAGCAGGGGAGGAAGGCCAGCACACGGGAGGGCTGTAGCTGTGTGATCACAAAAGTACATTTTGAAGATCACGTTAAAGCAACGTCTGTCAAGAATGGTTTAGCTCTAGCTGATCTCACCCTGGGGCCAGGGGATGGGCTAGGTGACCTCCTGAGCCTCCTTTTGCTTCTCCACTGGAAACAGAAAGAAAACCCACCTCAATACACTGTGTCCCTGTGGATTTTCATACCCTCTTCTCCCCACTGTCCTTCTGTGCCAGGTAACAAGATATTTATACATACAAATGTGCTTTCAGCAGCTTATTGTTATTCTCTGCATAAGTTTATGGTTTATATTAAGCTAACTGGTCCTTGAGCATGTGCTGTTGTCAAGCTCTCTCCGTCTGCTCAGGAGAAAAGCGCTCTGGGGCTGGCACACAAGAGCATGATCTGGGTATTTATCCTTTTGGCAGTTTGCTAATTATTCCTATTGCTATCACATCCCTGCTCAAATGTCTGTCTCTCTGCCACAGTAAATATTCTCTCATTTTTCCAAGCTGCAGAGCTGCTACTTAAACTGGAGAAGCCTGAATATCCTGCAGGGGCCCATATTGTCATTTGGTTGATAGCAGTGAAAGGGGCCAAACATCCTTTCTGTACCACTCAAATTGCATGTCTTTGCATTCCTGTGTTGGCCACTCATTTTCTGGCCCATATTCTGCTCTTGTAAACAGCTCCTATGGTCCCTGGGAATGCTCTTTGTAGCACAATGCTTTGATAAAGCCAGAGCCATCAGCTGCCAAGGCTCCATAAGGAGGCAGAAATAGGCACCAGATATCTCTGCTGCTGTAGATGTAGCTGCATTAGCCGTATCATTTCTCGTCCTAAGGACTTACTAAGCCATTAAAATGTATTATAAAATTAAATGGTGTTTTTCCCACCTGTTCTAACTGGTGCCAAGTGCATTGAAAACCCTCACAGAGGATAAAACTCTGCATGCAAAATCTCAGTACCCTCCTAAGGACTGCAGCTGCCTCAGAGACACTTTTTTTTTTTTTTTTTTTACCATGGGCTGCCTCCTTTACTTAGAATAATAAGCTTTAGATGATCTCAGGGCACTCTAGATCCCCCTGCTGCACAATCCAATTTGACTTAAGTGTTGCATGGAGGGGAGGGAGGGAGAACAGACACCGGACGTTCAGTCTGAGTTTCCCATTAGTACAAAGAAGAAGTTCATCACTGGGGGCTTGGGAGATTTCATGCCTGTCTGTGCTGGAAGAAAGGCTCTCTGGAACTGATGGAGCATCTGTGCTTCAGTGGTGTGCTGGATCAAGGGGCTGCTTGTGACTTCCCAAGTCCATTCCAGGCCATAAAATCAATGAAACAGCAGCGAACTGCTGAGTGGCCGCCTTTTAGTCTTGCAGTAACTATCCTTTTAGTCTGGTATTAGCTGTATTTTGTCATTTAGGTAACACTGTGTATGAACTGTTAAGCCTGCAGCTGGGCTTCAGGACAGGTATTTAAGTGCTCCGCAGGAAGAGAGGAAAGCTGCTTTCCAAAGGAGAAGAATAGCAACCTATAGCTGTGGGTGGAGCCAGTTAATCTCCTGTTATCTGTTCCCATAGCCAAATTATGCTCCTATCAGTGTTAGTTCTGTCCCTGCCAATGCAATTACAAAGCCTCACTGGTTTATATCTCTTAGTGAGTTTGCTGCTGCCCGATTCCCCTGGCTGGGTCAGGCAGGGGCTCTGTCTGCAAAATGGCCTGACCCAAGCAAACCTGCTCCCTGCTGCTGCAAAGCTCCTTGTCGTGCTCCCTAATCATCCCTAATCCCAGCAGCTGATTCCCCTGATTATGTGCGAGAACACGAGGGTAGCCTGTTCAAAAGGAGCTGTTTTCCAAGCAGCAGCACTTCCTCTCCTTAGCTCAGGGATGTGGCTCTGACACAAGAGGTGTCTCAGAGATGGCTCTGGACTGCAGCATGGGAAGACAGCATGTGTCTGTCAGGATAACACTTAGCTCACTTTGGGCTCTTTGCCCTATTTTCTAGCTTTCTGGCTGCTGTACAGATAATAGAACCCCTCCAGAGCAGAGGAAGTCTGGCACTGAGCAGGATTCTTTCGAGTAATGCACGGCCCTAGTGGGTATTAATCCTGGTAGTTTAGGCAGGTGTATGTTAGTGATCCTGGAAACTAAATATAGATTTCCATGGTAAAGGTTTAGTTTTTATAATGCTATTTTCTGAAATACCAGAGTGTCTGCAGAGCCTGCAGTTGCCCTGTGGTGATTTGGTTCATGAACAGCAAAAAGAAAACTCCTGAGAAGTTATAAATGTTGAGGATGGGGGACCAAGTAATTGGCAAAAAAAAAAAAAAAAAAAAAAGAAAAAAAAAGAAAAAAGAAAAAAAGTTTACAGAAATATTGGAGAGAAGTTTGAGACTTTATGATTATTTCTGAACATAAATTTATCCAAATACTACCGAACACCAAACCAGGTCCCAACCATAGCTAGAAAGGAGCTGACTCACCAGATTTATTCATGACTGTTCATTTATCAGAGCAGCTTTCTCTCTTGTGTTTGTAAGCATGACTCACTTCTATAGCCACCAGATCAGATCACAGTTGCATCTTGTCTTGTGTCAACACAAACATGTCCCTGTCCTGTTTAAAATCATTCTTTGCTTCCTATGTGTTTTCTGAGTTGTGTCGTGGTGGGAAAATCTTCATGGGCTTTG
>NW_005054319.1:3111986-3183809 GCF_000277835.1 Geospiza fortis | reverse complement strand
GTGTTCCCATGCTGATTTTTCTTTTCCTCATGCTGTAATTGGGCTGGTGCCACCGTGTAATTTTTAACTGTGTGCAGTATCAACAGACCTCCATCTGTCTCTCCTCCAGAGCTTTCCAGCCTGCCGTTATAAATATCTGCCAAATCCTTCTCCAAAGAGAGGATCACCAGATTCCAACTGTTTGCAAAATAAGAGCTGCTGCCAGAAATCCTCTCCCACCGTCTGCAACCTGTGCAGAACCTGTCCCTGCTCAGGGTGGGATGGCACTGCTGGCGCTGAGGGGCTCAGAATGAAATTCATTGTCCCTCAGAAGTTGTGGTGGTCTCTTTGCTCATGTATCTCATTATAAGTGTCATTTTATTAGTCAGTAACCTCCTATAACCATCAGATAACAAAATCAAACTAACTTGTATGTAAGGGTGGGGTTTTTTCCCTTTTAAAATGCAATTCTGATTTAAAACATGCATTGGTGTGGATCCGTTCCAGTATTGTTTTAAAAGATGTTTTACTTGACCTGGAAGGGTCTGGGAGTTCATTCCCCTTTCCCAGCCTGTCACTTAGGGGCTGAAGGCTTGTTACCATGATCTAACTGACTGGACTTGCTGAGAGAAGTTTAATCTTCCACCTCTCTATATTTTTACATCAGAATAAATCATTAGAATTAGCAAAAACCAGACTTGAGTAGATTATGCACAGTTAGAAAAAGGCAATTTTTAACATGGATAAAATAAAATTATATATCAATGCAGTTGGATAAAGTAAACATTCTAGAGACACGTGTGGGTGCCCTTTGACACTACATCAATGAAGCCATTCTCATATCAGTCTGTTAATGGCATTGGTTCAGAGCTCTGTCAGACTCGTGGCTTTGTGAGTTCAGTTGTGTTTCTTGGGCTACAATCCACACACATGAGTGTTTGCTGGTGGTGTGGCAGCTTGCTCTGCCTGGGGAATTCCCAAGGAACCTCTTCAGGTACTGCTGCAGACATCAAATTAAAAATAAATGTCTGCTTGAGTAAAAACCTGCCTAGTTAATATTAGATCCAAGAAACCAGGTTTCTGTTATATCCGTGGAAGATTGGAGTAAGTCAGCACAAAGGATATTTCAAGGTTGTTTCAGGAAAGGGTTTCATGTTTCGATCTGCTACATCTTAGTTCTGGAGAGCTCTGCAGAGGAATATAAGGAATGTAAAGCATCTTAAGGGGCTGGTAAATCCTCCTTCCAGTCTACTTTCTACATAACATGGTATTTTCAAGAGGCAGAGTACTGGGTACCATGTGTTGGACATGGGCATGGATGATGTGAAAAGTGGCTTTTTATAGAGGGAAGCAACTTAAGCACTGAAGAAACTTGGGAGTTTGTTTCATGATGTGCCATCAGGTTCAAAAAATACTTGTACTTCTATTGTCTAGACTGTAATGTGGATTTGGTGCCCATTTTTGAAGGTTTTAGGGCAATCATTTTCATTATTTCCTTAGGAGGGTGTGCTGCCACTTAATAATACATTATGACAGCAGGAAAATATGTACAAACAAGCCTGAGCCTGCAGGACAGCTGTACTTAGTCCCTAATGGAAAATATCCTCAGCCCTTGCAGGGGGTGGCAGAGAGCACAGGGAGCAGGGGCTGGGCTGGGGCAGGGCTGGGCTTGCAAGGCTGAGATCCAGCCCTCAGCTCAGTCTCATTTTCTGCAGCAAGATTTTCTCATAAAGGAACAGCCATGGTTTCTTCTGAAGTGTCCAGGAGATAAAAAGCAGATGGCATCGATTAGCTAATTAGTAATATTTTCTGCACCTTGTCTGCCATGCTTGATGTGTGTAAAGTTTCTGAGGTGAGGATTTGTTGAAGAAGTCAACCCTTTTAAAATCTGGAGAGGAGGGAAGGTTACACAGAAATATATGATTTTATGGCCAGCAGAAATAAGTTAATCTTTTTTCTTTGAATTAATATTCAGGGATCATTTCCTTCATTTTAAAGGGAATATGCACAATGAGCTTGCAGCTCTCCCAACTCTTGTCTTGACTGCTTAGCAAGAGGTTCTGCTCTCCCCTATTACACTTTGTGGGTGTGCTCCTTCCCCTTTTGCATTTCTTATGGAGACAAAGCAAAATGCTATTTTTTATTTTATGCCAGGCTCACTTTTAACTTGTGTCCTTGTGAACCCTTTGTGGCCACAGCAGCTCCCTGGCAGGACTTGTGCCAAGTGTTGGCCACCTCCACGACCACTGCTGTGACAATGGTCAGTGCCATTTTGCCAGACCATCACTGGGGTGTTTAAGGTCACTCTGACCTTGAGTTCTGTTGGACACAAGTACCTTGATGTTGTTCATCATTTAGGGGAAGACAGAGTACCTTGCCAAGATGTTAATATAATAAAAAGGAATATCTGAGAGAGGATATCAGGTTTTCAAACCTTGCTGGGTGCACAGCAAAGTCTTCATACAGCCAAAAACCACGGGACTTATCTGGTTTCTCCAGCAGCTTGGAGAGCCCCAGGTGGGTTTGTGGGCAGACAGCAGTTCTGGTAGTCACAGTGGTGGCTAAACACAGCTTCAGATCTCCAACAACCCCAAAATTAGGACTTCAGGGGAGGTTTGGGCTCTGCACCAGCAGGATCCCAAAGCCTCCCATGCACCAAGGTCCCCATGCAGGAGTTGTATTTTATTTTCCAGCAGGCAGCACGAGTGATGCATGAGCTGTCAGCTGGGCCACCTGGGGCAGCAGGGAATGGGAAAGAGCTTTGTTTTCCTCTTCTGGAGAGCTGTCCCTCCTTGCAGATGCTCTGCAGGCAACTTTGCTGTGCTTATCTCCCTCTGAGGATTTCAAAACAGGTTGAGGTGAGACCCAGATGTTGCATTGGTCAGCTGCTTGAGCTGTGCTCCACCCAAAAGGACTGGAAGGTGCTTGAAGTGAGACAGAGATTTTGCTCCTCTTACACAGAGCTTTGTATTTTCCATGTACTGTGGTGTGGAAGCTTTAGCCTTCCTATTTCCAGCCTTCCTATCAGAATGACATTTTTTATTGGTTCTTCAACTGAAGAAACAACAAATTCTTCATCTTCTCTCAAGAACACTCTTGCTAATGTTCTTTGAAACATGACAAGTGTTGTGGCCATCAAACTGCAACGATCCTGTTCCTTCTGAAATGAGAAAAACATGTCACTTTTGGCTCTAAGTAATACAAAGGGAGAGGCATATTCTAGATGGGAGCTGCATGGCTGCCAAAGATGAAAGAAAAATGTTATTACTTTTGGAAATTTCATAATTACAGTTAATGATCATTTAATGAAATGACATTGTCTTCACCGCTATCGCTAATGAAATGTTTGAGAGTGATAAAACAGATCTTGTTAAATAGAGCGAGAGTTTTGAGTGGAACAGCTTTGTGACAGCACACTGCCTGCACAAGTCTTGAATTCCCATTTTTTGTTAGAGTAGCTCAAAAAAGAAGATTAAATGAAGGCTGCATGGCAAATAATGCACAAATGAGGTATTTAAAGGTCTTCCATTAAGCAAACAACACTGAACCCCTGAACAGCATGTTGGTGACTGAGCACTGCTCCTTAGGAATGCTAACCCTTCATTAAAACACTTCCCTTGTTTTCCTTTGCAGGCAGACCAGAGAACAAGAAACCCCGCCTGACTTTTTTTACTTCTCAGACTATGAGAGACATAATGCAGAAATAGCAGCATTTCATCTCGACAGGCAAGTGGAACAGATTTACATTAAAAGGGGAAATATTGTGATAAGTTGCTGCACTAGGCCATTCCTGAAACGGAATTACTTTTAAGAGGGGAAAGTGGAACAAAGGTGGGCAAATGCCATGAATAAATGAAATGGCAGATGATGAAAGAGCAAGTTAATAATTAGGAAATGCGACTTACTCTGGGAATGAGAAACCTGACAATAAGTAATTCTTAAAAAGAAAGAGAATTTATATTGAAGAGAAGCTGAGACATTAATTTCCCTTGTGATCTTGTGGTACATATGGAGAGGGCCCATCTCCCAGGGAATGTGTCACGTCAGCGTGACAGGAGCCTGGCTCACCCCAATTAGCTCCAGGGCACAGAGATCCAAAGGAGCCAAGGGGAATGGTGTGTTCAGAGAGAAGTCCTTGAGATGGAAGGGAGTTCTGGATTCACTGCAAAAAGCTGGCACTGTCCCACGTCAGGAGCATATTTATGCCACAAACTAGTGGGAAGGAGAGGGCAGTGGTGGTCATCTCATGCTCCTGTGGCTGAAAATGTCCCCCCTCCAGAGTCAGGGCAGGGCATGGTGATACCCCAAGACTGCAGCCCTCCCTGTCTGCCCAGATGAGGGGTGGGAATTGCTATTTAGTGATTAACAGTATGTCTGGAGACAATGGCATTTCACTGAAGCATCTTTCACACTGTGAAAGGCTAAGAAACATCCTTTCAAAAGTGCAAAGCTTTGGGGCCACAAATTATTTGGGGGTTTGTGTAGCATTGCTGCGTTCTGGAATGATGGCTGGGGTATGGGAGCATGTCAGTGGGTGGCACAGGGTAGGTTTTCCAGTAAGAGCCAATCCTGGTCAGATCCTTCAAGGATCTTTTCTATTTCATTGTTGTTGACCTTGATGTTGATCCCTTCTGCTTTATATTTTATATTGCCGTTTTAAGCAGATGGTGCTGTAGAAAAAAACATCAGTGGAGTTCCTACTGGGGGTGTGTTAAATATCCACACACTAAGCAGGAAAAGCAGTTGCTACCCAATGAAGGAAATCTGAACAGCAGACAGTGGATATAAAAATCCTGCCTATGGGGAGACTTTGTATGGGGTCTTTGCTCTTTTACTGTATCTAATAGCAGTGCTTCACAGGGAGGTTTTATGATCTATGAAGGCGGGGGAGTTTGGGGTAGGGAGAGGCTCTTCTCCCAGCCTTTGCCTGTGGGAAGATTTTTGGTCTCAGGGAGATTGTTTAGGTTGGTATAAGGGTATTAAAACAGAGAGGAGCAGAAGGAAATAAATCAAACACATACTAAGGCTGTCAGAAAAAGAATTACATGGTGTTTATGGAGGAAAGAGGCTGAAATCCCATTCCCCAACTCACTTAAAAACTGGTGAGCAAAATGCATGTCATAACAATCATGAAGTAGCACAAAGTGAAAAAATAAATTTTTGCTGTCTCTGGTCTTTGGAATCATATGTATCTTCATTTTTATCAAGGAACAATGCCCTCCATACTTTTCTTGTGTTTTACTCCATACCACATAGGCAATGCAGAGCTCATCATATTCAGGACATATTCTATAATACATAACATGAGGAATTATCCAGTTTAAAGTGATGGGCTTTATACTCCTTAAAGCCCACAGATAAATGTGCCTTCAGAGTGTAATGAAGCTTCCTAAAACCTGTAACTCTCATTACGCTTTAATCCTTTCCATAACCCACGTCTCCTCTGGCTCTTGCAGGATCCTGGATTTCCGGCGCGTGCCCCCGGTGGCAGGCAGGCTGGTGAACATGACGAGGGAAATACGAGATGTTACTCGTGACAAGAAGCTGTGGAGAACATTTTTCATCTCACCAGGTAGTCCTGGAAATAACTCTCTCTTCTCTCTATCCCGCTGAACACATACTTAAGGAAACGATGTGTAGATTGCTTAATTGCTCAGATATTTCTAATAAAACTGTCTTCTAGAGCTTTGAATAAAAATAAATGTGGAGACATGGCTTACAAAGAAGACTTTATTGTTTTGAGTGCCTTTTCCCCTTGACAAATTATCTGCAGAGAGAGGCTTTTATGTTCACCAAAGTGTATTCAAAAAATGTTTCATGTAGAACAGTTTCTAATGCAATTTTTTTCTGGTGTTCTCAGTTTATCCAAACCCTTATTACCCAGCCCATTAGTTATTCAGGCTTTTTTTTTTTTCCCACTGCAATGTGATCTGTCACTTCTGTTGGTCAAATGCATTTATTTGTGGGTTTGACTGGAGTATCAAACCTAATTTCTCAGAGCCATTCAGGTTTTATTACAACAGGAGTTTGGACAAAAAAACCAGGAAATAGATATGTAATATATCCTGCTTCCAGCTCAAATTCTCTGTGGGGCTAGAAGTGACCTGAATTGTTCCCAGTCCTCACTCCTGCTTCAAGGGCTGACCCAGAAGCTGATACCACTCACTCCTCAGCCTTTCACAACATTTTATGGACCTAGTCAAGGATGGAGCTCCACAGGGTGGGAATTCTACAAGCACAGGATAAAACCCTATCCTGCTCACCACAATATACAACTGGAATAGGGAAAAATGGACAAAAGTGGTAGCATCTCTTATTTAACATCTGGGATGCTGAGATGGAGAAATTAAGACTCTGAGTTAAGGCACAGAAATGTTTAAGTTTGTTCTTAGATATAGAATTTATAGGTTTTAGGTTCAATTTAAAGCACAGTGCCATGTTCCAGTAGTTGCATTCATATTGTTTGAGCTGTGTGCAAGTGTGCTTTGCTGATCTGAGGCTGTGACTTGTGTAAGAGGCAATCTGGAGCAGAAACCTCTGGAGATCTCTCCCTTGCTCTGTGTGTGATTGGCCAGAAGCTGTTTATCCCAGATCCCTAAAGTCGAGATCCAAAGACTTAATTACAGTTTCTCCCAATGTAACTGTAATTTGTTGCTGTTAGCTAGAAGCCAGGGCCCTATCATTGCTGAGCTTTTGCTCTTAAAATGTTTATCACACTTTTCTGATCCCCAATAAAGTCATTATTACGGCTGTTATTTTTAGCTTCATATTTATGTTCAGCTCGGCAGGACACAGTTGAGCAGACAGCTATTTATTCCAGGAACTTCACTTGTAAATTACATTACAAAATTGCAGAAGGTTTCATTCTACCCAGTATTATGAGCAGTCCAATTTACATGCAGTTACAGTGGCAATACATGATCACCAAACCTGGTGGACACACATTTCTGCATTTGCCTTAGTTGCTTTCTCTCCATCTTTTTTTCTCTGTAATCCTTTTTGGTTTTGGCTTGATTTTTGTAGGTGAATGCATACAAAAAATGGCAAAAAAAAATCTTTTGACGGTACATGAGGTGCTTTGGCTCACTTTAAACATAAGCCATTTTATTCCTATTTTGGCAAGTAAGGCGTGGATAAATAGGTTTGCTTGATTTTTAGTGTTCCTAGGTTATATTTCAAGACTTAGGGATGAACTTGAATGATTTCTGAGAATTACAAAACTGTTCTCAAGTACTGAGCAGCTTACAGCAGCCAGAGCAGGGCAATATAGAGTTAAGGCTGCCAGTTTGGATGAAGATCTTTATCTTGCCATTATGAAATTCCAGACATCCAAGCATAATCCTTTATTCAAATTTATTTAGAGGTCTCAGATAAATTCAATTAAAATATTTGATTAACTATGAATCAGGCTTTTCTGGAGAATAAAATGCTCAAGCAATTAATTTTTCTTTCCATTTTACATTTCCTGCATCAATGTACTTTGGTTAAACCATGTTGGTTACTTGTCAGAGTTCTTCCCTACAAGTCCCCAGCTTAATTAGTCAGATTCTCATTAACATATGCCCAACCTCTGTCTTGTATTTCATACTGACCTTAAAAGGCAGGCATTAATTAATGCTTAATGAAAAAATAACAAAGGTCCTAAATTAAGCTTTTAGAAACAGCTTCCAGAAGCCCAGCAGGCAGCTCAGGCAGCAGGGAAGGAAGAGGGAGGTGCTGGGGTGAGACTCGTGGTCTGGGGGGTGAGGATGAGGAGGGAACAGGGAGCCTGAGGAAGGCTCAGGGGCTGACTTGCCCTCTGGCAGATGAAGGGCAGCTGAGGCTGTTGGTTTGGAGGGAGAACTGCCTCCAAAGGTGAGAAATTGAGGTGAGACCTCTGGGTACATGCCCAAACCATGCTGTGCACCAACACTGGCCTGCAGAGGACCCTCTGGGACTCCCTTTCAGGTGGCTCTGTCACTGCAGCTCCATCCCCAGCAGTGCTCAGTGACAATTAATGGCCATGGGGACACTTGGTGCCTGCTGGCAGAATATCCCTCTCCATGCACACATCCACGGCTCTTAAAATTAAACGAGCGCTGAGTGAAATTGATTTTATAGGAAGATGTTCCCCTCGGGCTGGGAGCCCATGGGTTGCACCCTCAGAGGGTGATTATTGATGATATTAATCAATCACAGGACCATGGAATTCACTGAGTTGGAGGGGGCCCATCAGGCACAGTGAGTCCAGCTCCTGGCCCTGCTCAGGGCACCCCAAGGATCCCACCAGGAGCACTTTGTTATCCCCCAGACCTGCGTGGGGATGTGTTGGAAGAAACCTCCCTGCATTTCCACTCCTGGGCCACCTCCCTTGTCCCATCAGGCATAGAAATCAGGGCCAGGGAGCCACAGGCAGCTTCAGAGCACCGTGCCCAGCAGCATCCCTGCTCCCGTGGAAAAGTGACAATGGCTGTGAGCAGGCAGGTCAGGGGATGCATTAGGCTGCACTCAGAGAGAAAGCAGATTGCAGAAAAGTGCACTTTCAGGCAGTTTGGACTTAAACATGAGAAATGGAATTAGGTCAGTAATTATTTAAATTAATTTTACGTCCTTTGCAGCAAGGCAGACTGCAGTAGCCCTGCTACTTTTACAAATGAATGGTAATTTGCTGGGAAAAAAGAGACATATTAATGATGTCAGCCTTCATTTTGGAAGTAATTGAGGCAGCAGCTTAAAGAAATCAATGTTACACAGCTAGTAAGCACTATGTTTTTGTTCATATTAACCAATTCCAAGGGATTATGGATTTTTTTTCCCTCTCAGCATACAATAGCAGTTCTGAATGACCTATTATTTTGAGCAGGTAAATGAAAGATCTTTTCATGCATTACTGTAGTAAATATTCAGGATTCTTTCCAGTACTCCAATTGCACATGCTTGCTAAATGTCCTCTATTAACAGTCATGCAAAGCTGAATAAAAGAATTGCTCTGCTGAGCAATTTGCTTCAAGGTATCCCCCCTTGTTCCTCTTCTTCCTGAGAAGAATTATTGTTCAGCTATCAGGAGGATGCACAGAGAATTTGCAGATGAGTACACAGACACTCTGGTTCTTAATTGTTGTAATTAGTTGGAGTTTCTATCACCAGACCATGATTTTTGCCTACATTTCATTACGAATCACATCCATTCCTCCTCAGATAATGAAAATCAGACACTGCAACATGGGGTTCTCTTGTCTCTCTGGTGCTTTGGGGAAACAATTTTGCTTTGTAGTGAAGAAGTATTTTGCATGTTGGAAATGCTCAGCACTTGGACATTCCAGCAGGTGTAAACATCCCTCCCTGTCTGCTTTGCCAGCACTGCCATTGTTGCCATTCCTGCCCAACCTGCAGGAGCACAAATTCCTGGCTGTTGCTCCCTTTGCAGGTGTACTTATGCAAGAAACACCTTTATCTGGAGAGAGGAACATATGGTTTAGTGAGAGGAGAGGGACTGTGCCCCAGCAGGGAGCTCATCTCCCCTTTCTCTCTGATTTTTGCTTTGGAAAGCCAAACCCTGCTCTCAGCGTGGGATTGCCATGACGCGCTGGGCTTGTGTCTCTAGCTGGAATTTCACCCTCAGCCTGCTGTGCAGAATGTGGGTCACCTACTTAGGTTTCAAAGAGCCTTGCTGCAGCACCTTGAAGTCTTAAATGAGATCTGTGGTTTTCTATATTTGGCGCCTCTTTTTTTTTCCTTACATTTTTAAGAAACCTTAAAAATGAATGTTTCCCCTGATAATTCAGGCTGCTTCATCTTACTGCTGGCATGTAAGGACTAGGGCAGACATAATAAGATGTCTGCTCTGTATCAATCAAGGCAGTTAATTTCTTTAGCTTGAGATCCAGCATCCTTTCACCTCTGCTATCCCCAGAAATTGAACCTGCAGGGAGTAGGTACCACAGGTCTGAGCCCATGGGGGGAATAACTGCTGGCAGAAAAAGATTTACCATTGAATGTAACTTGTCAGTGAGAAATACACTTGAGGTTTTACTGCAAGTTCACTGTCTTAATGGCAGGACACATCTTGCCATTGCTCAGGGCCCTGGATGCTGGAGCAGGCAATGGGGCTCCGTGGAGGATCAATAGCTGGGAGGTGCTGGCAGGAATGAGTGGGATGAGTGGCAGGCAGCACATGTGCTCGCTGCACAGCCCTGCAGCAGCAAACAGCAGCACTGCCAGAGCCCCCAGCTCTCCTCAAGATTTACCTGGATACCAGTGTGATTACTGATTAGCCCCAGTTGCTTTCGTTGACAATACAGAGCAGGGTTGCATTGTTCCCCAAGCTGAATACAGAAGCAAACTGTTAAACAGAGTATTTATCTTCCCACTGAGCAAAATGCTGTGTTTAATACGACTCCTTTTTCTTGAAAGGTCAGATTTACATAGTGAGCAGCAGAGGCTGTGGTGGCGTGGGGGGTGTTTGCTGGGACTTTTGCTCTTTACAAAACTGATCCTGGAGGAGATAAATGAGCACTGGCTTCCTGCTGCCAGGTGGAAGTCGGGTCATAGGAACCCTGGAAGATAAGTTATCTCAGGCAGTCAAGATAAATCTGCATGGTTCCCTCCCTCCACGGATGAGGGGGTGATGCTGACACTGCTGAATTAAATCCCAAGCCCCACTGCAGCTTCAAATCAACAGAAACACAATTTTTAAGAGAGGATATTCTGCTGGGTAAAACACTTAAATTGCAAACTCAGAAGTACAGATATGTTTGAGTGATCCCTTCCTTCCTTTTGTAATTCTGTTCTTCCTTTTCTCTTCCCTGAAGTACTTTTCCTTGAGTAATTGACAACAAGCTTTTTGGCCACAGAGTAAATATTTGTGGACTTAGCTGGGATATATTTAACTGCTATGATCCAGCCCTGTAAATATAAATATACAGTTTGGGTAAGTTGTTCCTGAGCAGGGATGGATGGGTGGCCCTCGTGAGTCAGCCACAGCAGGCTGATGCAAAAAGGCTGTCTTAGAGTAAAGGAATCACAACTTCATGGACAAATCAGGTGGCCATCAACAGAGAAAGCTGGGACATCAGTGGGAAGCTGGGACAGATTGTCAAGTAGCAACACATCAGCCTTGTAGTGTGGTTATTCAGAATAATTCCATGGTGTAACAGCCCGCCCCAGATAATGCAGCTGATTAATCAAAAGCATCACGAGACCTTTTTGCTGTTCCATGTTCCCCTACCTCTCCTTCCTCAAACACAGCTCCTTGCTGTGTTCCTCCCTCCCTCCTGTCAGAGTTGTCCCTGTCCTCCTGACTCACCATGTCCCCCTGGCAGTGCCCATCTCCACTGGGCGCTCTGCTGAGTGTGGGATGTCACAGTGACATGCAGGGCTGTGTGCTGCAGGGCATCACTGCCATGCAAACCCACACTTACCTTCCTGTGGCAGGCACAAAATCACCTCCTGCTACTCCCAGCCCTTCCTGCCTCATTTACACCGAGCCTGCCCAGAGGGAGGGGAGCTCAGAAACAATATTTGAATTTAGAGGCCTTGTGGGGAATTAGGAAGCAATGTGACTTCTCAGCTTCATGCATTACCATGGGGAAAAGGCACAGTCTTCCTCTAATGACATTTTATGTGCATAAAGCAATGTCACAAGAGTTGTATCACACTGGCAAGAGCAGCAGTGTGCTCCTATTCCTGTTCAGTCTGGTGGTGGTGGGCATTGGGGATGAGCTGCTCTCTCTCACCTTCAGTGAATTCCTGTGGGCAGGATGCTCTTGTAAAGATGTGGGCGTTCCTGTTGGTACAGAAATATGTGGTGGCAGTTTTGGGGAGGTTTTAAGGTAACACATGGTCCAAAACCTGCTGCAGATTCTTTTTCTGTGGTTGTTGGAGTAATGTGAGGTGTGGAGGAAGGAATTAGTGTTTGAGATGTGTGCTGACAGCATTATGTCCGTGTTATTTCCACCTTCCATGCACACCCCCACGGGACTCTGGATGGTAAATAATTCTCCTTGCAAAAACTGCCAGTTCTTCTCATACCAGGAAAGAAATGAATGAAATGTTCTCTGGTCTTAAAGAAACAAGCCAAGATTTTGAGAAGTGATTTAATTTTGGGCACATGCCACTTGTTCAGCTGTGGGATTTGGGGTTCCAGCCTGGGGTAGCAAATAGCTCCCAAGGAATGTATCAGTCTGGGAAAACGAAAGGAGAAAGGACAGGATTAAAAAAAAATAGGTTTGGGGAATATAAATAGACTGGAAATAGTCACGAAGAGCTTTGCACAGGCTGTGATCCCAGCCACTGAAATAATGTCTTTCTAATGTTTTCAGTGGAGGAAAACTGTGTGGTAACAGGAGTTTGGATTTATTTCTGCTCCTACATACATCAGTGCTTTTATGAATTCTCAATACTAATTTAAGGGTAGGCTTTAAAGCTCTTTTCCTTTCTTTGCCAGCCAACAACATCTGCTTCTATGGGGAGTGCTCCTACTACTGCTCAACAGAGCACGCCCTGTGTGGGAAACCAGACCAGATCGAAGGGTCCCTGGCTGCTTTCCTGCCTGATTTGTCCTTAGCAAAAAGGAAAACCTGGAGAAACCCTTGGAGGCGTTCCTACCACAAGCGCAAGAAAGCAGAGTGAGTAGTGGGGAGCAGAGCTGCACAGGGTGGCAGGGAAATAGCCCAGTCCTTGGCCCCTGGGAGGGGACAGGGCACTGCACGTGCCAGGAGCTGCAGTCTGTGGCCCTGAGCCCAAATTCAGTGGCACAGTTCCCTCATGGGACAGGTATCTCCAGTGGCATGGACAGGATGCAATGGGACCTGTCCAAGTCCTGTCAGAGGGATAAAGATGCACTGCTCTCAGCAGCCCCAAACCAGTCTCAGCTGTTTGCACCATATCACTGGTGGTGCAGCTAGTCTCCTAAATCCTGAAGCAGATAGCTTTCAGTCTTGTGATTTTCTTCCTTTTTCACCAGTCACAATCTTCCTTGCTTGCCAGCATTGCTGGAATTTGCTGCCTCTACCTGACCCTGCCCTTAATCGAACATGATAAAAGTAGATCTTTGCAAAATAACATTTTTTTGTCATTTTCAGTAAGCTTTGTATATCTCATAAAATATCAAAATATTGCCTTTTCCAGATGGGAAGTTGATCCAGATTATTGTGAAGAGGTTAAACAAACACCCCCATATGACAGCGGGACCAGAATTCTGGATATAATGGATATGACAGTTTTTGATTTCCTAATGGGTATGTTTCATCTCTTTCAAAAATTAAATGCAACATTTAATTAGAATAAGAACCATTTCTTTCTGCACTGCTCTGCATAGCTCAGCAGTTTGCTAAAGCGTGGCTGAAGCTGCATTTACTGTATGTGCTTTTCCAGATGATTATGGGAAAATGCAGATTTACATGGTTATGTATTCCCATCAGTGCAGATTAAAGGAACAAAGATGTTCAGAAATGCAGAGTGGTGATGAATGCAGGTCAGGCCAGTCTCCTTCACAGCAGTGAAGGGCTTCACAGTTTGCTTTAGTGAGTGCTTTGCCCCTGTAATATATGGCTCCTGGATGCACTTGCAAGGACTGCTCATTATGGAGCTTTGTTTTCATCCTGCAGGAGTGTTCTCTGCTGCTTCTCTATAAAATGTCAGTGTTGGGGGGGAAGAGAGGCATTGCTTTGTCACAGAGGCAGCTGTGGATTGTATCAGGAATGTTTCTGTTTGTGTACCCTGATCTCAATAAAATAATTATTTACAGCCAGGTACTAGTGATCCATACCAAGCCTAATTCTCATTCTCATGTGAAACCTTTCCTGCTGTAGCAAATACACCTCTAAGTTGCCAACCTACATCCTTGATCCTTGGGCACGTGCCAGCATGGACACATCCTGTGCCATTGCCCCCACTGAGATTCCTGCAATAGGCTGCAGCAGGAGAGGCCAGGTGACAGCTCAGGAGCCATATGTGGCATCTATAAGTAGCTCAAGACCCCTGCCAGGGAGACAAAATTCATAGCTTGGCAGCAATTCTCTGCACATTGGCCTTAAAAAGAAGCTCACACAGGGAGAGCTGTGCAGCTGTGCAGATCAGCACCATCCTGATCCATATTTTACAAACATGAAGCTGTTCTGGCTTCCCAGGCAGCCAGCAACTGGGGCAAAGTCCTTACCAGGGGAAAGCCAGGATGTTTGCTTGGGGTTCAGAAAGCTGAATGCAGTATTAACAAAGTGATCAGGTTTAACACCCCTGCTTAAAGCAGGGCATTTTCTCCTTCCCTTACACATGTGAAATGTACCATGTCAGCTTCACACGCCCTGCTGAGCCCAGGCTGCAGCAGCAGGGCCCCATGCCAGCAGGGAACACAGCTGCCCTACAGGTGACCAGGCTCCCCAGGCAGCTGAGATGCTCTTGGGATGGAGAGGGGGTTCCTTGGTGTACCCCAGGAAGGGTTGCTGGAGGGGGGAAGGTTGGCTTTGCCTCCTGATGGGCCTTTTAGAGCTTAAGTACAAAAGCCACAGAGAACTTGAAAAGCTGCCAGAGGCTTGTCAACCCTTCCAGTATCACACAGTTTGGGGTGTCTACAGTAGGAGCAAATGAGCTCTGCAGGTTTGCTGCTTTCTCTGCTCTGTTTTTGGGGAGCACTGGGCTTTTGCATTGCCCTGACCTGCAGGCTCAAGCCAGAGTGAGAATGGTCTTTTTTCTTCTCTTTGTCCCATAGGTAACATGGATCGACATCACTATGAAACCTTTGAGAAGTTTGGAAATGAAACTTTTATTATCCACTTAGATAATGGAAGAGGGTAAATACCTTTATAATCTTTTTGGGGTTAAAGGAAAAAAAAGTCGGCCTTTAAAACAGCCTTTGTTACATTCTTTCTCATATCTTTAAATAGGTTTGGAAAATATTCCCATGATGAACTTTCCATTTTGGTGCCTTTAAACCAGTGCTGCAGGTATGTGTTCCCTCTGGAGGTGTTTCCTGGTTTGTACCATTGTTTCCACTAACAGGACTGAAAATGTTCATGTGAGTCTTTCATTGCACACTGTGGAGAGGAGGAGATGGAGTGATCCTCCCCAGCTAGCCCTGAGCATTGGCACTGCCACATTCAATGCTCTGTGGGATCAGGACCTTGCAGGAACACGGCTGTGAGATGTTGGGAGAGAAGCTTTAAGACAAAATACAGATCCCATGGAAGTCAAGTGACAAAATCCCAGCTTGTTCACATGCTTCTCCACAGCTTTCCTTGGTGCCCATGGCCAGGGTTTTCAGAGGGTGACATTCAGAGTTTCAGCTCTGCAGGGTGAGCTCTGTGTCTACGGGGACTCTGGGCAGCCCTGCAGGGTGAGCCTGAGGAGCCTCTGCTGCTGTCACACATGTCCCTGCTCAGTGCCACGCGTGTCACACGTGTCATTCCAAGAGGGACATGGCCCTGTGAATGCTGCACCTGCTCCACTCAGTGCCTTTCCAGGTGAGGGATGTGGGGGCTGCCTGCACTGCCCCTTGGATCTGTGCTCCAAAACCTCTGCACCTCTGAGGGCCCCAAAGAGCAGTGACAGATGAAAATGCCAGCTGCTCGCTAGGACTGTGACAGTGCCTGGCTCTCCTCATTTCAGATCACAGAACAAGGCTCTTGCACTATCGCTATAATTCTGGCCTTTTAGCACTGTTGAGATCAACAGCGGTGGAAATAACTGATTTGCATTTTTTTCCTCCTTTTCTTAGAATCAGGAAATCTACCTATCTGCGATTACAGCTGCTAGCCAAGGAGGAGTACAAGCTCAGTCTCCTGATGAAAGAATCTTTGCTAAAAGACAAAATAGCTCCAATCCTCTACCAGCCTCACTTGGAGGCGATGGACAGGCGGCTGCGGATTGTGCTCAAGGCTGTCAGTGACTGCATAGAGAAGGATGGCTATGACAACGTGGTGGAAAATGACTTTAACACTGATGTTAACACTGTTACCACTGAGAGGTAGTGAAATGGCAAGACTACGTTTTTACCAGCCGAGTCAAGAAGATTCAAAGAAGGAAAAGAAACAAAAGAACAACAACAAAACAAAAATAAAGTCTTGCAAAAGACTGTGTATGCTACTTTGTGAATTCAGTGAATTCAGAAATGAGATATAATTGTTCCCAAAGTAGGTAAAGTGTAGGCTCTGCAAAGGATTAGCTCATTAAGAAAAATAAGTCTAATGTGATGCTTTTCATTAGTTCCTGAAGAGAGATTATGAAAAGATTCAGAAAATACTCAATCATGGACAGACAGCAGTCTGATAGCAAAACACCTCCTGTCCTTTTTGTATAGAAAGGAGGCCTTTACTTAATATTTTGTATTTATATATGGTATATCTATGAAACCCCAGACCTACCTTCCAAATTTAACTAAGAGGGACAGCATAGTTTTGTGACTCACACTTTATTTGTGGTGACAGTCCACTTAGTATTTTGTGTTAACCCTTTAAGTGCTCTAATCCACTGTATCTTATTTAAATTGAATGCTCATTTTTCCCCCAGCTACTCAGCATTTAAAGGGTTAAGGCATTATGAACTTTTAAAGGCAAAAAATAATAATAATAATGATAATAATGATAATAAATACAGGGGTTACCAGAAGGGAATTTCACTAATTGTGCTTTGACAGGAATACTTGAATGTTGGTTTTACAAAGTGATGTAAAATGACAAGTTGTACTATTTGTCCATAAGGAGGTGGCAGCTCTTATCTTTCTAGACTGTCATAGCTGAGCTGCTACTTTTCAATTTTGCTTTTGATAGTTTTGTGTAAATATATACATATATGGGTAAAAAGCTGCTTTCAGCAGCTCTAGGCTTACTTTTGCAGCATTTTTGTGGAATTGTTTGCAACGTGGTAAAAGTGCAATAAAGATATGCAAAATGTGTAGCCATCTTGTCTAAATGGATTCATTCATCTTGTTCAGAGCAAAGCTCTGTGCACCAGCCAAGTGTCCCAGGAGTGGTTGTTTAAATTGTCTTCCCCTTTTGTAGAACAGCAAATGGAGCTGGAGCAGGGAGTTGGTGATTAATTGGTGATTAATGCACACTGCAATGCCAGTAAGGGCTGGGGTGTTGAAAAGGGTTAATCTTTCCTATGAAAGCATTGTTGTGACTGTCATTTCAGCATCCCTTCCTCTTGCAGTTATGGCTGTAGAAACTAGCTGTGGAGCAACACCTCTCAAAGATTATGCCCTGACACACTGCCCAGAGGATTTAGAAACACCAGTGCCTCTGACTTGGGCTGCAAAAACCTTTGTACAACCTAGAAAATCCCAGCCTAAATTAGCTGGAAACATGGTATTCTTATCCAAATAGCCTTGAATCATGCTCAGCTGCATTCATTTAAGATTTGTGGCGACTCTCAGCCCAAAAGCAAGCTATAAATTGAGCACGTGGCTGTATTTGACTTGTGAAAACATGGTGTGGTACAGCAGGGATCCCTCACCACTGCTCTGGGTGAGGAGAGAATTTATTGTGACAGTGTTCATCACAACTTTAATTCAAAGCTGCCATTTATTTCATTTGATGTCTTTTTTCCCAGGGATTCATAACCATATACTTTAAAAGCCAGGTAGACTAAAATGTAGACATTTCAGCATATTAAAATTATGAATGAGAGAAAAAGCTGCTATATGAGCTCATCAACTTGTTAGGTTGATATATTATCACTGAAAAACACATGTATTTTATATTTTATTGCCCATTTCGAATTCCCATGGTTCTCACATACATGGCATACAAAGACAACAGAATATCTCAAATTGTACAGCTGTTCACGAACTTGGAAATTTTCTGGTTTATCCCATGGCTTTTTTTCGCCTTTGAAGACCCATCTATGATGACAAGGATTCCTCTGCAACACAGCACTGGAAATGCAGTGTTCTCTCCCCATTAGCAAAAAAAAAAAAAAAACCCAAACACAAAACTAAAATATGGGAATATAAAAAGGTGACATGGGTGGTATTATCCTTGGTCTATCTTCAATGCCTGGCTGTTGTTTTCCTGCAGGTGCAGCTTTTTCGCACCATGAAATTGTGCCAGGGCAGCAGAGGAGGGATAGAATCACCTTCCCAGGGCTGCTCTGCTCTCTGCTTCTGGGCTCAGCTCAGCAAACCTGGTTTGCTTTTGGAAAGCAGCACTTGGCAGCCTCTTTGTTCAAAGAGGATCAGATCAGTGGAGGTCTTGGCTCTTTAGAGGCTGGGTGTAGGTCAGGGGCTCCTGGCAGGGTGGTTCAAGCTTCTCTCTCTGCAGAAGGCTGCCTGCTGCTGTCAGGGATGTGAACTTGCTGTTATGGATCTGGTGCTGAATTTCTACAAGCAAAATCAGTAGGTTTTTTATAGATTAAGTGTTGTTAAGTATGGAATAGGTAGTGTTTGTACAGGGTGTAAAGAACTTAAGGTCATTAATCCTTGCCACGTTGTAAAGACTTCTGAGGGCTTCCAGATTCCTTCTCCTGGACTTTGATGCTCCACCTTGTAAGCTCTGTGCTGCAGCTTTCTAGACTTATAAAAATTCTTCTCATTTCTAGTCTTAAATCAGGCATACAGAAAAGCTGAAGGGGAAGCTTTTCTTTGGCATGAGACATGCACATACCTTGGAAGGATGGAGACCCTGGCTCACACGGAGGAGATGTTTCCTTTCTCTGGTGCCTCTGATGAGAAACTGGCGTGAAAGAGCCCCACATGGGCCATGCAAGTCTGAACTCACTGCAGGGTGCTCAGGAGATGGATGGCAAGAGCTGAGCCCAGACCCCACCTGTGGTCAGGGTAGCTGAGGACACAGCTCATCTGGAGGATACTGCGGGGCTGGAAGGGATGATTAATTAATTAAAAGGCTGTGCAGTTGCTGCTCAGTATCTACCAGGAAGCTCTGGTGTGTTTGCATTCCCACTGCCAGGCAGCTGGAGCTTTGACTCATGTTCATTTTCTAGGTTTTTGGGAAGGGAAAAAGAATTATTGCCATGTTCCACTATTCCTTTTTTATGTGGGCAGGGGTGAGTGGGAACGAGAGATAGGAAACTGCAGCCAGGGAGTGAACTTGTGGTTCTGCCTTGCAGTTCTTGGGGCAACACAGCCCTGAGGAGGGCTCTGTACAGCCCAGGGAGGGGCAAACCCCCACTTTTGGGGTGCATCTGCATTGCCCCAAGACACAGCTGGTCTAAATTCCTTCTGGAAACCTCGTGGGTTTGCCTTTAGGCAAAGGATGTTGCCATGTGAGCCCGTGGCTCTGAGAGGGCTGTCATTGTGTGTTTGGTCAGTAATCAGGAACTGAGGAGGATTAGTGTGACGTGGTGTAACATCTCTTTAGGAGCCCTACATATTTACCAGACAAAAATGTTCACTCTAGGAAGATAAATAAATGTCAGAATTCAATTGGTTTGTCTCTGAATCTCAGAAGCTGGTGTAGCAGCAGGGCCCAGACAATTAACACACTGAGAAATCTGAGATAGCCTGTCAGGGGCATAATGTGTTCAGCACAATAAATACAGTATGCACAATAAATAACAGATAAAAATGGATAATATATTTCTAAAAGCACCTAATTACAAGGGTATCTGACAGCACAGAATAGTTTACCGTATTCTCCTGAGTAATTCAGAGGAGAGCTTCATTTGTTTTTGTGGTTTTTCTGTTATTTAAGCATCAAAGGGAAATTGCAGGCAAAAAGCTCCCATTGTTTGAAGTAGGTATCAGTGTTGTGATCAGCAGAGCCCGTGATGTATACACAAGCTGGAAGCCTGAAGCAGATTGCAGTGTAAGCAGCAGCAAGATGTGCTGTGTAGGAGGAGGGAAACTGGGATTTCAGCCTGGCTGCTGCCCTTGGGCACTGAACTGAAAATGAACTTCAGTGGGAGTTCCAGGGAGGAGCATCCAAAGGGTGTTCTGGTTCCATCTGCTGGGCCTGAATGTGGTGTAGGTCCAAGGGGGACACCCTGCTGTCCCCCGCAGTGTGGCATTCACATTCTCTGAAAAAATCCCTTCGCCCAGGATTTTTCTCCTGGGAAGCTGAGAAGCTTCAGAGAAAAAGGAAAACAATTCTTATCTCATTTGCTTCTCCTGTGTTTTGGTCATGTGGAATGTGTTTGGAGATTGTTTATCCACAGGTGATTGTTCCATTGGATTCTGCTGGGAGTTGTTTTCACTCATTGGCCAATGAGAGCCAAGCTGTATTGGGACTCTGGAAAGAGCTATGAGTTTTCATTATTATCTTTTTAGCATTGAGTAAATATCCTTTCTGTATAGGAAACAATACTTAGTGCTAAAAACTATAGTATACTTTTTAGTATACTATACTTTTAGTATAGTATAACATTCTTTAATATTATGTAGTTATATTACTACATTCTATTAAAGAATGTTATACTATACTAACATTCTTTAGTTAGCATAGTATAACATTCTTTATACTATAAAAGAATGTTATAGTATAACATTCTTTAATATAATGAAGTATCATAAGGTAGTGAATTAGCCTTCTGAGAACATGGAGTCAGATGCATCATTCCTGCCTTTGTTGGGGCATTCCCAGCAAATACAATACTGCAGCAATGGCATCGTCCCCTTTGTCCCCTTGGCACATCCAGGCCCCACCTAATGACTGCCAGCAAGACTCTTGTGACCCCAGCCTGAAAGTGCTGAGTGTCCAGCTCAGAGCTGGACACACACTAGAGCACTGATGATTTGCATCCTGAGGGAGAAAACCTTTCTTCTAGCACTGAGTGTATAACCACAAAGTTCATTTTCCAGAAATTCTTCCAGCAATCAGTTGTTTCTACAGAGTTTCTTGCCCATGGTTGCTTATTTGGGGCTCAATGAACAGAAATAATTGTGCACAAGGAAAATTCTTTTGAAACTAAATTGAGTGTTTGGAGGAAATTTTGAGTGTTGTGGTATGAGTTTTCACATGGAATTTCAAGTTATTACCAGTTGGAAGCTGATGGATTTCTTGAGAATAATATTTTTATGCTTAAAATCTTCATAGGTAGCCTCCAGCCCTAACTCTGTCTGACCAGATCAAACTCAATTATCTGCTCCCTTCTCCATTTGCATCAGTAAAGTACCACTTCAATGCTTTTGGGGGCTGGCTAGGAAAAAATTAAAAGCAATTCAATTTGGTGGGTCAGGAGCCAGCCGGCCACTCCCGGCCACAGGACCCCAAACAACAACATCTGTATCCAATCTTCTCTGTGAGGATTTAAGTGCTGGGAGATCAGCTCCTCTCTTTCAAATGACTTTGCTACACAATCAGCCCCATCCCCTGTCACAATTAACTTGTGTTAAGCCTTGAATCTTGCTCAGGTATGGGCCCAAACCCAGCAGCTTGCAGATGGAATCAGCAGCTGGAACCAAAGCAGAGCATCTCAAAATTGGAGATGTCAGGTCAGAGCACTCTCACTTCCGTGAATGTGGGAATCTGGGTCACATTGTGCCTTGGCCACAGTCATGAATTTCATTAGGATCTCATCATAAACTCCTCTGGCACTTCTGGAAAGGTGCTGACTGACGGACACATGCACAAAACCACTTATGGCATCTGCTAGTTGACCTTGACATAACTTTAAAATACATCCCAGGCTGCCTTAAGATGGAGAACTGAAAATTTCAGCCCCCCAGCTGCTGTGGCTGTGCCAGCACCAGCCCTGTGTCCCTGGAACACAGTGATCCCTGCGCACCCTGGATCACTGGAGCACCTGGGTGCCTGCTGAAGGTGCCATAAATCAAGGCAGGACAACAATCTGCCAGCATCTTCTGACTCCTCACACACACATAAATGAGAAATGAGAGCTAAAGCTGAAAGCAAAATGTGAGGAATGCAGCTGAGGGAGCTGGGGGAAAGAAACAACCCAACAATGACAGAGGCAAGCTGATGGTCAAATCCATCCTTGTGAACACCAATACCTAAGGAGTAGCAATTATTGCTGTGATCATAGGCTGAGCTTTGGAGATGGAGGACAAATCCGATTGTAAACTAAGCAAATCAGGCTATCCAAAACTGCAAAGTGCTTTCCTTGTAGCTTTTCCTGGTAGTCCTTCACCATAACAAATTTATGCACCAGGAGTCATTGCCACAGGCAGCATTTATAAATAGCAATGATAAAAAGCATTTCTGGTTTATCCATTGAGTGAAGTTTGCATTGTTTTCTAGATCAAATCAGAGCCCTTTCCTCTGATTTTTTAAGCAACTCCTTCCTAATCAGTGAAGTCAGTGAGAATTTCACAGATGTGGAATTTAGGTGCATTATCTTCTTTCACTGCCCCATTTACAGATGAATGGTCTCTCTGACATTCCCATGGCTTTCTTCGTTATAAGCTTTAATAATTTATTATTATTGTTTATCTTTTCTCTCTATTTCTAAGTGTTTGCTTCACTGATTTGCACTGGATTTCCATATTTAATGGTTGTGGTTTTTGCCTGAATAAACACCAACATTCATTATTTATAACTTGAGGCATCTATAGCCAACTCTTTTCATTGTAATTAGGGCTTTTTTTAAGTGCTGGAAGTGAACTTTAGTTTCCAGTTTTGCAGAAAGTTTCCTTGCCTTGATGGTGCCTTCACTTTGTGACATGTCTGGCAGACTGAAATAGGAGCTTGTGTGATAATCCCTGGAAGTGTTCCAGGCCAGGTTGGACAGACTTTAGGAACCTGGTCTAGGGGAATGTGGCCTAGGGATGTTGGAACGAGATCATCTTGGACATCCCTTCCAACCCAAACCATTCTAGGATTCTGTAGTTCCTGTGAAATCACTTATTCCTTCTTAAATTTATCAGGAGGGATTGTGAATGTGGTTGGCACAAGCAACCCCCTTGTCTGGTGTAAGAAATAATCCAGTCTCATTGATTCAGCACCCACAGATCCTCCTGACTCCAGCTGTTATCTTGGCACTTGCACTGAACCTGAGGTTTTGAACTTCCAGCACTGCTCAAACACCAGAGTGTTTGTGTGGGGCTTTCCCCCTGATTACTTGCTGTCCTGGAGGCTCCAACAGCTCTTCAGAGCAGGGCAAACAACAGGAGCCTGCAGGAGTCTTCAGGTTTGATGCAGGAGGTGGAAGGAAGCTCTTCTTTCAGGAGAAGCTCAGATAAGGTTAGAAAAGGTGTCATGACTCATGTTGCAGTGATAGCCAAGCCCTGGAACAGGCTGTCCAGGGCAGTGGCTGAGTCACCATCCCTGGAGGGATTTAATGATGAGGTTCTGAGGGACATGATTTACTGGTGGACTTGGCAATGCTGCAGTAATGGCTGGGCTCAATGATCTTAGAGGTCTTTTCCAACCTAAACATTCCTATGATTCTATAGCTCTAGTGGAAAAATTGGTTTTGTGCTGTTCAGGATGTGTGGTCGCCACAGTGCATTTTTTCACCTATTAAAGAGGCAATGGCAGAGCCATCCCGTGAAGCCTGAAATTAGGAATATTTTCCTGTTACAGGACCCAGTCTAGTGAAGTTAATGGAAACCTTCCCAGCTATTTCAATTTTCTTTGGATCCAGCCTACAGCAGCTGCAGACATACAGAGCTGCTCACCTGAGCTCCTGAGAAACACCCTGAAAATAGGGATGATAACATTACAAGTGTTTTATTTGACCTGGTGGTGGTATATGTGGCTCCTGGTTAAAGTGTAATGCCATAGCTGTTTACCTGGGTTTCAGTCTGCAACAGGAGAAAATAGATAATCCTTACCAAGGAGAGAGGGTAAGAAATCAAAAGAAAAAAAAAATGGACAACACCATCCTGTTCAGTCTCCAAACCAACTGGCAGGCTGCTGCATATTTATGACAACATCTCACACATCCTCACCCTTATTAGAGCATCCTACCTCAAGCCTGTGATGGTTGATTAGCATTTTGAGAGGTTCAGACACTATTTTTACCGGGTCTCCACACTTTGCACCCCAGACTGAACAATTCCAACGAGGAGTGCTGGCAATTTGCAGGGATGTTGCCTGTCTGACAGCATCCCACAGCAGCCTGAGAGTGCCTCACAGTCCCCTCTGCTGCTAGGAATGGAGGTGAACTGGCTGTTTAGACTCTGCTTCGGCCAAACAAGCTTCTTATTCATTCATCAGCCTTCAGGCCCCTTTGCAGCAATTCAATAAAGCCAGCACAACATGGAGCTGTGGGTTGTCTCTGCTGCTTGGTCATCTGAGGCACCTTCAGAGCAAAGCTGTAGGGAAGGGCTCTCCCACTGCCTCAAAGGCTATGGAAGATGCCCAGGATAATTCAGAGCCTAAATAAGTTTGAAAAGTTACATAAAACAAGGAAACATGCTTAAATAGGAGCACTATTTAAATAAAGTCAGCAGTGCACCAATATCAGTGAGTTTTTAAGAGCAGCTTCCACTTCCACAGCTTCACCAGCATGCCTGGCACACCCTGCTCCCCTATTCCCAGGCACATGTGGGTGTCCAGCTTTGGCTGGGAGTGAAGTCAATAGAAGGGCTCCAGCAATTATTCTGGTTATGAATCACACCTTCTTACCAACGTCACTTGGAGGAAAATATCCTCTCTGTCAACCTGTTAGCAAGACTGGTGCTACAAGCACGTCAAAACCCAAGAGCTGGTGATACTTTTTCTGGAAACCTCTCAATCACAGCATTCAGAGGTGTTGGGGCACATCCTGCAGCTGTGGAGCAGGTCTGTGGGAGTTCCATGGGTCATTTACCATGGACTTAGCACTACAGGAATATCCTGTAGGTGCTCTCCTGATGGGTTTCTGGCATCTGAATTACTCTGGGAAATAATGTATTTTTAGAACTATCCTCTGAGTCATTAAAAGGGGAAATAAAAGCTCGTTATTTGGCTCACTTGAGCAAGAAAAGTTGCTTTCCTTTGAGGGAAGGATCATGCTTGAGCTCCGGATACATCCTGGAGCGGAGGCTGGTGTGGGCTGTCCATGTCTACCCCTGTGCTTTGGACTTTGCTGATCTGTGAAACCATGACATGGCAAAACATATTTGAAAATACAGCTAAGGGCCCCTTCCCTTGCTGCAGCATGGATCTGGGGGTGACTGGATAAACTCCCTCCCTGCCTATCTCAAGGCATCTGTCCAAAAGCATTTTTTAATCTCTCTCTCTCTTTCAGGGAATGTACTGCAGGGAGCTGCATTTTCTTCTTTCTCTGCAACATGTTCTAATTTATAGGATGAGATTTGTGATAATTGAGTTCAGAGCTGAATGCTGAGCCTTCCCCACAGCCCCTGGGGTTTTCCTGGGAACAAGATGGATTGCCCAGTATGCTTCACGCAAAAGAAATAATGAATGAATAAATAAATACATGAATAACAGCATGGCTCATTTTGCCTGTATCTTAGCAAGAGGGAAAGCTAATTCTTTAAGTATCAGGAATGTGCTCATTATGCAAAAATGACAGAGCAGATCCACATATTCAAAATAAGTATATTAAAAATCTCATTTTAGCTCCTGTAGGACAAGTGCAATTGCAAAATTGGGTGCAATTATATTTCTCTTCCCACCTATGGCATATTCTTTTTTGAATATGTATTTGTTTGAGCTGGTTGCATCTAGAAGCATGGAGTTTCCTGTGATTGAAAAAGCAAATTATTATCACTACCAGCTTGTGATACTTTACATCAGAGCCTGGCTCCAAGGT
Source organism: Geospiza fortis (assembly GCF_000277835.1). NCBI lineage: Eukaryota > Metazoa > Chordata > Aves > Passeriformes > Thraupidae > Geospiza > Geospiza fortis. Next base: position 3,158,240 of record NW_005054319.1, on the reverse strand, counting down.
TGTCTGAAGTGACTACAAAGGCTCTTTTTGAGTCCAGCTGGCTTTGCATGCAGGCAAGGGCTGGTCTCTTGTGCAGCCATGCTAGGCATGTGTTAATAGCCACACAAAAGAGGGCACAATGCAAGTGGGGCTGTTCATCATAACTATCATTTAATCCAAATAAAATGATGAGCTGATAATTGGATGTCCTTGCCATGTCTGCCCAGAGCCAGAGCCCCGGGCAGGGTCCCTTTCATCCACACAAATAAATCAGACAAGGAGTCTGCTGTGGGCAAAGAGATTAATCTTTGGCATGAGCATGAACAATAGTGGAAATAAGTGTTGCTCATGAGCCCATTGCTCTGTGTCTGACTGCAGAAATATGCTTGGTGCTTGCCAATGAAAGGAGCTGCTCTTTCCTACCCTTACAGTAGCATTAAAGATTGTTGAAGTTCTGCATGCCCAGATTTATGAAAAGGCCCTGGTGGGGAAAACCTGACTGGGTCCAAGACAGCTGCTTTCATAATGTACATGCTTCCACTTCAGCAACATAAAACAGAGGTGGAGGTGTAAAACCAAACCCAAACAAGGACTGGGACTTTGGAAAGAGACCTGGAGAATGGACTGACCCAGGTAAGGAAGATGGACAAAGTCTTCCATGGGAATTTAGCTGCAGGAGTTATCCTACAGTATGTTTTTCAATTGACAGCAAACCCTAAATGCCAATCCCTATACTATCTGGAAAAGCCTAACCTTTTTCTTAAACTCAAAAAAACAGGGCTTCAAAGACCAAAAGTCAGATGAATGGTAAAGAAAAGAGCTTTTTTTTCACAGGGGAAAAATTATCAAGAACAAGAAGGTGATGCTGAAAATGTTCATTAACAGAACTGTTCCCTAGCATGTGGCCTTACAATATTTGAACTGAAAATCCTGTTCACTCCTGCCCAGCCTGCCCAGCTGTGGTGCCCTGGCAGTGATGCTGCTGCCACTGTTGGGGTGTTTGGGGTCCCTCTGGTACTGCCCTGCACGGGTGACATCTGCTCCCACATCCAGCCCTGCACTGTGCACTGAGCAAAGTGTGGATTTTGTCTGCTGGTTTAATCTGTTTTTTAACTGATCCCATTACCCCCATCTCCCTGGAGCAGGCAGCAGCCCTGCCCTGTCAGGACCAACCAGGCTGGATCTCCACAGCCCCTTCGTGCCCAGCCTGATCTTGGGGAGCTCTGGCTCCTGCAAACACCAGTTCTGCCCCTGCACACACCAATTCTGCCCCTGCACACACCAATTCTGCCCCTGCACACACCAATTCTGCCCCTGCACACACCAATTCTGCCCCTGCACACACCAATTCTGCCCCTGCACACACCAATTCTGCCCCTGCACACACCAATTCTGCCCCTGCACACACCAATTCTGCCCCTGCACACACCAATTCTGCCCCTGCACACACCAATTCTGCCCCTGCACACACCAATTCTGCCCCTCCACACACCAATTCTGCCCCTGCTATGCTGCCAGAGGAAGGGAGCTGCTGCCTGCCTTCTCAAGGTGCTGTGTAATTCATGTCAGCTGCAAATCTGCTTTTCAAGCTTTGGTGAGCCAGGATTAATTGGAGTTTGGCGTTGCAGGTTCCCACTTGGCTCCATTTTGTCAGTCACATATTATGTGTAATCTGAAGCCAGCTATTTTTTCTTCTATTTCTTTTGCTGGTCCAACAATAATTCTCTTACCTTTTCTCTCTCTCCCTCAAGCAAACAAGTTAATGACCACGTTTGCTGTTAATTATCCCTAAAATAAGTGCAGCTCCATAATTTGAGAGTTGGAATGTCTTTAATTTAATGAGAAGCAAACTTAAAAGAAAAAAGCAGACCAAACAAAATGTAGCATTTTGAATAGTACAATATTCAGCATCTGTGTCTCTAATTTTATATCTGGAATGAGTGTTGAAACCAGGGTGATGGGTACCAGTGAGACACTACAGCAAGAATGCTGGTTACCTACGTGAAGAGAAGAATCTCTGTCAGATTATTCTGGGGTTATCATAAATATATCCAGAAATAACAGAAGACAAAATTAGCTGCAATTGTTAACAGAGAACCCTGTGTGGAATAGGAAGGAAAAAAAAACCAAACCAAGAAGCACATTCTGGGACTATTTCTATTTCTACAAAGAAGACATTTATAAGATCTTTCATCCTCACCATCACACAAGAGGAAGGTTGTCTGCTTTCCAAGGTTTAATGAGCAACACTTCTGAATACTGCTGTGGACTTAGAGACCTTCTAATGAGTATGGTGCCAGTGGAAAGCCACTGCCGTCCAAACTGAAAGAAAATATTACTTAAATAACAGAAAATCTAACGTTCAAGGCTGTGCCTGGGAAATCCAAGAACCCAGCCCTGCCACAGGACCATGAGGCTGACACAGACTGCAAATTCAAGGTATTTAACTGGGGCATTAATTGGGTATTTAATTAAGTTCTGCCCCATGAGGTGCCTGGGCCCTGTGTTTGGTTCCTGATGGGGTGCTGGGCCAAGTCCTGCTCTGTCTCGATTTGTACCTGGGAATAATCAGAGGGGATTTGTCAGAGGGGAGAGATCAAGGTGGCAGAAATCTGAAACAGTCTGCTCTCCTTCTCAAAGGGTGAAAGAAGGAGACAAGAGTGCAGCTGAAATCAGTTTTCTAAAAGAAAATTAACCAAGATAGGTGATTGGTTTTGGTTTTTGGTTGTTTTTTTGTTGGTTTTTTTTTTTTTTTTTGCAATCTATTCTTGATTTCCCTAATTAGTTGGGACCAGCAGCAGCAACACAAATAGAGTGTGACATTTAGCTGGACAAAAAAGCAAGATGAACTTAGCTTCTAATTAGACCTCCTGTATGAAGACAAAAGACATTTTCCAAAATAGCTAAATATTGTACTTTAATCCATAATTAGGGCAGGATATTGCCCCAGAGGGTCATGAAGGTAAGAAGACATAGACAGGCAGAGAGGTTTTATATAGCTGGGTTTTTTTAAGAGATTGTTAAAATTGTCACTAGAAATTTACTGAAAAAGACAAGTTTGTGGGCAGAAGAACCACAGAATGAGGGAAAAAAATGCCACAGGAAGGAAGAAGAGTAATTCTAGGAGTAAACAGCTACTTTTAGAAAATACCATCTGTCCTGAATATGAATTTGCCATATACTATGACTCAAAAGATTTTTCCATTGAATTCCCAGGCTGGCCTTTGTTCAAAGTTCAAAATCTTAACCTTACTTAGATAAGGTCACATCCCATCATTAATTCATCCCTTCATCTGGAGCCAAGGGTTGCTGCGGAGGAAAATCTCCATTTCCAGAGTTCGTTTGGATTGCCCCTGTGATCTCATGGTGTCACTGAGTTTTTCACCTCCATTTGTCCACTCTGGAGCCTGGCAGGACCTGTATCCCTTGGGAAGGGTGTGGAAGCCTGGTCTCACTTGCTAGTGAGAGTGGAAGATAGAGCAGCATGTAAACACCAGGGGTCACCTGACAGCAGATGCTAAAAATATGATATTTTTATCATATTACAGCTGGCAGAACATGGACAACAGGCAGGGATGGAGCAACCTTTGCCTTTGGTATGGAAAAGTTCCTGGGATGTCCAAAATGCGCAGGGGAATGAACCAATTTAGGTAAGAAAAATATGTTAGTAAACAGCTTCACAAGCCATTTATATTCAATCTTCTAATTACCCACAAACACTGGAGGTGGGAAGTTGTCTTCTGAAATATGTTATTCTCCATCAAAGATTGTTTTCTTCAGGGTTTTCTGTGATATCAGTAGGAAATCAGAAAATGAGAGGGAAAACAATTAATAGATATAAACATCAATCAAGTTGGAAAACAGGCCTAATGATTTGATCCTTTGAGGGAAGGAGGCAGGCTTTCATCCCTAAGTCCTAGGAAACTCTTCAAGGATGAAGAAGAGAGCAGTGAAGGAAAAAAAGCCAGACCCAGTTGAGGGTTACATGGGAACAAGCTTAGACAGAGACTGTCCCCAAATGGCCTTGTTAGGGACAGAGATTTTCCCCTACATTTTCCCTGGAAAGACTTCCCTTTGAATAGGAAAATTGAGTTAGGGACAAAACCAAGCAGGGACAAAACCAAGCAGGAACATCTCGGGCCCTCTGCTGATCAGAGTGACCCCAAGATGCTTTAGAAAGTCTCTTTTCCCAGCCCAGCTGTTGAAGAAGGAGTCAGAGCTCTTCAGTTCTCATTCTCAAGGTTGTTTATTGTTTATTATCAATAAAATTCTTTCTCTGGCCAGCTGAGGTCCGTTCATCAGGTCAGACAGAGGCACACTGGTGTTATCTTTTTATACTAAAAACTACATGTACAATATTCATCATAACTTCCCAATACCCATCACCTATGTTAGACAGTGAGCTTCTACTCTAAACCAATCCAAAAGTGCCACCATCACCAAGGAGATGGAGGCCAAGAAGAAGAAGGAGAAAGGCTGGACACGCCCAGATTCCTCCATCTTGCCTCCTGAACCCCCATTCTAAAACCCCCAAAAAATCTATTTTTCACCCTGTGACAGACTAACTCTTATTCTACTTAGACTTTTGTGGCTTGCAGACCTCATATAAGGTTGGCAATTTTTTTCCATGGGTCATAATCAAAGTCACAGGTGTCTTGGGCTCTGTGCCAGGGTCTCTGAGCCCCCTGGCAAGGGTTCAGGCAATCCAGGGCAGCCAGAGGGATGTCCTGAATTCCAACAGGAACAAAGAGTTCTCTTGGGTCCAGCCAGTAGTAGTTCCCCACACCCTTGCAGAGGCAAGAAGGGGATTGTCCCTGTCCCACCCTGCACATTTGGAGGGGCCCAAACTGCTGATGCCTCCTGTCACCCACCCAGGCCAGCCCCAAAGAGAAGGGCAAGAGTGCCCGAGAGGGGTGTGTCCCACCAAAAGTCTCTTGTAGTTCATCCTGGCTTAACGTGGTTTTTAATAGAGCCCTTTTTATCTGAACGTGATAGGGGACAATGGATCCAACAGCAGAGAGTGAGAGTGAGGGTGAAAATGCTGGGTTTGGCTAGAAAATCAAGCAGCAGGTGCTGTTCCACAGTGTTTGAGGTAAAAGTGACCTTGTCTGGAGATTGCTGAGTGTGATGTGGCACATCTGGGACACAGAGCTTGGCTGATTCCTTTAACTCTGGTTTCACTGTGCTGGAACTTCAGTGTTTTCCATGAATTTTCCACCTAATTTATCCAGACAGACTGGTGATTACAGTTTTTTCTTCATTTCCTTGTGTCAACTCAGCAAGTCCTGCTCAGGGGCTCTGCTGCTGAGCAGCACTTTTCCCCACCAGTGGCTTTCTGGCTTTAAGAGGATTATTAGTGCAAAAAACATATCCTCCTTACATTGATGTAATGGGCATTTCAACACAGCCTCACTGAGTTTTCCAGCACCAGCTGCAAACACTTTTCATGCTGGTGGCCACCCATTTGGGTGTTCAAAGTCAGATGTCCATGGAAATTCTCCAGTTGCTTCCTATCAGCCTCAGCCTCTTCCCTCCCCCTGCAGAACTGGAATGGGGATGCCCAGGGCTCACTCTGTGGTGTGGCTGTGGACACACACATGGGCACTGTCCCTCCTCCAAACCCTGCTCAGCAGAGGAGTCCAACCACAACCTGCTCCTGAGCAGCAGCACAAAGAACAAGTGATGTCTTTCAGCATGGATGGAAGGAGGGAGGGAACTTCAGGGAGACACTGCTGCTCTTAATTAGCAGTTCTCTCCAGCAGCTTGTCTGATTAATGGCTGCAGCTCATGCTGTGCCTGTAGAAAAGGTGCAGGGAAGGTGCTTGGAAAGTGCTTTGTCCCCCATAATTGCTGTGGAGACTGGAACAGTTGGCATCTCTTGTCAGAGTAAATATTTCAATCCTTCCCCCAGCCCAGCTCTGGGCAAGCAGCACAGATACCAACAGGTCCTGGGGGCTGGTTTGGGTGCTGGGACATGCTGGGGCAACTTCCAGGCCACACCAGGCTGCTGAGCTGGTTTCAGAAATGTGGGGTTGGGCACGTCAGGGAGACGTGAGTTGAAAATTGTGTCCTCCCCACCACAGATCTTTGGGCATAAAGGTGAAGGTAATAACAGTCACCAGCCACAGATTTGGAGATCTTGTCAGAAAAGGTGTTTCACCAGCCCCAAACATGGCATTACTATGAACAGGAATGCAGCAACATTTCCCAATCAAAGTTGAATTACATGAAAATTACAATAATTTCATGGCTATTGGGACAACTCTATTCTAAACCTTGCTTCCCTCTCCTTTTCAGTGAGTTCACTTAATTGCACATTCATTGCAAAGTAAAGAAAGGTTTTAAAGTACATTTACCTTGTAAAAATATCAAATCTTCTTTAGAAACGAGCACTGGTGAATTATGAATGAAGGCATGCAGTGCTGAAAGTTCCTGCTTATACATTTTTAAATGTAGCCTTTCGCTTCTGATAATACTTTTAAAAACCCACTGGGCTGGAGCTTACATTCTACTGCAGAAAACAGCCACATTCTTTGCCACCACATTCCCTGATCTGAAGGGGCCACAGCTGCTCCAGTCCTGCTGTCCCCCTTGCAGCCTGGAGAAGAGGCAAGGTCTGAGCAAAGGTCACTTCAAAAGGGCAGGAGAGGGAGAATTCATTGGAAATAGCAATTGCAAACTGAGAAGAAAAAGTAAAGATTTCAAAATTAAAAAATTAAAAACCCACAAAAATTAATTCAGATAAATTTTCAGCTTTCTGCTTTGAGTTATTGCTGGGCAGGATGGTTGCTGGTGTGGACATGCACAACCTTGAGGTAAGAAATAAGTAAATTCAAGTTACACAAACAAGGGGCAGAAGAAAACTTCCACGTTTTCCTTTCCTCTCATGCACTGTCTTTATCAATCTTTCTCCAGAAGGATTTTCATCACTCCAGAGTTAAAGGCCAGGAAGAGACCTCAGACCAGATCTAAACCTGATCTTGCCTCTGTCAACATTTCACCCAGTATCCCCAGACTGACCCCATAATTATATGACCACAGCAGTTACCTGAAAGGCAGCTCCAGTTGGTTTGAAACCACAAGGAAGTGACAAAGTGATGATTTGCTCCCTTGGCCATTCTCCTAATGCTCTCCAGTCCACCCCAGTGCCTCCTCTCCAGCCTGAATGTGTCACTCCTGTGCTGTGTCCCCTCTCACCACGTTATACAGATCCTGCAGTCACATCCCCTTGCAGCTTTCCTTTCAGCTCAGCTTTTCCAGTTTGGCAGTGCCAGTCTCTGCTGAGCTCCTGTCAGCCCTCCCAAACCCCTCCATGCATGAACAGTCCCAGCACAGGTATTTATCAAAACAAACCTTCTCCTGTCTGCCTCCTCTCCAGTCAGAACCCACCTAGGAAATTGCCAACTTTGTAAACCTAGGCCTTATCTAGAAAATTCGTTTTCTATTTGATTGGTATTAATTATAGTCCTGTCCATGCATTTTATCTTCATAGGATTCACTCTTCGCCTCTTGGATGACAAAAAGTCCCACGAGCAGGCATGGCTGGCCTGGTTCTAGTGCTGATGTAGCAGCAGCATCCTTGTAGTCCTGGACTTTACTGTGTCCAAGCTACCCAAAAATGATTTCTCATGGGCCAGAGATTTCCTTGGCCACTTCCTCCGAGATGCTTATTATGGTGAGAATAATTAAATCTGATTTTTCCTCTAGCAGATGATGCCTAATGTTTCCTAGCTGGATGGACCAGGAGGTAACAGCCAAGGCTGTGTGAGAAGAGAGTGGCTTTCCAAATACAGAAAGTATCTTCTGGATACCTCTCCCTTTCTCATGGCTGCATCAGCTTCAGTATCTCCACCTAATATTAGTCCAGTGGTGTTGCTAGGATATGTTTTTACTTGCAAACAAATATCTTTTTTGTTTTTCTTAACCCTTCCTGCTCTAGACTTTTGGATCTATATCTCCACCTCATTCATTTTCTGTACCAAACAGCATCCAGTCTGAGCTGGCTGCTGCCCATCCCTACACACACGTTTTCCCATGTGGTGTAGGTTGCTTTTTTCACTCCAGCTGGTGAATGTATTTCATCAGAGGATTGAAAGCAGGCTTTCACCTCAAATTGCTGTTTTCTCTCTTAGGTGAAGATTTTGCATTTTAAGAATTGGCATATTCTTATTCCCATTTTCTTTCCCTTTTCTTTTGGTTTTTCCATCAGTTCCACTTGGCAGTGATCAGCCTAGTGAAATATCTCCTTTGCAGCACAGCATATACACTACTGGGTTTGCTCACTAAAAATTTGCAGTCAGCAGCCTGTGCTTCCAAGATAGAAATACCCAAACAATTAAACCAGGTTTTGTACTCGGGTCTGTGATTATTTCCCAGTCTGACCTATAAAACACATTGCAATTCTTTGCACAGAATCATGGTTTAAAGGAAAAAAATATAATAAAAAAATTAATATAGAACAGTATAGGTAGAAACTTAAAGTGCAAAATGTCTCAAGGCACAATACAGTACAGTGTACCAGGTTTTACAAAATATGCATAAACCAGGTGGATCAGGCTCCCACTCCTGCACTTAAGGGAATTACCAGCAGTGCAGTGTTCCAGTTTCCAGCCATTAGCAATATGCCCTCCTGTAAATGCAATTAAAAATCTCTCCCCAGAAAAAAGAATGAAAAGAAAAAAAGAAAGAAGAAAAAAGGAAAAGCCAATGCAAATTATTGTGTTCTCTCAAATTTTTTATCGGACTGCACCATCTAGAGGGCAGCAGCAGCAGCAGCAGCATCGCCCAGCTCGGGATGGTTCCAGTGATGGAGACATTGCTCTGTCCCACTGCACAGACAATACTCCCATATCCCTGCTATCATCAGGGCAGCTCTGCAGGAGCACACGCTGCTTGAAAGATTTTCCTGTCTTTGTGTGAATTGCTGTCAAGGTGAGCAAATGGCATGGCCCTGACCTGTGCCCACCACCTGGAGCCAGCAGCTGTGTGTGCGCTCTTATTAAATTCACATTAAGCTTGGTAGTGACCTCTTATTTGGCAAGGGAAGTATTTCTTGCTTTGCAGTGTGACATCTGATATATCAAACCATTAATCAGTTTATTATCAGGTTATTAACACATCCAGCCACAGCTCAGCACCAGGTCCTGCGTTTGGGACACAACAAGCTCTGCAGTGCTGCAGGACTGGGGCAGAGTGCTTGGAAAGCTGCCCAGTGAGAAAGCACCTGGTGAATGAACATGAGCAGGTGTGTCCAGGTGGCCAAGAAGGCCAATGGAACCTGGCCAGGATCAATAGTTTGGCCAGCAGGACCAGGGCAGGGATTGTCCCTCTGTGCTGGCCACACCTCAAATCCTGGATTGAGTTTGGGGCCCCTCATGACAAGAAAGACACTGAAGTGCTGGAGCATGTCTGGGAAGCAGGGAAGCTTGGCAAATCCACCAATCTCTGCCTCCAAAATGCAGGTCAGTGTGATGTCCCAGACAGACAGTAAGTCCAAATTCAGCTTTCCCATCAGCTAATAAAGAAATCATCAATAATATTAATTCAATAACAGTTTCAACTGCTGCTAGAACTGTTTGAAATAAGCCTAGACATTGAGGCAAGAAACTTCCTGATGCAGATAGACTATGTCTTCATGCAATTCCCATTTTTGCCAGTTCCTGAATGCAATTTGATGTCACAACTTGAAACCAAATTGCTTCTGATGACCTCGTGCAATGCTGATTTTTAGGATGATTTCATTATCTCCACTGGATTAGCTTCCTCAGAATGGACAAGCTAGCTGTTTCTTCTGAATACTGAGCATTTACAGCAGTGCAGCCCCTTTGAATTGTGTTAAATAACCTCCAAATGGATAATCAGGCGCTCCTAATTGGAGCACCATTCCCACTCCAGCATGTCCCCATTTCCCCTCCCATCTCTTCTCCCACCATGGCCCACCTTGTGCCATGTGAGCACCCAGCATGGGGGAGCTGATGCCAGAGTAGGGCAACAGGATGAGGAATCTATTCAGCTGAGTGCTCTTCCCCAAAGGTGCTGTCTTTTCCTTAGACACCCCCGGGAAATTCAGAGGTTTCCCATCTGGCAGCAAAATACACTGACAAGCTGCAGGAGAGATGTTTGTAAGACTCAGATTGCTGCAAGATGGAGAGGTTTGTAAGACTCAGATGGCTCAAACAGCTTCACACTGTCCTAAGGAAAACTGGGGACACCCCTTCAAACTGGGGAATGGTTGCTCTTCTTTTCTTCCAAATAAAGATTGAGTTCTAAACTGCCCAGATCAGATATGAATGCATTGGGGCTGGAGCCAGGCAACAAGCTTCAGATCCAGACTTCAGCAACCAAAAATAACCTTGGGAAACAATCTTCTAAACTCCAGGAGTTAATTAAGAACATGTCTATCCCCACTCATATTCCAGGCGAATGACTCTAAATACATTTCTGGCTCTCTGCTCAATGCTGTTCAGCAAACAAACATTAAAAGCTGCAATGCTTTTATTTATTTTTTTCCTAGAATATGCTTTACCCACAAAAGATAGAGATATATAAGCCATTAACCACAAAAAACTGAGATGAATTCTGCATGCTCCAAATTTAGAGGATTTTAGGATCCAAGATTTCTGCGGAGTTCTATTTCAAAATGCAAATAAGAGTTCATAATTCAGATACCCTTTATACAATCTTCTCATCCTGGTGCCTGATTTTTACTTATGGGATAAAATGAACAAAAAAGATGTGTTCCCTCCCAAATTGAGTTAGTGCAGAATAGCTCAAAGCACATTGTATGACTCCTAAAACTCCCATGCTCCAGTTTTCCCAACCACCAGGGCAGAGTGATGCACCACCAGCACATCTCTCTGCAGCACATGCCAGAATAGGATTCTGTGCTTATTTTAAGTGAAAATTTGCCTTCTTTGCATCCTGCTTCCTACAAACCCTTTCCCCACCCCGGTGTCCTTTGTCAGCACCAATGAATCTGAGCAATTCTCAAGTTTTTTTCTGTTTGTAGGCTGCTGCCACAGCACAAATGGCCTTTAGCAGCCCAGAGCCCATCTCAGGCAGCAGAGGGGCTGCTTCAGGCCTTTCCCAAACTCCCTGAGGAAATCACAAAGAGCCACCAAGCCCAGGTAAGTCAGCAGAGAGCTCTGCTGTTGGGTGCTGATGGAAAAGGCAGCTTGCAGAGTGGGATCACTGGTCCTGCAGATCACTGCTTATCATTTCAGCATGGGCAGTGTTTCTTGGGTGGAATAAAACTAGAGATAAGAAGTGAAATAACCAGGACTCTCTTGTAGGATCTGACCATTTAAAATCCCTTTTTGCTATCTTTTTATTTTCCAAATTGACTGGTATTGAACAAAAAAAAAAAAAAAAGTCAATTTGTCAAGACTCCTAAGCAGCTTTGAAGAAATTATGGTTGAAAAAATGGTTGGAAAATATGGATGAAGTGGAAAATATGGTTGAAAAAATGTTTGAAATAATCCATATCTCACCTCCACCCACTGATCACCCTGCTGAGGACCAGCCTACAAATGGTAACCCCAAAGTTCCTCCTTTAGAGTATCATTAACAACGGGATCTGCAATTAAATATAGACACACTCCTTGTTGTTTCCTGGTGACTGCCTTTGTCACCACCCACACAGCTCCTCCTGCTCTGCTCCCATTCACCCAGCAGCTGCCGTGGTGTCAGCTCCCCCAAGTCCTCTGGGGCTCTGTGTGCCAAGGGCAGCTTTGGGCTATTTGGGTGCCCCTGGGGTTTTGGCTGCAGACTGTGCTGGGGGCAGCAGAAGGGGCACAGAATAGCTCTGTTGCTGGTGGAGCTTCATGCTGCAGAATACCTGATAAAATGCCAATTTCACCACAGGGCTGGGTTGCAGCTGTAGGAAGAGATGTTGGGCTTTCTTTACTTTGGGGGCCACTCACTGCTATTGGAGCATGTGAGCGCAGAAGATGTTGGATTTAGGAATATCTTCCACAGGATATTCCTAAAAAGTGCTGACTTGGCTCCCCTGTGATTTCCCAGATTTTTGGTTTTTTTTTAGTTTTGGATCATTCACAGCCAAATACAAAGTCCCTGAATCCTTGAAGTTTCATAAATTGCTGTTTGCCTGGAAATTCACACCAGCAGCAAAATACTATAAATCATCTTCTATTATTTCCCTAAAAGCATTCTAGCCAGGGCTCAAGAATTAGGACCATAATTTCTAAATTCAGAACTCCTGAGAATTATTCATAGGAATCGAGGAACAACTTGGAAAATAAAGAAGATAATAAAGAAAAATAAACTACTCTCACAAATACTCATTAACAGAGAGATGTGCTTGTGAATAACCAGCCCTTCAATTACACACAGCCAAATGAGCTGCTGCAGAAAAGGTTAGTCAGAAAATACACAGGATTTGACTCTCAAATAACAAAATCTACTCTTAATCAAGACGTGTGGTTTACTGAGATCTTGCCTATATATTTCTAAAAGCACCATACACCAGATTAATGGGAAGAAGCTGAGCTTCCATTAAAATACTTGGCTTCTTGAAGGTCCATTTTGTTAAATTCACCTACCTAAAAGACACTGAAAATGAACAACTTTTAGTGCTACAAGTTGGCTGCAGTCACTTTTACATCCCAACGAAATTTCAAACTGATAACTGATGAAGAAAAATAATCTAAATAATAAAAAATAATCTAAATAATAATAAATAATCTAAATAATAAATAATCTAAAGTCAAAACTTAATGAGAAGAAGCAGAAAAAAAGCTGGTTTATATTTATTACACTTAACTAGCTCAAACATAAACCATGACTTCACAAACAGGCACACAGCAAAGCTCCCAACCTTGCTAAATTCAGCAGCACTGAGGACTAGCATTACTCTACAAATACTTTCACCTGAAATTACTGATGGTGAGGATGCACTCGAGGTGGCAGAGATCAAAGCTTATTTCTCTTTAGACTCTGCTGTGTGCATCAGAAAGCCTCTCATAAGATGAAAAGGATGGAAAAAAGCAAGGAGGGAGTTCACACCTCTTTAAGGAGCTATCAGCAGTAACCTCAGAATACAATGTTAGCTCTGGTTCTCTGCTGCAAGTGGCTTTCATGTGGTGGAAAACCAAATACTTGAAGGATGATAAATGGTGAACGGTGAATGGTAATTCTAATTCAGAGGAAGAGAAGGCAGTTTATGTCTGGCTTTGAGGAAAATATAATCCCATGTCCCTGACACATTAACCATCAAGTGTTTATCCTGGAAGGAAGTTGAATAGTTTAACTGGTATTATCAAAACATGAACTGGTTTTTTTTTCAGGATGAAGAAAATCCTTGATAATTGAATTTACTTACAGGGAGAAATACATCAAATCAGAATTGTGAGTGAGGAGGGGTGAGTTATGCAAGGGAAGAAATCATATTGGCAATGATGAAATATTATTGTCACTTGGTAATTAAGACTTGGGAATCAGATCATAAAATGTGATCCTATTATAAAGGTGGGGATTGTGGAAAACTGGACTGTCCTGGGGGTTTGTGCATCCACAGGTTGCACCTTATGGAGAAATTGGAAGGGATTATACCAAAGAGAAACCAGTACACTGAGAACCTGGGGGGAGGTAATCCTGCACTCAGTTCTGAAGGAAGGTGGTGTTCCTGCCTGCCATCCCCTTCCCCTAAAGAAACACCAGCACTTGCACAGGGGCCAGTTTCCAGTTGCTTTTCCCCTGCCAGTTTGATCTGCATTGTTTTGGGATTGTTCATGCAGCTCCCAGAAAACCTCTGCATGGGAGAGAGCTGTGAGTAAGTGAACTGGAATGAATTACTACTTTCAAATGAAAATAAAATCAGCAAAACACATTGCTGCCTCTCCCTATCCCTCCTGCTCCCTGAGGTGCAGGGTTTGTGACAGTGAAGGTGTCAGTAGGGTCCAGGAAGAGGCAGTGAGTGACCATGCCCTGCTGAGCCTGCCCTTGGCCGATCCATCAGGGGATCCTTGACTCCAACTGACCACTGAGCCTTGATTCAGAGTCCCTGCAGGGTCACAGCTGCTCCCAGGGAACAGCTCTGGGGCTGGAGACACAGACACTGCTGTGCATGGGCTCCAGCTGCTCAGAGCTCCCTCCCCATCCATCCATCCATCCATCCCTCCATCCATCCATCCATCCATCCATCCATCCATCCATCCACCCACTGCACCACCATGGGGCATTCATTCCCTTTGCACTTGCAGGTCCATGTGTGTCCAGCCAGCTCGGGCAAAGCTTGTGCTCCTTACATTTGTTTGCCTTGAATTTGTCCATTTTGTCCATATCAGAGAATGAAATCACCCAGATTGTCTGAAATGTGTGCAAGGCAGATGGGAGGAACAGCTTTGGATTAGTTCAAATCTGCTGTTTTGGATTTGTCAAGTGCTTGTGTGACCCCCAGAAAAATCCCTTAAACCAATGAATGTGTGGCTGAGAGCTGACAAAGCACCACAGACCCAGCTCTGGCCCTCAGCTCCTGAGTCCCTAAATATTGCAATTTGTGTCTGAGCATCACTGAGCTTGAGGGCCCTAGAAAGACACCCTGCCTGTGGCATAGCTGACAGGAATCTCTGAGGGATGCTGGTACCACAGCAGCAGACATTTGCTCAGCTGAGAATCTGTTCCTTTGCTCCAGTGCTGCTCCTCCATGCCTGGCTGACTCTTGCCCCTTCTCCTCTGGAATAATTATGATGACTGAAAATAAATGTGTGGGGCAAGTCGTGCCAGTTTCCACAGTTTAACAGCACATGGACATTTGTGTGAAAGTGTGAGCCAGGATGTTTCTAATTCTCCTAATTCTCTTGACAAAATGGTTTTATAAATAATCAGGCCTTAATTGTGTGATTCCAGTTAATGCAGAGGGAGTTAATTAACATCTGGAACAAGTTTCCTGGCCCGAGTTATTAGCTGTGTCTGGTGCAGGATTCAAACAATGTATGAAGGGAGGCCTTTAGCCAAATGATTCTGGACAGCTGGAATGAGCAATGGCCAGGATGAGGTGAGGCAGCTGTGCCAGGGCTGTGTCCATGTCTGGTAAACAAACTCACACTGAGCTGGGGGATGAATGTGGTGCCAGTCCAAGAGGTGCTCTGTGTGGCAAAGAGTGAGCATCACCTCCTAACTTACCCTCAGCTATTCCTTCTTGCCTCCAAAAGCCCCATGGATCAGGATTTCAGAGGCTTTCATAGCTGAGGCAGGAAAAATCCCACTAATATATAGGGTAGACTATATATTAAGAAAAAATTCTTGGCTGTGAGGCCCTGGCACAGGTTGCCCAGAGAAGCTGTGGCTGTCCCATCCCTGGCAGTGTCCAAGGCCAGGCTGGATGGGGCTTGGAGCAGCCTGGGATAGTGGAAGGTGTCCCTGTCCATGGCAGGGGTGGAATGAGATGAGCTTGAAGGTCCTTTCCAACCCAAACCATTCTGTGATTTCTTGGCAGGTCGCTGGTGCAAGCTTGCACATCCCCTCCTGTGTTTCTATCTGCAATCTCAGACAGAGGGATTTAATTTTGTGCTGCCAAAGAGAAGAATACCAAATCACAAGCACACAAACTCTGAACCTCTGCCTCAAGTATCCATATCAAAGAGAGAAGCAGGGATATATCCTTTTAGCCACCAACACCCCTCCAGCAAAGGACAGAATATAAAATTTTAATAGTCCTTTTGGGTCAACCCAATTTTTTCAAACCAAAAGTGACTATTTATTTATTTATTTTCCAATTATTTTTTAAGCTTTTAAAATATTAAACCCATTAAATTTGGGTTTAAGTAGAAAATGTGTTAGAAAAATTGCAGAATTTCACTTAATAAGTGTCTAAAAGCTAGAGACTTGTCCACATTCTCCCTCCACTGCCTCTGAAGCCATGAATTCATGACAGCAACAGACTCACAACACTAGAGTAGGTAGAACAACTGACTTTTCACCCTGGGAATCCTCCTTTTCCTATTCTTCACTGCCAAAACACAACTGAGAATCTCCAGAACTGGATTTTCACATGTGCCTTGTGAATCTCCTCATCCAGCTAGGGCAGGGATAAAATGTCTGAGTGTCTGTAGTTGCTCACTATTTACCACCTCTGATGCAATGAATTCTCATTGAAGGTTTCTTATCCACGTTCCTGTTTTGGTAGAAACACGTGCTGTGTTTTATGCATGAGCTCTACACTGCTACAGCTAGAAGGCCTACAGATGAGGAATGCTTTTCCAAATAACCCCCTAGCTAGGAAATATAAACAATTCTCACTGAACTCCAGCAGAAAACCACAAATTGCGGTGGAAATTTTATTTCCATGAAGTTCAGCATGTGAACACAAAGGAGATGCAGAAGGGAAAGGAATTCAGCTGATGGATGTGGGTGAAGCAGAGAGATATTTAGGGTGAAATTCAGGTGGGCAGTGAGGCAAGCCTCATCCTTTTCCTAGGAAAAAGGGTCACCAAGTTGAATGCCATGACATCTTTAATAGGGAGAGCTAAATACCCATCCAAGTTTGGGGAAGTCTCCTTCTCCTCATCCCATATCAAAATAACTATGAGAAAAAGAGCACACGAACCTGCATTCCCCCATTCTCTTCTTCACCAGAGAGACAGATCTTGAACTACAAAGTGCAAAAAATAAAGCAGTTTACTGCTGGTGTAGGTTGTTGTTGAGGGATTCAAAGCCTGCTGAAGGACTGCACTGGTTTTCACTGATTTAAACGGAAAGAAAGAAGATTTAGGTTGAATAGAAGAAAGAAATTCTTCCCTGTGAGGGTGGAAGGCCCTGGCACAGGCTGCCCAGAGAAGCTGTGGCTGCCCCATCCCTGGAGGTGTCCCAGGCCAGGTTGGATGGGGCTTGGAGCAACCTGGGATAGTGACAGGTGTCCCTGCCCATGGCAGGGGGGGAGAATGAGATGATCTTAAAATGTCCCCTCCATTCCAAATAATTCTATGATTATATGATAAATTTAAAAGGTTTGGAATAAAGTCCTAAACTGCAACCAAGTCTGAGAAATAGCAGAAGTTGTGCTGCTGGGAGACACCAGTCTACACCAGTAAGAAGATGGAATGCCAGCATTCAGTCCTAAACACTGAGGTGCTCCCTGTTATTCTGTTATCCCATAATGAGCAGTAATTCAGCCCTGTTTGGATTTATGACTTTTCTGAATTTAATGTAATACTTTCATGATCTCTGTCATAATTACAAAAATTGCAAATAACTTTTTAATATCAATGTTTAAAAAAATTAGTCAAATCTATCATGGTGTTTTTATTGCCTATTTACTATCTCAAATCAAATGGTTTACAACTTTGTGTTCTGAAAATATACAACATAAGAAAACACTAGCCTGGCAAAATTATGTTTTTATGATAATGACAGGGGTGAGTTATAGTCGCTCTAGTTAAACTGTAATGGCTGCACAGATGCTGGTAAAAAAAACTATTCTATTGTACAACATGTTCTGCCACCATAAGCATGGCACCTGCTCACTCCACCATGGTACATACAAGAGTATGTTAACATCTCTTTATGAATTTTATTTTCAAGGATTATAATTGGACCATAAACACTCACTTGGGAATAAAATATAAGCATGCAGGCTTTAAAAATTACCTTGAGAAATATTCTGCCATTTTTGCATATCTGGATTTCAGAAGAAGTTTATGAGTGATTGTATATAATTTGTTTCTGATCCTGTAGGACTCAGAAATGGTTTGTGTTCCTCTTAGGGTCTGTATGAATTTGCAGCAGGTGGACACAGTGATATTTACAGAGCCAGAAACCAAATCCTCCAGCTCTCAGGAAGAGATCATGTCTATCCCCAGATGATGTGTTACACAAATGGCAGTGGCAGGAGTTTCCTGTGTCCTGCCAAGCTGCCCCTGCACCACCCACCCATGGTCCCACTCACCCCTGAGGTGATGCCCAGGACATCAACCCATGATCTGACTGCTTTTGCTCAATTTAGCCTCACAAACCAACTGCTGAGATGGAAGTTTAATCCAAGTGTATTTCCCACTGCAGTGGGGGAGGAATACAGTGGCCATGAGCTGTAATACACATTGCAGATGTGCTAGAGATGTACAAGCGGATTACACTCATCCCTGCAAGAAAATGCAGGAATAGAGATAATTAACATTACTACATACATGACACTACAGTCCTTTGCTCTAATTGCCATTACAGAAAATTTCACCTATTAAATGCTGTCAGTAAATATGTGAGGATTTTGGTCAAAGTGTGTTGTCTGACTTTTCTTAAGCCAATTTTCATAAATAGAATACAAAGTCCTGAAAAAAAGATGTTTAGAGATTGGGTAAAAGCAGTCAAACAACTCAGTTCTGCTTTTTGGAATTGCTGTAAATCAGAAGCAAGATCTTTTTTAGTCTTTAGTCTATGTTATTGGAATTTCAGTGAGGTAAAACACCTCCAAAGAGAAGAACCACTGCTAAAAATCAAAGTGGACATCTACTTGTGTCAAGGATCAAGGGTTTTAGGGAGGGAGAATCTTCCCATATCTGTGACTTGGCTTCTTCCTTACTTTAAACCTTCTAGTCCAGCTGGACAGAGTATGAATGAAGATCAGACATTATATATTTCATTTTCCTCCACTGAATCTCCTCTATGTTACTCAGTATTAAAGCCCTGCTAATGCCTTAGGCAGCAGTAGCTGACCCTTTGAATTAACACCTCCTCTGCAGTGGCTGCCTCATGCATATGCCTATTGATGTATTTTAGAGTGGAGATAATTTTTATTTTGGCTATCTGCTCTGGTTTAATATTGCCAAGAAAACACCTCATCTATATGTTTTTCTCATGCCATATATTTCCCCCCTATGCCCTGCTACAATGTCTTGTTATATTCCACACAAAAACCTCCTTATGTCCATCTTTGTCAGAACTCTAGGAGCCACTAAAGCATCATTTTAAAGGGCTCTTTATCACTCAGATGAATTTTCCCCTAATTGTATCCTTTAACTCCAAAAGGGGTTCGGGGACATACTTTGTATGAAAGATGCTACAGAAAACAGAAGTTGCATTGCTAGTGGTTCCGCTTTTATATTTTCATCCAGGGAAACTCTCTGCACACCAATTTGCTTTCTCTTTTCCAAAACCCATTTCCTCCTGGGGCTATTTCCTGGGAGAGAGCTGTCTTCAAATAATTTAATTATCATGTGGCACACACCTTTTAAGTCCCCCCTGAAATGGTGCGTGATGCCTTTGGTTTACATCACTTGTTGGAAAACACTCCAAAGCATTGGAAAACTATTAAATTGTTACAGTATTGGATGCCAACACACAGGGCTATTAGTCTAATTCATCCTTCAGATCAAAGCCCACACAGGCAGCTCTCCTGCCTACAGCTATTTTCCTTTTACTTTCCTGCTTGACAGTAGTCCCTCATATCCCTCTGTTCTACTTTCTTTGAACATACAGATTTTTCCTTTAGTCATGGAAATATAATTTATGTCTATTATAGTGCATTATAGATTGCAGATCAGGACAAGCGTGCATTACTGCCTGGAACGTCTGTTTATTGTACGTCGGTTTTCTGAAAATAAATAATTAAGAAAGAGGAGAGAAAAACCCAGAGGGGGAGCGCACGGGGGCTGCAGGGAGCTGCGCTCCGTTCTCAAAGTTTAATTTCCAAGCAGGGACCTTGAAGCATGATTTATTAACATCATGCTGTTTGCCTTTGTCACGTTGGGGATGCGTTGGGGGAGCGCTGGCCCCTCTCCAGCCGGGACCACCCAGCGAGAGGAGCGCGGCTACCGGCACCGCACAGCCCCTGGTCCGGGTGCTCACCCCAATTCCCAGCCCCAGCAGCCTGCACAGCCCCTGGTCCGGATGCTCACCCCAATTCCCAGCCCCAGCAGCCACCAGCAGGCTGCCCTGCCACCCTGCTGGGGGAAACAGCAAGGACAGCAATAACAACACCCCCCCAAAAAATAATATCCGGACAGACGGGCTGGCTGGGATGTGAGAATTGCAAAAACAATCCCCACCCCATCACGGAGAGTGTGTGTGTGTGCACGGAGGACAGGGAGTGTGAGGAGGGGGGAGAGAGGGAATGAGACAGACAGAGGGGAGGGAAGAAGGGAGGAGGGAGTCCAAGCTCTGAGAAACATCACTCCATCTCTCTCACTCCACAGGAGCTGAGCAAGGAGCAGGACGATGTTTGACAACACGCAGTACCCCTATAACTGCTTCAATTATGATGGGGATGATTATCCTACCTGTAGTTCTGACGAAGAGAAAAAATTCACCAGACCAGCGTACAGGTAAGATGAAGTTTTTCCAAGTCCCCCTGTCTGTGTGAGGGGCTGGTGGGGTCACAGGGGCCAGGTGTGTGTGATGGGTCTGGCCCTGCTGCAGGCACCGCAGTCGGCAGGTTTCCCCCCTTTCTGTGTGTGAAGTGTTCATGATTTGTTTCCTTCCATGAGGGGTCACAGCAACTCTGGCATGTCCTTAAGCTTCCAGATCTGTCTCCAACCTCCAGGACCCCTGGGAGAAGGGAATTAAATGTTTCAGTGTGCCAAGGGGTGAATTGGATGCAGAAAGCACCAGTGTGGTGGGGAGAGGAGCAGTGTAGGTGTTCACAGGGACATCCAAGATCCTTTCCATGAGCAGAGTCTCCTGTGACAGTGACTCTGAGCCTGTTCTGCCTCACTGCAGCCTTCCTGCTCAGGGAAACTTTTCGGAGGGAGTTGGAGAGCTGTGTGATCCTGTCCTCTGCACTGAGTGCCTGACAGCGACCCTGCTGTGTCACCTGGGGCTCGTGGAGGACAGGCAGTGACCACACACAGGATTTCTCCCTGGGACACCTTGATTCAGGGCACAGATCTATCAGGGGAAATTTGGAAGCAGGATAGAGGCACACATGTACCCATGTGGTCCTAAAAACTGAGTCTGTGAGTAGGGCGATGGTGTAACAGCAAGTTTTCCTTTTTCCAGCTACATTGCCTTAATTGCAATGGCCATCCAGCAAAGCCCTTCAAATAAAGTCACCCTCTCTGGCATTTATGACTTTATAATGAAGAAATTTCCTTACTACAGATCAAATCAAAGAGCCTGGCAGAACTCCATCCGACATAACTTATCGCTTAACAGTTGTTTTGTGAAGGTAAGATCAGTTACTGTGTGTTTACATACACACTGTGCATGGCTAAAAAATATAGGCAGCAATAATCTCATCACTAGGAAAGAAGGGAAACAAACAGCTGAGCTGCAAATCGCTTAAAATCTCTCTGAGTTGTCAATTAGAGAGATAAGGACTATATCCTTGTCTGATGTATGCTAATAGATAACAAATTGAAGAGGATGGGGCTTACATCTTACTCATATAATGACAGAGAATAGGCTTAAAAGTCTTGTCATATGTGTTTACACCATTCTTAAATGTAAATGAATGCAGATGCTAAACAGCAGCATCTGTAACACATACAAACACTGAACTGCCTTTAAATAAATACAGGTTCCCAGAACAGAAGGGAATGAGAAGGGGAAAGGAAACTATTGGAGCTTTGCAGCAGGATGCGAATCCATGCTGGATCTCTTTGAAAATGGGAATTACAGGAGAAGACGGAGGAGGAGGAACGTGAAAAGGGAGCACAAGGAGCAGAGACCGAGCAGAGTGAAAAGCCCTTCATCCCCCAGTATCTCTTCTGTGGACTCTGCTTTGAACAATGTTTCCTCTTCTGAAAGTAAACATGAAAGAATTGAACCGGGCCCAAAACTTCTGGAGCCTTGTGGGTTTGCTCCAAACAGCGTGACCAGCAGGCAGAGCCTGAGCAATTCCTCCTTAGCAAAATCAGATTCTGAAATCAAATTCAGCATCGATTACATCCTTTCAGCCCCCGACCCTTTGCCTGTCCTGAGATCTCAGTATAACATGCAAGAAAATAAATATCACCTCCTGGAGGCCCCACATATTAATCTCCAGTTCTGGACAATGTGATGTTATTTATTTGTGGTAACAAAGTCTGAGTCTCAGTGTGTTCAGCAGTCTCGTGTCACTGAAAATCAGCCGCCTGCCTCCTCATTTTCCTCCCAAGCAGTGCTCAGAAAGGGTTACAGACTCACCAGCTGATACCCTGTCTGTACCCAAGGAACTTTGTTAAGATTAAAGCATAAATAGCTGTTACCAATATCTGTTTTCACCATGCTGAAATTTATGAAATTCTAGCTTTATTTTCTAAACTGTCTTGGACATCATTTAGCACCACAAAGAATTCCCTTTCTCAAGCAGAATCCGACAGTGAAGAGACTTGCTTATCATCCACTGCTTTATTAAAGACAAAGTGAATTTGATCCCACTTTCAGTGGTGGAAATTAGGATTAACTCCACTGGAGTATATAGGTCAGAACTTAAGCTGATCTAAAAAAGTGTAATTCTGTTGACTTACACTGGCTGGGAATGTAGGGGGGCGAGGGAGTGGAAATTTGTTTCTTAAAAGGAATTATAGCAAATCGCCCTGTCTTCCCTGATTTTTTTCTTTTAACATCTTATTTCAAACTGTTTTGCAGCTTTAATTCATTGTTTATTAGGAAACGTAGTTGTTGATAAGTATTTCAAGTATATTTTTGTTTATATTTGGGGCAGAATTGTTTACATTGTTGAAGTGAAGTTGTATTCAAAATAATTCCAAGACACCTAATTGCAAGGATGCTGAGCTATGGCACTTTGATGGGTAATGTGACAGTCAAAGAGTGTCTTAATGCCTTGCTTAAAAAAAGCCCCATCACTTTTTTCCTTGTACTATCAGAAATCTTCCTGAGATGCTGCAGAAAAGTCCTTAACCATATTTCATTTAACAAGTGTGATGGGGAACCTGGCACTGCAAAAAGCTCTGTCGAGTGTCAAGCAAAGCTAAAATTCCACCTACCTGCTCTGAGACAAGTTGTATATTCCCATTAAACAGATTTTTATTGATCCTTCTTGCAAGCAATTACCAAAGTGGTGCTTGATATGATTTCAGCTAAACTGGTGAGATTTATAATTTCCAGATATCAGTGTTAGCTCATGAGCTCCATTTCTGAGAAAGCCACTTCATTATCATTTACATGCAGTGGGATATTTTGGGACAGAACCTGATGGACAATGATGAACTGTAACGAGCTTTTAAGAAGTTGCTTTTATACAACTTGTTCACAATTAATTGCTTCCCAGAACATAAACAGTGTTAGCAAAGGGTCCACAAAATCCTGGCTTTCA
Source organism: Geospiza fortis (assembly GCF_000277835.1). Lineage (NCBI taxonomy): Eukaryota > Metazoa > Chordata > Aves > Passeriformes > Thraupidae > Geospiza > Geospiza fortis. The sequence goes on along the minus strand of NW_005054319.1, from coordinate 3,135,055 downwards.
CTTGGCTATTACAGTCTTCACCAACTGCAGATAAAAGGAAAAAAAAAGACAAGAATTCTGATGGTTTTAAGCAATTAAATGCAGAGATAAAATTATCTTTGCAACAGGAACTAGAGGTAAATGAAGGTATATGAGATAAGATTCAGCATAGAGGTATGCTCAGGCATGACTTGAATTTTTATGCAGAAGCTTTGACATTTCACTAAGTTATTTTACATTGTGTCTAATATATACTGTACATTTATACTATATATTCTTATATATTGTTATTGAGAAAGGGAGCAATATCACTGCACTTATATGTTGTAAAAATGCATGATGTATGTTGTCATGATGCTGAAACTCCTGCCATATACTTAAAATTTACCATCAGTGGTATTTCACACTGATTGGTAATAAATGCCCATTTTTTTGGAAAACTATAAAACTTGTTCTCTTCAAGCATTTCTATAGCATGCAAAAATCTTTGGTTCTCCTTCAGAAAAGAGAAAATGGAAAATCATGTCAATTACATCACTGCATGTCTTCCAAACTTTGGAGGGATGATTTCTTGAGATCAAATTCTGCCTTCAAATGGGAGCTTTCGATTCTCTGTGAATCAACAGTTATTCTGGGGGAAAATCTGAAAGCAAAATTTGACTCTTTAGACCTGATTGATCTGCTGTTTACATTGATATTAGAAAAAGAAGAAAACCTCTGTGGGGGGGACTGCACAGATGGATTCTCATTTGAAGAGGGATGAGAATTTGCTCTTTTATTGTTTATAGTATATTATATTTATAATAAATAGGTGTGGGAAGAGCATGTCCTCACTTAGTGCTTCAGTGTTTGCATGCACTCATGGTGGGTGGGTACTTGTGCACCTCTGCGATCCTGCCTACAGATAAATATTCCTGTTTTATACACAGATCTTTTTTTCCTGATTGTTTTAAACATGGCAATGCTGCTGTTGGGCTGATAGTTATGGTACACACCTGCAGTATATTTGAAATACATATTTTCTGCTGTGAAACATGCAAATATGATTGTTACTATGTGTTCTTGGTTGATGCTGTTAACAGGAGATAATTCAGTGACAGCAAAAGCTCCTCCTCAGCAACACCTGGGTAAGGTGAACATTGTGGAGAAGCAGTTTATGGCTACTAATCAATGTAGAATTAATGCATTAAGAAAGGCAGAAATACACCCAAGTGGATTTACAGCAGAGATCCAAAGCCATTTTCTGCAAGATGAATTAATATTCAAAAATAGCCATGTCCTTTGCTCACAGTAAAGTGCCTGCCAGGAGACACTGTCATAATTTAGTTTCCCTAACATATAATCAAAGAAATTTGTGTACAAATAGGTGTTAACATTTGTTTTGCAAAGGATATCAATCATATTTTGAAAAATGAAGGGACATATTTCAATTTACCCAGTATATTATATTCTGACGACTCCAGAAAGGTTTCCAGCAGTTAAAGTGAATGGCATTTAATATAGAACAACATAACAGGGGTGAGGGCTAGACGTGACCTTATTCAAATGTCGTAGCCATTACAAAGCCATTCCCAATGTAATTATAATTAAATACTTTATGCCTTTCTTGCAAATCCTCTGATCGATCATTGATATTAACATTAATATTGTATTACCCCCGAGCAAATATCTCCCACACAAGTGTTATGGATCACCAGGTTTCCATTAACAAACTTGTGAGCTATTGCCGTGTGCTGGTCGTGGATAAATTTACGTAAATTACTTTTTCTCAGGGAAGAGGGGGAAAAAGTCTGGGTTTCTTTCTTCTCTGAATCCAGAGCTATTTCTTCAGCTCCATCACAGCCTGCCAGCCGCTTGCATGAAGAAAAAAAAGAAAACCTCACAGGAACATCTCTCTTTGCCCTGTGTGGAAGCAGATGGATATTCTCCTGTTTGACACTGGGGCTCAAAGCTGAGCTGGAGCCAGGGATGAGCAGTGCAGGGCAAGGCTCTGCACCCTCCAGGACCATCAGCAGGCTGGGCAGGCTGGGAGAAGGTGTTGGGCTCAATTCCTCATCTCATGGCACCTTCCTGGCTGCAGAGAGAGCCCCAGAATGAGCTGTGGGTTTCCTCAGCCCAGCAGAGGGGCTGACCCTGTGCCACGGCTGGGGCGAGGCAGGAGGAGGGTGTGGGACAGCAGCTCCTGCTGCTGGGCTGGGGGCACACTGAGGGGAACAAGCCTTTGGAACTCTCCCTTCGGCATCATAAACACCTCTGCAACAAGGAGAGGTATTTCCTTCCCTGCAAAGGAAAGATGAAAGGTTTCTTTCTGGGGAGAGGCGAGGCTTGGCCTCACTGAGGGAGGGTTGTTTGTTTATCCTTCTAAAGGAAGGCTTCCCACGACAAAACAAGGATTTTGATGGAGCCAAGCCAGGTTATTATGCAGCGATTTCACTTCTACTGATTTAATTTCTTAGGCTTTTGCCATTGGTGTCACGGAAGTGGTTTTTGCACGGCAAAATGGTCATGAGCCTCAGAATGAAGTTCAAAGCACTTGGGCAAGGATGCAAGGATGCATTTTTTCTTCCCCAGTAAAGAGAAGCCAGATAACACCCAAGGCAGGCCAGCAGCTGACCTCACTTACAGGACCTCTCCCTCAACAGAACCCCCTGCACATTATGGGAGCATTAATGCCATCTAGGATAGCTGAGAACAAACCTTCTCTTTGTCAGTAAAGCCAAGTTCCCCTATTTTTCTGCCAATCAGAAAGACCTTATGAGTCTCTCTTAGTTGAGACCTACTAACTCCTCATTTAAAGAGAAGCTGTGCTCAAAGAGCATTTGAAGGTCCACCCACCCTGGAGATCTGGCTCTCCCCGAGCCTTTGCTTTGTGGTGCTCCATGCCATGGCCTGAACTGCCGCTGTGTTCCTCAGCCACTCAGCAGGTTGGTTTCTCCCTCAAAACCAAACCCTGATTTCTGCACCGTTTTCTGGCCACAGAGGGTTTCTCTTTTGGCTTCCACTTGCCTGTTCAGGTCCACATCTTGTGAGTCTTTCCCACTTTCTAGCAACAGAGAGGACACAGGGAGAGCGGAAGGGGTTTAGAGGGAAGAGCCTCGGGGAGGAACTTTGCTGCACATCTTCCAGTAGTACAGAGCTGATATCTCAAGGGCTCCTGGCGTTGTGCGCCATGTCTCTGCTGTGAATTGAGGGCAGCCACACCCCAAGTCCAGCTGCACTCAAGCTCAGGGGAAAAGAGGGAACCTCCATCACACACACCTGAGCACACAGGGACTGAACCTTCATCTCTGGCAGTGTAACACAAATCCCTGCCTGTGATCAGCCCTTCAGATCCCAAAGACATGGAAATCCTGTGCTGCTCATTCCAGCTGGCCTCTCTCCTCTCTGCCTCTTCTGGGCCATGTTCTCCTCCCTTCTGTGAGGGTGTAAATCCTTGCAAATCTGTTAACTTTGGTGTAATTACCTCTGGAATTGAAGCAGCCAGTGTGAATCTGACCTTTGCATATTATACCCCATCTCACAGTCTGCAAAACTCTGCCAGCCCCTCCTCTCCTAGATAGAATTGTCAGAGCAACAAATGGTCCTAACCTCTTTATTTTGCCTTAGCATGAGCTTCTAATTGCTTTCACCAGAACATGGGTGCCATCTGCACTGCTCTGCACAAAGAACCTTGTCTCTGTGTCTGTTGCACTGGCAATGTCTTTCTTTTTGCACTTGGGGTCATTAAATTAAAGAACAGGGTAGGTCCAAGTCCTATGGAACTTCCACTGGAGTCTTTTTTACCCGGAGAGCAAACATAAAATAACAAAGTGAGTTGTGCTCCCTCCCACCCTTGCAACAGTGGTTGGAGGCAAATCCAACTGTGAGAATTTTGCCTGAGAAAGAACTGCCGGATTTCTCCCACTGTGAAATCCAGCTGTTAATTCAAACAGAAGGGATGGACCTGACCAGATAGGCCAACTGGCTTGTTTCCATGCTAAAGTCCATTGTGTTCCACAAGTTCCTAAATTTATGGTCATGAAGGTCTTCCAAGCCCTGTAATGAAGTATGGCATGCAATGTTTTTGTTATGGAATGTGGGCTGCAAAGGAAAAAAGAAGGTTTGAATTTATCTCTCAAATGAAGATCCTGGAATCTCTCAGGATAAACAAGCTAAATTAGGAATAAAAATACACCATGTTTCTCACCATAACTATGGAACTGAAAATAGCACTTGCAGAGCACTGACAGAAGAAGAAAACTAGAAGTTGCAGTAAGCCCAAACCAAACTTCTTTTTGTCATGTTTTTCTGTGTGTTCACTGCCCTTTGTAGCAGCAAATGAACCCTGCTATGCCAGCCACAGGAGCCTCCTTTCATCTTCTGGGAGTGGTTCTTCTGACAGAGTATTCCAGAAAAAAACCTTTGCACTGCAAAACTGAGCTGCTGGTCTCCATCATCAGCATTTACATTGGGCACACACCACCTTGTTTTGCTCTGAGCACATTGAAAATAAGGTACAGAAATGCTCTTGGATTCGTCAGCCTGTGTGGTGCAGCTCAGTGCAGCTCTCTCAGTGCTCCAGCTCCACAAAGTTCTGCACAAAAGCTGCCCCCTCTTTATTTGAGACATGGTAAAGAATTAATGGGCTTGAAAGTTTGTTCAGTTTCCACGCTGGTATCAGTGGTTCTAAATAAAAAAAACAACCAAAACCAAACGAGGCTTCCTGAGATTTGCACAGTGAAGGACTCTGCTCTGTCCCACAGCCATTAAAAGCTTTTGTCAGCCCTGCAGTGGCCCCAGCAGCCCCACTCTGGATCCAACTGCCCCCCAAAGCTGCACTTTCCACAGCTGCTGATGGAGAAACACTGTCATGTTCTCCTTGTGCAGGGAAAAACATCAGGACAGAACCAGCTTCCCTCTTGGGCCCAAAGGCTCTGCTGACCATTAGCCATCTGTCTCAAGCAAGATCTGCTCTAGCTGAAAATGCTTTTGGAGGATTCAAGCCACAGATATTTAACCCTGTGACAAAACTGCTCCCCATCTTCCCCTCTTTGCTGCAGGCATTGCACTCTGCTGGTGCTGGCTGCATCCTCTGCTGCCATCCCCCCTTCCAGCACAGCCTCTCTGAGACTGCAGAAAAGAAGCAGCACTTCCCATAAAAGTGGATGTGGAAAATAACAGGTGCAATGAGCTGTGTTTCATGATTAATCTGTCTCAGGCTTTTCCGAGGCTGAGAGCTGTATGAGCAATTATCAAACCCTGGGAGGCACTTCAGCACTAATCAGCCCATAACATTTTTCTGCATTGGAGCATCTGGGACTGGCTACATGGCCGGAATCCTGACTCTCATGAAATGAATGAGAGTTTTGCCACTGGGTTCAAGGGATCAAAACTTCATCTTCTATTACCAGGGCCAGAGATTAATCAGATTAAAGGCCATGTGGACTGCAGAGAAAATTAAATACCTTCTAGCAGTTACTTGGTGTCTTCTCAAGACAAAATAGCAGCTTGCTTCCACAGGTTTCTTTGGCTCTGTCTTTCAGACAGACAAAATACTTCCTGAACTCAATGGGAAATGTGTCCAAATAGGGAAAAAATTCCCCTAAGCCCAAGGGCTGAACACAGCAGAACCAGATGTTGGCATCTGGGGTGAGATTGCTGGTGCAAAGATGTTTGTATGCTCTTTGAGAGCATCTCTGTTCTGGGGCTGGTGGGCACACTCAAGTAAACAAGGCACACTAGCTAATATCCATGCTCAGGATCTCAAATTTTCTTTCAACAGGAAACTGTCCCAAGGCCTGCTACAGTTTGGCAAAGGCATGACACTGCATTACTTTCCATTTTGTGTTGCTGTTGTTGAAATTACAGGAAAATAAATATTTTGGAGATGATACATTGTGTATCCCTAATAAATACCAAGGGTGTTCAATATAAACTATGGACACATGGTTTGCTTTGTTGTTCTAAGTAACTGTTTCCTTTTAGCCAAATGAAAAGCCAGTTGTGCTGTGATGCTGCAGATTATAAATTAGCAGCTCTCATATGGTTTTGTGCAATTGTTTCTTGAAGAGCTTTAGGCTACTTCAGACAAAAATTTCAAATAAAATGTGAATTCATTGAACTGTAACTTGTGGTATTAGTTTTATAATAAACAAAGGCAGGTCACATAATCATGTCATGAAAAACAACATTTTAAAATTCAAGCAGCAACCTTTTAATCCATTTCAGGTTCTGATCCTGAAATCGAGAAGAAGCTTGGCTCTTTCTGCTTCCCAGTGCATGAAACCAAGACAAGTCTGTCCTGGGAGGAGAGCAGACAGCCAGGTTAGCTGGGCTGGGAGGAGAACACACAGATTTCTCATCACCCAGGGAAGAAATGGCCCAAAAGCAGCAGCAGCAGCAGTTCCCAGCTGGGTCAGGAGAGGACGGGGGGTCCTGCTCCCGCTGCTGGGGGCAGCTGGGGAACAGCTGGAATGCAGGAATCCAGCCAACCAGGCTGGCTGCAGGGCAAGGCAAGGAGCCCCCAGGGGCAGCAGACTGAGGGGGACCTGCCTGACTTCCAACCTCAGCCACACAAAGCACTGATGCCAAAACATCTGTCCTCTGACCTGGCGTGGCTGAGGTAAAGCTGTTCTCTAGAAATGTCCCACTTGCCTTTAAGGGAACCTCATTTTTGGGGTGGGAAACACATATTTTTTACAGGCATCATGTATGGTTTTATAAAGAGCCTCGGGGCCATCTCTGCCACATGGGACCTGCATCTCCAGGACCATCTCTCAGCCTGAATTATCCCCCAGCAGGGGATGGATGGGACAAGCCCCATGAATTGCTCCTGTGCAATCTCAGCTCCCAGCACCTTGTTCTGTCTCCTGTCCCTTCCATCAGGTGACAGCAAAAGGAGCACAGGGCTGCTGGGGGCGATGTGAAGGAGCAGAACACCCCCAGTGCTGGGACACACATCAGGTACCACCAGCAGCTCCACCTGCACTCACTGGCAGAGGAGGTTGTGTAACAAATCCCTCTCACCTGAAGCACTCCTTCTTTGACAAAATTTTATGTGAGAGGAGCATCTGTTTTTATTTAGTGGATATTTTCCAAAATAAAAATGAATAATCACGTCAACTCTCTGCTACAGCATCATAAAGCTGTAGCCTGTTACTTAACAACAGGGAGGAAAATTAATATAGCTGAATAGATATCATTTTTTTTTCTTTACTTCTGAGCCTGCCTGAGTTTGAACCATTTATACAACAACACAAGCTGAATCTGGAGAGGGACGACAATACTGGAGCTGGAAATCCAACAGAATTTTTTTGCCTATCAAGAATATTCCTACTAAAACAAGTCAGTTTCTTGTGTCCTGGCTCTACAGCCACGTGGGCATGTGCACAGCACATATGAAATTGATATCTCTGTCTTAATTCAGAGTTGCAATTACTGGAGCTGAAGTCTAAATTTTTCCAACCACCAAACTCCTGAGCTAAATGACTGTACAGCTACTGAAATTGATTATCAAGCTTCCTGTTTCCTCGCTTGTGACCCAGTAATATTGACATAAGCTACAAGGAAATTGCAATCAGCACTACTAGTAGCAATAGCTGGAGGCAATTGCAAAAGAAGTATTGCTGGTGGTGGCACATGGGCTCCTATATTAGATTTAGCCATACTCTGATTATAATGCACTTACTTCAGATAGCAGGAAATTCCATTTTTTGTTTTTTAAGTTACAGCCAAGAAAACATTTCTGTTTGCTTTTGTATTTCTGTATCCTTTTCTCTGGGATGGCCGAAACAGAAAACCTTCTCACCTCAGAGATCCAGTCTGTTTTGTCTCCAACATGGGCAATGGCTTGGAAAAAAAAATCACTTTATGTCTGTGTGTCTCCTCCAGGCAGCAGACAGAGCCCACCTTTGCAAAGAATTTTGTTAGAAAGCTGCTGTATCAGCACACTGATGTTATGGACCTTCCACATTCTCTCCACTTGCTGTCGCCTTCCCTGTCTCCAGTTTTGTACAGGGCTGAAATGTGTAGGAGCTAACACCACTCTGACTCTCTGGGACTCCAGGAGAAGAATTTTAAGGAATGCACAAAAGCATAAAGAGAACTAGGATCAGGTTGCAAGGCTTGGAAATGCTGCTTTTAAGAAATAATCTGCTTTTTCCTGGCTTTCAAGCTCATATAGAGCAAACCCATGTCCCCAGCTAAATGAAAGAAACTTTCTATCACATACTAACTCACACTGCCACCCGGTCCAGCAAAAATTGTGCTGTTGCAGCAAGTAGAAGCATTTTACAGCTGTTTCTTTTAACAAAATGCCCACAAAAACCCCTTCTACTGGCAGTAAAAATGGGCAGACAACACCTGTAATTTCAGGAGGAGTCCCTGGCACTGGCAACAATGATATAGCAGAGAGTTATTGAACCACTCTCTTCACAGGATCTCCATAATGCCAGGATTTATGTTCAAATCTAAGGAATCCATGCAGAAACTTAAAATAATTTAGCCATAGGATGCAAAATCTCCTGGAGAACCCAGCTTGGCTCTTGCGGTGTTCCCCATGCCATTCCAAACAGGAGTAGAATGCAGTATCACAAACACAGGGGCTGTACAAGCAGGGAGCTTTGGCTTTGCCTCCAGAGAAGTTTCCCAGGCCAAGCTGGGCTCATTTCATGAGCTGCAGACGTGGCCTTGGTGCCATCCTGGAGTAATGATCCGTGGCTGAGGAAAAGCGGATTGTCATGGATCGTGGCTCCCCAACAGACCAACCTTTGCAGAGGAAAAGTTCACCACAAGTGGGAAAGTTGTTTGCGTTGCTGGGTTGGTTTTTTGTGGTTTTTTTTTCTCCCCTACTTTGTGACCTGTGAGACAAAATCCTTGTATTAATGAGCTCTGCCCTCCTCTGTCCTTCAGAAGTCGCTGGGGCTTTGTGTGTAGGATGAAGCCACAGCAGAATTTAGCTGTGAGTGTGGATAAAACAGATAAATCTGCCTGGTAATTACAGAGATTTTCCACCTGCAGCCCCTGCTGAAGGTGCAAGGCAGCATCTGCTGGGGCCACGGTGAGCTGTGACACGGCAGCACTTTCTGTCTCTTTGGGCTGCCAGATGTTTGCAATTCAAACAAAAGCTCAGCTCTAACAAACCCTGACTTTTAAGGCTTGGAAACCTTCTGCAAACCTTAAGAAAAATGAATATTTAAGAGTGTGAGGAAGCAGACGTGCCAAAATGCTGCGAAAGTGACTTTTATTACTGAATCTTTTCTTGCTCCAAATGGGACAGAGTGGAAATTTCACTGCTACTCTGAGCTGTCTAAGAAAAAATAAAAATTCAGAAGAGTTGTACAAATGTAGGCAAACCTGTCAATTTTCTCAAAGCTCTTAGTCCTGGTCTCTCTGTGATGACAATGAAATGGAAGATGGGCGCATCCAGAAACTGGGCAAGCCTGTCCTGTTTTCTCCATGGCTGGTGTGAAGCCAGGCTGTGTTACCCTTACCAGGTGCTAATCTCCTTTTCCTTGCAATGCAGAAGTTAATGGCAATTTCATGTTGATTAAGTATGTGCAAGATGATGCTTGAAATGAAAAGTCCCCAGTAAACTGACTTGTCATCACTAAAATCAATTCAAGTTGCACAATGTTTTTCTTGCTAAGATAATTAGTCCTCAATCAGAGTAAATTGGAGGGGTAGCTGGGTTATTTTAAGGCAGTGTTATTCTTTATTCAAGAAAACTCTTTTGTATTTGAATTATTTCCACAAAGTGATGCAGATAATTGCTTAATGCTTTGTCATTCTAATACATAATCCCTCAGCATCTGAACAGTATTAATGGGAGCAGAACTTGGCAAAGCTACCTGTAGATTTTTTTCCCCAGTATTTTCCATGCCAAAGAGAGAACATCTCAGACAATGAGGAATAAAAACTTTCTAATTTTTGCCTGCAAATTGATCCTGAAATACAATGTATTCCTCTGGCTGCTGCTGTGGGATTGCTTTTGTGTTCCTTTGGGTTTAATATATTACATTTTAGCCAGGTTTAACCCCAGTCAATAGGTGCACCTTGGTTTCCTGAGATAAATAACTTGACTGGCAGAATCGGGACCCCAAGACTCATTTGTCCTTCATAAGGGTTTGTTTGTTTAAATATTAGCATCCACCAGCTGTGCAAAATAGACCTTTTCATTAGCTGGTTGATCATGGTGGGAAAAGCTATTAATTTAGTCAATTCCCAACAATGAACTGTGGGGTTGCTACCAAACCACAAACTGATGAAAACAATAAATGCTAGACTGTATTAACTGTAAAGGTTAATCCATAAATCAAAGGGAAATGTCAGATGCCTTTTAACATTGATTGAGATGTAATTTGGTGTTGGTAGTGATATGTTTGTTACATAAATTCACAAATGCACTCAATTCCTGTTAGGAGTCTGGGTCTTTGTAACTTATAATAAATTAAGTAGTTTGCTTTATTTATGTAACCATGTAAAGATTGATTACCTCTTCCTGTTCCAGTTGCAATACAGCACCAATTTTAAAATAAGTGAATATTAATATCCAGATCTTCTTCCAGGGTACATTTGACTTGGTATAAAAATGAATACATTCTTCTTTTTCCTGAAAGTATGCCATTACCTTAAGTATGTTTGAGGCATGTTTTCCTTTTAATTTTTGGGTTTGATTCATGTTTTTCAAATTACAGCATAAGAATTAGCCTTTGTATAAATGTGCTCAGAAATATAGAACACATTTTCTATATTACAGATACATCATATTTCAATACATAATATAAAACAACAAATATGAGGGGGAAATGCCACAAATTAGATCAGAATGGAATACAGTTACTGATGCCAAAACAGCAAGGAAAAGATCATTACAGCCACTGGTGGAAACATTTCTTTCCACTTCTCTTCATGAAAGAAACGTGAGGCCAGGAATTCTTCCGCTTGATGAAACTGAGATTCAGGCCACCAGACCTCAGAGTATAAACAAATAAAACCGACCTTTTGAGCTTTATCTATCCAAGGAAATTGCCAAAGAAGGTCCTCAAGAAGAGGAGCATCACTCCCAGGTCACTGCTAGCCAAAAAAATGGGAGCTACTGAGCTTTTCTCCAGCTGCCACTTGGGTGGGCAGGGTGCTGAGCCTGCCAAAGCTGGGAGCACTCTGTGCTTCCAAGCCCTGCAGACTCCTTGGCTCAATCTCCATGTCCTATTTCTCTCTTGGAGAGAATCACAAACAATACTGTGTGGCAGGTAATAGCTGCAAGAAATCCAAGGGAATTGTGCTTTAAAGGCAGTCAGATAGATCAGCGCTTAATTTAGCAGAGCAAACAGTGGGAATGCTTCCCTCAAATTCCTGAAGGGCATTGATCCAAACAGGTATCCAGGATGCTTCTGGTGAGATTAGGATGTGGAAGGACACAAGACCCAGCCCATTTAAAAATGTCCCAAAAGACTTTCATTCTGCAGCAATGGGATTCTTCAAAGCTCAGCAGTGGCAGAATGTGTCAGCAAAGGAGATGGGCCAGGCAGCACCTTCCCATGTGGATAAACCAGTTAAATCTTTATGGCTCTGCTTGGTCAATATTAAAAATGAGTTTTTACTGTCTGTCTGTCTCTGCACACATATTGTGGTGAGAGAAAATGCCGTCCTTACTTTCCTTGTATTTATGTTTGCTTGCAAATGCCTCATGACTGTGATGGGACATTTCAGAAATGTTTCAGTTGCCTCTCACAGATCTTGTCCTATATATGAAAGTTTAGGAGGAGCCTTTCAGGACACCTGTGAATCACAAAATCATGGACTCATAGAATTTCTTGGACTGAATGGGACCTTAAAGCTCACCTTGTTCCAACTTCTTTGCCACAGGCAGGGAACATCCTACTAGACTCAGTGATGCTCAATGCCCCATCCAGGGCAGGGCACAGAAGGTGCTGTGGCTCTGTGTGTGACCCACTCAGCCCTGGGACAGCCTGCTGTCCCTGCCTAAACCTCAGAGCAAGGCAGGGGAGGAAAGATGCAGAAGGAGATTAAGACCACCCTGACCTCCAGCAGGCTCCCATGGCTCTGCATTTTGTCCTCTGAAGGAAGCAGAAAAATGTCTTTGTAATCCAAACATGAGCCCAGGGCCCACTGCAGGAAGGAATCTGATAAACATTGCAATCTATTTGGCTGAGAAGAGCAAATCTCTGGGCTAGTATAAGTCTGGCCATGCACTCCCTAAGACTTTTTTCACTATTGGCTTTTTCCCTTAACATGATTTGCCTATTGACAGATTTTTCAGATGCATTTGTTTTATTTATAACAGCGCTCTAATCAAATGTTCAGGGCTCCTCACCTTCAAGGGTGGAATCATAATGAGTGTATAATGAGCCACTCCACAGCCACAAGTTCCCATGCCTTTTAAACCAGCTTCAACAACTCTGAGATCTTCAGCGGAGATTAGTGAAACCCTGCTGATTCACATGGCTATTGTCTCTGGAAATAAATGAAAATCATATTAATATTCACAATGTCATTCACTTGTATGCTAATTTGGGAGGATTGCAAAAAAAAAAAAGAAAACAACTACAAAGACAAACACAAAAAATACATGTGAGTAAATTCTCAAGGACATGAATAATAAATTGTTGGATGGAGTGGGACCTCTGAAACCACTGATTTTTGGGAATTCTTCCTACTTTCCTACAGTCCAAAGAGAGAGGACAGCTGTCTTACCACTAATGTCTGTGATGTTAAACATCAGCAATGTGTAAAGGTAAAAGCAGCACTGGGGTTTGCCCTGCTGCTGCCATTCTGGGGTGCTTGAATATAAATAGCCAGAATATTTTGGCTTTAGAATAAAATATTAGTTCCTCTGTCTAGTTGAATTAATTTCATGTATTAAATAAATCAATTAGCAGAAATAAAAACCATCAAAAAATGAAGGAAAGAGAACAGAGAACACAGACAGAGAAGTCATAGTGGGAGGATCAATAATTCCTTGTTTCTCTTTTATACCATGATCACAGAAGAGTGGAACTGGATCTAAATTAATAACTAGGAATTAAAAATTACTTGGATTTCTTTTTTCTTTCTATTTTCTAATTCTTTTCTCTGAGCTATTGTTTCCCTTCCATTGCTGATGGCATCTGCAGCACCAAAACCAGACCAGCACTGAGCTCCATTCCCTTTCTCCATGTCTGAATTTAGCTTAGGGAGCAAGGTCCATCCATAGTTTTAGATGCCAGAGCTACTGCGTGAAAACCGAGGAATACACAATAAATAGATGGAATATACATATACACAAAATGTATATACACAATAAATATGTGGAATGCACATATGCACAATATGTATATACACAACAAATATGAGGAATGCACAATAAATAAATGGAGGGGACAGGGCAGGTATGCAGTTCTTTAGCACTATACATTTTTTAGTTTCCATTTTAATCTAATTCCCATATACTGGTAGGGTCACACCCTGGCAGAGGAGATTGTCTTTGCTGTGAGCAGAGTTTACTGGAGCCTCCCAGTTCCTGAGGCTCTTTCTTTCCCCTCATGCAACCCTGAAGTGCTGAGGGCCATCCTTCCCTTGCCAGCCAAGAAGCCTCTCAGCAGCTCCTTGCTGAAATGCAGTTTTCCAGCTAGAGGAAGCTTATATGAATTGAGATATTAAAGACACAATTCAGTCAGATGGGTTCTAAAAGCTCATCTGTATCCTAACCATCCCAGGGCCATATCACTTAAACCCTGCCTAATCTCACAGAGAATCTCCAAAATCCGCTAGTCTGTGGGGAAAGAATTCCATCTCGGTCTGATTTTGGGTCTCTCCTTGTCAGGACACACACCCAGTCTCACCTGCTGGGATGTGCCCAGCACTTGCCAGGCACTGCAGTCTGGCCAAGGCAGCAGAGCTGAGGTCCCCAGCTGAGCTGGGGGTGCCAATAAGGGGCATTGCCACATTTGGGTACAGGAGGGCAGCCCAGAGGAAGGGCTGCCTGCAGCAAGAGCAGCCAGGCTCAGACAAACTCTCCTATTGTTTGGGGTCATCTGGTCTACAAACTGTTTCACATGAGAAAATTAGATTATGCCAAACCAACTTCTTTGGAGTTTTTTGGTTTTTTTTTTTAAATTCAGCATTAAAAGGATGGAAATAATCGTAAATCTGGAAGCAATCACACACACATCACTTAGAAATGCTCTGCCTCAGTGCAAGGGAAACAGAATACATCAGTGCTGATTGGCCTGGGGTATCTCTCCCCCCACCAAGCCCATGTCCCAGACAAGTTAAATGTTTCATTAATTAGGCACTAACTATGGTTAAAATTAGGAGAGCTGCAAGGACGTCTCATCCTCCTTCAGACTAATCCTCTAATTAAAAGCAGGGCCCCCAGTTTGGGCTCTGGTTGCTGGCTTGAAGCCCCTGAGGTGGGGGTTGAGCCAGCCTGGTGGGGTCTGTGGGGCAGGAGGGGGTTTGGGTCTGGTGCCAGAGCAGGGGACACAGGGTGGGAGCAGCCTGGGGACAGCAGGGGACACCTCTCATGCCAGGCTGTGTGTGATGGATGTGCCCCATGAGACTGCAGGGTGCCCCAGCTCTGGGTGAGCAGAAATGGGGCAAACCATGGTCCTGGAATGCAAGTATCTGCAGGGAGGGACATTGAGGACATCCCTGTCCCTTGGGGAGGGACACTCAGGACATCCATGTCCTGTGGTCACACAGGAGCAGCAGAAGCTACAGCCCCACCTCAAGTCCCCACCGAGTGAAGGACACCTCACAGGCACTCGTCTCCTCCATGCTCCCCCACATCTAGGACATCTCCACAACTCAGCAAAATGCAAAGAAAGACAGTGCTCAATCTGGGAAAAACTTAGATTTGAGAGTCTTTCAAGCTTTTTTCCCTTGGAGAGTCTGAAATCTCCTTATTCCTCCCAGGCTCTCTGTTTTTATCTTATCTGTGTGCATAGGTGGCTGTTTTGCATCACCATTCTTGTAAAAGATGTCAGCATGAGGAGAAATCCCATTTTCTTTTCAAGAAGCAGGAGAAGATCTCCTCCATCTATCCACCCAAAGTGCTGTCAGACTGTGATCTGAATCAGAAAACAGTGGTTTTGGCAAGGCATTCTGTCAAGAAACAAAAGCAAACCTGGCCATTGAAGGCAAGCAGCGAGGGAAGAGCACCAGAAAAGAAAACAATGGGGACATTCTGTAGTAACCACAAAACCTGAAGTTTTCTGCCATATTCTGTTTTCCATAAATATTGGCCTCACTTTAATGTAGAGCAGCCAAGAGCTGCTTGTATGAATGCAGCCTCCCTAACCAAGAGCTTTAATCAACTATAAATAAAGTTGCTATGACAGACAATAACAAATATAAATTAACAGTGCTAAGCTATATCTCAGCACCTTCCAAAAAAATGGAAAACCAGGAAAGGCTGCTAAAAGGCAGATGCTTCCACATGAGAAACCAGTATCTCTTTAGGGGTAGCCTACAATATTTGGGAGACAGCCAGGGGAAGGATGGAGAGTTGCCTGCCTTAGTGCAGCTAACACTTCAGGAATCAAACCTCTAGACTGGTTAAAATACCTGCAATTTTCCTCAAACCCTTCCTCCCAGGTCAACCCCTCTGCATTTTGGGTTTTCTCTGTTTGCAGTTTAGCTTTTGAGAATGAGGAGTGATTTGGGACACATTAAGCAAGTTTTGTTCCCCATAAATCCGAGGTGTTGAAGTTCTCCTAATGAAAAGCTGAAATTGTCACATGAGGAATTAGGTCCAGGAGATGAGGCATTTTGTACATAAAATAAAGTGAGATTTGCATTGAAACCCAAAGATCTGGAAGGTCTGAGGATATCACAGCCAACACTCGTTCTTGGTTAGCAAATGTTCTTCCTCAGGAAGGACCAGGGGGTGAATACCTCCAAGAAAAGAGCACCTCATTTTTCAGCTTTGAACAGCAGAGATCAGGGAGTTCCACCTGATTTTTTTTAATATACACAATCTGAGACTGGAAAAAAAAACCAAATTTCACTCAAGTAAAACACTCCAAGCAAAAATCAACCATGAGATATTTAACTCCCATTAGTCCTCTCTCCTTGAAGCACAAACACGTTTAGTTCCATCTCTAAACAAAAGTTCCAACAAAAATGTTGGAATCAAAGGAAAGCAAAGCAAAGCTTCATCTTGAGAACATTGCAAGATTAGAGCATAATGAATTATTATTACTCCTAGTTATCCTCTTCTCTTGGCTCAAGCACCTGAGAAACATGATTTAATTTGCAAGCCTGTCAGGAGGACTCACATCCACATTTTTTCCTTTTCTTCTAATGAAATATTTGGCCACAAACATCCACCCAGTTCCCATCTCAGCACCCCACCAGCTTTGACCCTGTTTACTTCATGAAAGCTGATTCCTTCCTAGTCTGAAGCGGGGAATGACTGGAGGCAGGAAAGATCCCAAATAAACAACGTTTGTAAGATTTCCCCACAGCAAAAGGAGCTACAATACAGTATTTTAACTCTCCCACTGTGCCAGGGAATTTCATCAAAGTGTGTGACCTTGGCAGTCATGTGCCTTGGAACCCTGCCAGAGCCAAACAGGGAATTTTAAGTCAAGTAATCATTTCAATGCTTTTTTCCTTTCATTTACTGGCATTGAACCCTTAATGGGAGTTTATCATACCTTCTGTCTCTAATGTTAACATGTACAGATATTTACAGAAAAAACCAGGCTGAATTACACTGGGAGAGGAAGATGCTGGAGTCACACTGCAGAAGTTCAGCTCGTAAAGAGGAAAAAAGAGAGCCCTGATGTTATTTCAGCTGGAATAGCTACTAAATTCACTACCAGCAGCTTTCCATGCTGAGAACAGTATCTTTAGCCTGGTCAATGCTTCTGAGATTTTGGGATAAATTTGACATTAATTGCAAGGAACTTTTTTCTGGCTGGGAACCTGGACCTGAGTTTCCATCACTAACCTCTGGTAGGTCCATTACAACCTACCTAAAATACACCCTAAAGAAGACTAAACCCTGGAGAAAGCCATAGTTCTCCCAGAGCTGTTTATAGAAAGGGAAGTAAATATGTTTTTCACTGGCTGCTCAAGGAGATCATACACAGTTTGGTATCTGGCAACTAGAGATCCTCTCTCTCCCAACAACAGAGCAACCAAAAAAATAAATTTAAAAAAAAAAGTAGTAAAAATCCCATCTGACTGACAGAGCAAGAGCTCAGACTCCCTCTCAGGAGGCCAAGCCGAGGAGCACTGTGAAGTTTTTCCATGCAGATGTGCCAAAGACTGTGTTTGCCTCATGTACTTTTTTGCTGAAGAGCACAGATCAAAAGGGTGAGTCTTGCTGCGATTAAAGCCCCATTATCTCTTGACGGGGCTCTCGCAGTAAACGGATGGGGCCGTGTGGTTGTTGTGAGCACTCAGAGGGTTCCAGGGATACATCTGATAACACAGAAGGAAAAACACTCAGCCCCCAGCCCAAACTGTGAACTTGGGGACCACGTTTGGGTGGCAGCACAGCCCCTGGTTGGCAGAAGCAGCAGCAAACACGAGCCCTGAGAGGAGGCACTGCTGGTGCCATCTGACACAGGGAGGGTAAGGGCAGCAAAGCAACTTTTTTGGCCAAATGGCTGCTTGTTAGAATGTGGGCTTGTCATACTCACATTCAGCCATCTGCTGTGGCTGAGAAATGATCAGCAGCTCCAGAACACGAGTCAGCCAGAATCACAGAGAAAGGGTGTTGGGTAGCAACGCTGCAGAGATGATGGAACACATCACAGACAGGTAAATACAGGGTGCACAGAGATTTTATTTCCCCTGAGCCCATCCTTTTGCTCCATTTGCACCTATAACCAGCTATAACACAGATGTCTGCCTTTTAAAGGGATGAGAGGGTTTAGACAAATTCAATCTGGACATTTTTTAAGCACTATTTTTTGAATGAGTGAAAAACAAAATACAGCAGGAAACTTGTTCTGAAATCTTTCCAGTCATAAAACAAAACAAACCTAAGAATAAAGGCAAAGGGATAATTTTCATGAATTTCAAAATAGGCTGTTTCAGTGATCCTTATAGGAAATGTCTTATTCTGAGAAAACCTCACGGTTCATATTCTGATGCTTCCCAAAGTTCAACTCTTTGAATTGTTTTGCAAACACTGCTTTTCTTTTCTTAAAAATCACTTCACAAGCTTCAAGAAGGATAAATAGCTTGGAAATTAAATACAACACTGAATTTTCAGTCAAACAAAACCATGCCTGGAACCACAATGAAAAACTGGGGGCAAGAGGGTGTGTATCTTTCTTCATTTCATTCAAAAACTTCCTCAAGCCTCTTTCACTTCAACCAGCTTTTCTCACAGATTTGCATGGTTTTTTTGTTTGGGTTTGGTTTTTTTTTCCCAGTTTGGCCTTAGAACTAGAACTTAGAAGAGTCAGGGGATGCTCTCCCACACCCTTGATGAGGGAGGAGGGCAGCCAGAGGAGCTGTGAGAGGGGACAGGCTGTTCCCATGGTGGGCAGGAATGTAGAGCCCAGGAGCCATCCTTGGCTGATGCCTTCAGGAGCTCTGTGCTCAGGAGGGGCACAGGCAGCTTCAGTCTGACCTGAATTAAGCCAAAACTGAAGCAGTCAAGATGTCCAGTGACATCCCTCACCAAGGAGGGGAGGGGAAGTGAACCGCATGTAAATATACAGATAGATGTGGTGTATATGGATATATAGGGTGATTTATGCACCTCTGTGGTGTCTACCTGTGGATTGCCCATTGTGTCCCTCCCATGCAGACCCAGTTCAGGCACTCCTAAGCATGACTTGTGTCTGTTGCTGCAGCTTTCTCAGTCAGGTCAGCTGAACCCAGTGCCATAAATGCTCATTTCTGTAACTGCACTGGGACAGGGATGCAGGGTGGCTGACTGCAGTCACTACACTGGGTGAACTCAGCTCACACACACACACAAAAACCCCCAAAAAACAAAAAAGGAGCCATTAAACAGCCTGAATTGGAAACAGGCTTCAATAAATCAGCCTTGTGAATGAGGCAAGCAGTAGATGCCTTGGACCACCTGTTGGGATGGGGCGTTGGACATGCTGAATGATTGTTGTGTTCTCAGACCTAACCCACAGAAAAATAATGGCATGGCCACAATCCCTGCTCTTGTCCTTGCCATCAGGACAGGCCCTCAGCCACACAAAGGGACAAAGGCAAAACTGGTGCTGTTGTTTGAATGTTTGAAACCAGGCTGGCTCCAATGACTGAGAAAAAACAAAGGTCAGGGCAGAGGACAGGGTTAAATGGAATTAAAAAAGGCATTGTAGGTAAGGATCAAATGCTTGGTAAATGTTTAATCTGCTAAAATATGTTTAATAGCAGCGGAGGAACAAGATCTGAGGCAAAATGGACATGATAGTCCAACTGGAACATACATTGTAGGAAGATTCCCTAATGAAGTGGTTAAAATACTGGCCAAACTGCTGAAATAACCAAAACACGGGCTTTGTGATCTTAAAACAAAATAGCTTTCTATCAGTAATAAGGCATCTCACCAGTCTTCTTTCTGAAAATTCTCTATTAGACACATTTTAGGGGAAACAAATTAGAGCTCCAAAGGCAGCTGCCGGAGCTGCCCTGCATTTTGGTCCTGACAGGTCACCTCTCACCCAACCCCTTTTCATCCAAGCAGCACAAAATTATCACTCAGGAGGAGGGTTCTCTCCGCAGCTGGAACTCTCCTGCCTGGTGACAAGTCCCTGTGCCAGGTGCCAGGGGTGGGCAGAGGGAGGGCTGCTCCCTGTGTCCATCTGCATGGAAAGGAGGTTAGGGGAGCTCTCCCGTGTGGAAAAGCATTTTATTGTAGCAGTGGCTGGTGAGAGGGGGATTTTCTACAGCCTGGGACAATTGGGAGGAGTCTGGGAAAGCTGCTGGAGAGCTGGAGGGTCCCTCATGCCCAGAGCTTGAGTCCAACTAAAAATCCCAACTCGTTTTGGGAACTTCACTACAGAAGCTGTGCCTTGAAGCATGGCAGAATGTTCTACATCATTTCACTGAGAAGGCAAGATAAAGACTTGAACTCCTGTCATTATTAAAAATAGAGTGGCCTCTAAATATCTGCAAATACAGTCAATATGAAATAAATCATAATGAACTGATACATTTTGTGGCAGCTAATAGTGCCGTTTGTCAAATTTCACCACATGGTGGCAATAGTAGTAAAGGTTTGATGCAAAAGATTTTTCTGGAAGCTCCCAAGACATTTAAACTATAAACTGGGCTGCTGTTCAGTCTACCTTGTGGCATAATATAGCTCTATTTTTTTATGTGTGGAGAAATCAACTGTCATAGCTCCCTTATTCAAAACTTCTCACTCACACGTCTGCTGAGGACTACAGACAATTTATGAGATTTTTTTTAATGTCTTCTTCACTTCTTTTTTTCTCTCCTATCTTTTCCTTCTCCAAAACACATAAGTGCAGCTTCTGTGAAATGTTAATTCACAGAAGGATGTATTCTCAGAATCAGGAATATTGCGACATTCATTTCTTCAGCAAATGAAGGAGACTTCATAACACATAAGTTGCCCAAATGTTCCAGTAAGGTCAGATATTTGTATACCAGATTAGTTGCCAGCAGAAGAAAAAAAATAGAAAAAAAAACCCTCACAAAGCAAAATAAATAATACTAAAAAACCCAACCACCAAAAGGAATTAAAAAGCAGTAGTTTGGAGTTGAAGTATGACTTCATTACAACTTCAGTTGCTAGTGGTGACTGACCAATATTGCAACATCATTTCTGGAGGTAATAATAAACTCCTATCATCGTTCATTCTGCAGAAATACAAGTTCAGGGCTGGTGTTCACCCACCTCCAGGGTGGAGCAGGTTTGGCTGGTTTGTGCCAGGCACAGTGTGCACCTTTTTAGCAGGCGAGGAAAGGAGCCACAAGGGACAGCAGCATGCAGGTTGTATTTTAGGTAGCCAAATAAATATGCATATTGTGGCTTGTCTGATAGACATGTCCCCCTTAATAGCACCCTGAAGTGATGGTGAAAGCCTTTACAGTGTTCACACAGTCACACTGATGTGGTGGTTGGTGCATGAGAAGGAGAACAGAGCAGGAGCTCTTTCCCATGCAGAATTTCAACAGCACACACAAGAGTTAACACCCCATTCCCATGAGAATTCCCAGGGATTTATGGCTCTCCCAGGGGATTTGCTGCTGTTTCAGCCATGCTCCAGGAGCCCCATGCAGTGCTGTCGGCAGTGCTGGATCAGCAGTGGCATTTCCTGGAGCACCTGTGTTTGTCTTGGAGGTCTCTCCTCTCCACGCTGACCAGACCTGATGTTGGTTATCTGCAATGATTAGGTCAGCTCATATCTCCAGGACTGGAAGGAATGATATAAAAACATGCCATCCTACACCATCTCAGATGACCTGCCAGGAAGCAGTTTATTTATGTGTCCCAGGCACTCACTGAGGTATGTGCAGGCAGACAGGTGCAGACTGAGCAGGAAAAGCCCCAGAAAAGTGCTTTAACCCTGTGGTCACCCATTCGCATTGCCAGGAAAGGCCCAGTGCACTGCACTGCATCACCTGGGACCACCTGGCAGCTGCCCAGACCTCCGTGGTGATCACCTCCATCCTGCCTAGCAGAATATGGTTTTCACACCTTCTGGAGGTAACCAAGCTGCTTGGGTGAAATCAGAGGTCATCTGAGCCGGGTTTTTAAAAATGGCCCAGGAGCAGTTATCAGATGGTGCAGGATGATTTGTCAGTAGTAACACCGCTCCTGCCTTTGCTTGGAACCACGAGCCCAAACTGCATCATCTGGGACAAGTCCCCCCTGCGACCACCCCCCACTTCCCTCCCACATCCCTGCTCTGCCCTTTCCCTCCCATGGCAGCCTTGGAGGAGTCAAACAGCCACTGCAAATTGCAACAGCATCACTGAAACAAGTGGTTCTTTGCCATTTTACCTCAGCAGAGCATTTATTGCAAGCATCCAGGGCTGACAGGAAGCTTTCCCTGCAGTAGCTGTGCCACTGGTGTGTGCAGCTCAGGCCATCCCACGGTTCTGCTTCAGGAACAAAGCTGTTTGCAGCTCAGATGCAACAGGATTGCAAGGCAGCCATCAGTAAAATTGATCTCTGTGTCTGAGCAGAAATCTTGGATGAAATCTTTCCCTGAGAGTCCAACAAAAACAGCACATCAGTTACTCCAGTGGATTTAATTTCATATGTAATTCCTGGACAGATGCCCTAAGCTGAAAGAGTAAAATACTCTGCTCCTGGATACTTGGATTGCATAAGAGTGCATGTCCACTGCTAAGCACAACTCTAACACAACTTTCTATTTGTACTCTGCCTGAGACTGCCACAAAGCCCAGCCTCTCAAGGGACCAGTATTTTAATGCTGGTTTTCCTAAACAATTAGCATAAATCACTCAGAAAGGACCAGAAAGAAATAGTTCTGGGATCTCATCCTGAAACAGACTCATGCAACCAGGTTAACAATTATCACACATGAAAATAATATGTAATAGCTGAAACTCTGTGGTGTGCCCCCAGATTCCATGGTTGGTTTTGGAAAAGGAGAGGCAAGATACAAGTGGAGTTGGACATCCCTGGAGACATCCTTTGCTGGAGGACTTGGGAGTCTTTGGTCCTTGCCTTGGACAGAACACATCCCTCAGGCACATTAATTAAAAATAAATAAAAAACAAAATAAAGTAAAAACTGTGAAGTGCCGTAAAGTGAAGTGCCGTAAAGAGCCGTAAAGTAAAGCGGCGTAAAGTGGCGTAAAGTGTCACAAAAGCGAAACTGTTGTAAAATGCCGTAAAGCAAACCTGTCGTGAAACGGAACTGCTGTAAAATACTGTAAAGTGCGACTGTCGTAAAAGGCGTCGTAAAGCGCGACTGTCGCAAAGCTGCCGTAAAGCGCGACTGCCGTAAAAGGCACCGTAAAGCGCGACTGTCGTAAAATGTGTCGTAAAGCGCGACTGTCGTAAAAGCGGCCGTAAAGTGCGACTGTCGCAAAACTGCCGTAAAGCGCGGCTGTCGTAAAAGGCGCCGTAAAGCGCGGCTGTCGTAAAAGGCGCCGTAAAGCGCGACTGTCATAAAAATGGCC
>NW_005054319.1:3108697-3111719 GCF_000277835.1 Geospiza fortis | reverse complement strand
TGCCGTAAAGCGCGACTGTCGCAAAAGGTGTCGTAAAGCGCGACTGTCGTAAAGCTGCTGTAAAGCGCGGCTGTCGTAAAACCTTACTAAACACCTTGTCTGACTGGCCATCACTGCAGCCATTGGAAATTCCTGATTTCTTCAGGCATTTCTTTTAGCTCTACACTTGTCTCTGCTGTATTTGACAGAAAGCATTTCAGGCAGCAGGAAGTGTTTAGATATATTAGAACTTCCTTGAAGCAAATATGTTTGGTTACCTCAGTGATAAAGAGCAAAGGAGGGTCAGGCTGACACCAGGAGCACACAGTGCCCCTTTGTTATTCCCTTTGTTGGCTGGTGGTCTCTCAGCAGCTCCTGCAGGGACAAGGACATGGCTGTGAAACCCAGCCAGGGGCAGGAAGCAGATAAACCTGATTCCCATGTTTCCCCCACAAACATCCACTTTTTAACACAGTTGTGACTGAGTGCATGCCAACACACACCACCCTCTGCAATGCTGCAATGCTGAGATTTCTTCTACCCCTTGCCTTGCTCAGCTGCAGCACCCAGATTCTCCAGCCTTTCCTCCTTCCTTCAGAGGGAGGTGGAAGCTGCTGAACAAAGCCAAGCACAGCCTACAGTTCTGCTTTTTATCTTGCTTTTGAAGATGCTGCTTAATTTCTCTCTGAACAACAGCCAGTTCCAAGAAAGCAAGAGAGAGCAAGGTCCTTAGCACGAGATGATGGATGGAGCCGTGGAGTTCAGAGCACTTTGTTCAGCCACTCAGGTTCTTTCTTTAGATAATGATAAAGGGAACTGGATCAATTTTAGAGGTTTATAACAGCAGAATGACTATGGATTGACAAGTCATGAAGTGCATAACCCACTTAGAAGTCATCAGGCTGACACAACACAGACTGTACCTGGAATATCCAGTCCTAATATATTTTTAATAGACTAATTGTCTTGTAGATGGCATGTCTTAAATAATACTAAAATCATGGCTTCTCTGTTCAATGTTATCCTGGTTTTATTTTTAATATCACCACCTACTGACCAGGACAATACCCAGGCCTTCCTAAATCCATGCCAAAGCACCCATTAACTACTGTGAGCTGATACTTCTGAGAGCAGGAGCAAATCCCCATGGAGGTAAATTAGTGTAACTCCATTAACTTAAATGGAGCTTTATTTGCTCACAGCAAGCAAGCAGCTCCCTGTCTTGGATTCTGAATTGGTCCCACATGTCAAGCAGCACCTCTTCAATGAGTTAAATCGACTCATTTTGTTCTGATGCAAAATTGACCATAGAGAAATGGTAGAGTTATGCCAGCTTACATTGGACATTTTCTCTTTGCCATGCTTCCCTTTTGCTCTTCCAGTGAATGTAAAACTGGGAAATAATTAAGCCATGGGAGTGCATTTTCCTTGCAACTTGACCAACATTTTACCTGCCCAGCTGGAAACCCATGCAGTCTTCTAGAAGCAGAGAGTAGCCCAGCATTTTACAGGCTAATGGCATTTTCAGCCCTGACCAAAAGAGACAGGCTTAGAGTGTCCTTTCCTTTGCACTGTTTTTTGTAATGGTTTAATATCAATGAATAGAAGGTCATGCTCTCAGCAATGTACACAAGACCAGATTTGTGTCCATATCACTTGTGCAGCTCAAGGTACACTTGTTAATTTAAGTTGCAAAGGGGCTGGGGTATTCTTTGAAGAGGGCAGTGCTGTATGAAGGGTAGTCAGGGGGGCAACCTTCTCCTTCAGATCCATGGTTCTACCCAGATACATCCATTTTTCCCCTTTTTCTTGGATCTGCGGTCTTCTGAAAGGATCCTCCAGAGGTGACCATGAAACACAAACGCACATTTCAACAGAGCAGTTTGGGAATGTGAGATGTCAAAAAATATGTAGAAATTAAAAAACAAAGCCAAAACAAAACAAAAAGAAAAAAAAAAACACAAAAACCCAAAAGAAAACAAAAAGAAAAAAAAACAGTCTTGTGAGCCACCAATTGAACATGTTGAAAATTCCTCACCATGGTTGTGAGGAATTCCTTGGAATTGCCAAGGATGTGGTGCAGGGGAGGGACATGAAAGGAGCCCTGGTGAAGTCAGGGGGGAAATCCTTGGTTTGAAGGAAAGCTTTGCAAATTGCACTGCAAGTTGTGTGTCAGTACAAGTTTGTACAACTTTTTCTCTTGGAGCAGTCAGTTCATTGCTTCCGGAAGGAGAAGCAATGGAGTGAAACTTTGATATTGTTTAACAAAGCAACCTGTGTGTGAGAGCCAGGGTGAGGTCTTGGCTTTCACATTGGCTCCTGGCACGCAGGGAAACCCAAGAAAAAGCCACCTTTTCCCAGTCAAGTGAATGCTGCTGAATTTCCAGCCCAGATTTTGGAAGAGGGATGACTGCCCCAGGGTTATTTTAGGTAGCTCCCCTGATTATAGCAGTTGTGTTGCTGTACTGACACAATCCTGCTTGTTGCTGAGATGAAACGACACAGCAGATTCAGAGCAACTTTCACAAACTGAAAATTGATATATTGAAATAACACGGGCAAATTCTGATCCCTGTCACATCTGGAGCATTCTGGAAGCTGCAGCAGCATTCTAAAGTCAGCCTGTGGCTGAAGCTGTTCTTTGGAGCAGCTGGTCCCATGTTCCCATCCCACTTGCACACTGGGTTTGCAATGGTGGAAGTCAACACTTCCACTCAGTTCACTCATCCGTGCTCTTTCCAGCTTTCCATGCAAGGCCAGACAAGATCATTGTTTGTTTGCTTGTTATTTCTTGGTTAGCGCCTCTGACAAGTTCATAAAACAATATTAATGGGTCAACTCAGAAAACAAAAGATTTACATATTTTAGCAAATAAATTTACAGTTAGCACTGAGACCAACAGAATAGCTTATTTGGGACAGAATGTTATGTTTGCATTCAAGTTGAGAAATTTCATTAATTTATTTTTTTTTAACTGGCGTTAAGGATGGTGGCAAGTGTTAAGATATTTGTTCTCATTGGAAAATCAAAACATTCTGTTCTG
>NW_005054319.1:3064926-3108652 GCF_000277835.1 Geospiza fortis | reverse complement strand
CAGAAATGAGGCAAATTCTCAAAGCATTTTCATGTTGCTGAATCTCTGTTAAAAGAAAGGCCAAAAAAAGCACTTAGAGCTGTTCCCAGCATTATTTCCAAACTATTACAGAAATTAGAGTAAAATGGTACTGATTAAGATGGGTTTGAGGGGGCATCACCCTTGCAGTATCTCTATCCAAGGCAATGGATTTACTTGAGATGACTTTTGGGTCATGGTATTTCTAAAGCCTATGGTCTTCAGTGGTTCATTTTCAGAACATTCTTCTTCAGTGAATGAGAGTGGAACAGTGCAGATATTAGCCCCAAAGCTTACAGAAGACAAAAGAAGCAGGATTTACTCAGAAAACAGCATGCAGGTGCTGAGGTGTGGACTCAGATGGGCAGTGGTGCAGCAGCTGGTCAGGACAGAAATGGCAACACGTCTGAAAGGGACCTGCCCTTGGCCTCCTCCTCCTCCTCTCACGTCTGGCTTTTACTTTTTTTTCATTTCATATGTCATGTCCTTCAATTATGAATTTTCACTGTGTCAAAAACCCACACTTTAGAGGTTCCACCCTTCCATTTTGCCAACCTGTGGCAGCTCCACTTGTGCAACCCATTTAGGTTACGCAGGAGCCAGATTTCACACATGAGAGTGAGAGAGAGGACATTCACATGAAATGCCCATGAGTCTTTCAGAAAAGGACAAGTGTCCTTCCAAAGAGTGCACATGGTTCCAAGGGGGAGGCAGAGGAATTAGCATTAAAATAAAATATTGGTTTATGTCAGTTTAAAAAATGCACATAACTGGTAAGCACTCTCCCCCATAAAATGGAAAAATATCAGCTATTGTGGGCCATTTGCCAAGGATCCAAATTCTCATGAGGAAGTTTCTCTAAGCTCATTTGAAAATCCTTGTGAACTCTGCTGCCAGTCACACGTTAGGTTCAGGATGAAAAGAAACTGCTGAGAATCCAGAGGGCTGCCAGTCCTCCCAGATCCAAGCATGGGACTCAGCCGAGCTTTCCCCACCCCACAGAAAGCAGATGACATCATGTTTGGGCTCATTCTGTCCATCCCCCACGTGCTGGAGGCAGAGGCAGGGCCCAGTTCACTTTTGTTTGTAAGTTTTGAGCCTGCAAGTTTGCAAAAGGGTTGGCAGAGGATCAGGTGTCTGCATCCACATTTTCTAGGAACCCCAAGGCTGCTGTCCAGCTCCAGCTGGACATTTTTTCCACAGCTCCTCTGGATGGTCACTTGATGGGCTCAGTCCACCTGAAGTCCAGCCATGAGCCTCACTAAGGTCATTAAAATGTGCTTTGGGTTTTTCACGTTTTATACTTCGCCTGGCTACTTGTTCACAAGTTTGACAGCAGCCACATCTGTCCCTGTCCGTACCCAGGGGCTGGGCACCCTGCTCAGGTGTAAACCTTGGAGCATGAATAATGCACACTACCAGCCACACGTGCACGTGACATTACCTGTGGGAAGATGTGTGCACGTGTCAGCTCTGGGGAGCTGATCCAAGCGTGCAGCAAGGAGGGAAATGCTGCACATTGCACAAGCTCCCTGAAGTGAGGGGGGAGTGTAGGACCCCCTGCCACAAAGTGCTTATTTGATTTCATTTTAGATAAGGACATTCCAAAGTTAAAATCCAAGCCTTGATAATGGTGATGAAAAATGAAACTAGTGTTGAATGCTCACTGCCATTCCTTTTTTTTTTTTTCCATAAAAACATGAGCAAGTTCTTTCTAAATTATAAATAAAATATGATACCTGGAAAAGAAGGAAAATTCAGAGGTAAAGCTCAGCCTCCTGACCTCATTGCTGTGCAGCTGAACAGCAAACACTGGGACACAATTCCAGGACAGACTGTGGGCATGTCCTTAGCTGTGCACAGCTGAGAAAATAAAAGACCCCTAGCTAGGGCAATAACCCAGATAAAGCATCACCCTTCCCCTCCACCCCAGCAGCTGGGGTGTCACTGATTTCCCCAAAGCCACAGAGCCCAGTGTCACCCCCCAGCCATGGCAGCAGGACACGTGGGTGGCAGCAGCACGTGCCTCTGAGACGTGCTCGTAAAGTCAGTCACCTCCTGATTTTCTTCTCGAGCAGATTTTCACAACTCCAGCTGCACAAGTAGATTGCACTGTGAGTTTTCCCCTGGTGCAGGGTGATACTGGAGACCTGGAGGCACAGCTGAGGATGCATGGGCAACCTGGCCAGGGCTGGTGCTGTTTCCAGGGGAAAGCTGCTGAGGGAGGATTTGGAACATTGATTTTTGGATGCCAGTGTTCAGGAAGATAGATAGTTTGGGGGATTTGGGGTGTTCTTTTTGTGTTTAACAGAAACATAATTTAAGTGATTCTTTGGAAGCGCTGCTGATAAGCCTCAACACTAGAATGCAGGTTAATGGACTAGGGGAGGTCTGCATGGCACAGCCTCAGTTTTGGAAGAAAACCAACAAAGATCAACCTGGTTTAGCCACAAATCTCACACAGGCTAGCAGAGAGCCATTCCAAGCTGCTGTCTGCACAGAGGAGGTTTGGTCTTTCAAAACCTGTGGTATGGAAATCTCTTTTGCAGTTTGCGAGGGACAAAGAGTGATTAGCTTTGATGCAGATTACTGGGGACGCCACAAACCTCTGCCGCTGCTTTCCTCCCACCATCCCAATGCACAGGGGGAGGTAACTCAGGGAGAGGCACGTGCATGTTTTCTTTGCTGCTGTTTCAGAACACAGTTTGTAAATTTTAATTCTAGTGGTGTCCTGATGATGCTATCTGCTGGCATGCAACCAGAATTGTGACCTGCAGCAGGTGAAGAGGAGACACTTGCGGGGAAGCTCTCGAGATGTCCCACGTCAAGTCCACAAAGTCATGGTGCCTTTCTGAAGATGAAAAACTTTAAAAGAGCGATTTAAAGGTAAGAACACACACTGGCTCATTCAGGCAGAAACGCTCTACCCCCACCCTGAGACTATCTTTAATATCTAATTATCAGGACTAATGACTGATTATGTGTCTCCAGTGTTCTCGACCTTTAATAATTCCTGTCCCAATATGCTTTACCGCTTTCCGGGGGAAATGTTATCTGAAGTGTGAAATTAACCATTCTTTTGTTATGAACTCACCACTTGGCCATAGCTGCTACATAGTTTCAAACCTGAAACATATTTGAACTGTTTCCAAGTTCATCTAGAGCGTGACCTTGTGTGTTTTAATAATTATAATTTCCTCAGTAAAGTACAACTCTAGAACCAGAGGAAAAAAAATGTACAGACAGCTGCAGGGGTGGGGATGGCTGACCTTAATGATGAGCTTTACAAATATAGCAGGAGGAAAGCAATAAATCTCCAAAACCAAAGTGCTTTCTCATTTTAACCCCTAGTGTGCAGCAATGCCCTGATGGTAGAGGGGAGCAGACCCTCCTGCAGGCTGCCCCAGCGAGAGTGGAGAGGGGAATGTGGAAGAAGAATACAGAGGAGGTATCAGGTTGGTTTCCCTTTTCCTGTTGAGCTGCTCCTGTGTCAGATTTTCATCTCCAGAGTGGTTGTGTAAATCAGCTGAAGGCAGCAGGATTTACCCCTGCTCTGCAGAGCCCTGGGTATGCATGCACATGTGAGTAATCCCGTTGGAATCAAGGACTTGCAGGAGGAGCGGGCACATGAGTAATGTTTTGTAGATACAAGGGCTGGAATCTGGGCCACATGGCTCAGGACAAAGAGACATGTCAGTTCTGCATAAATAACACAGGCACTCTGCTTCCAAACTTCAGCCTACTTAGCAAGTGCCAGAGTCACTGTTTCCATCCCACGTCTGGGGCAGCAGGACCAGCAGGGTGACCTTGGCAGGAGCTGGGGTGAGCCCAGGGTGCTGCTGGCACCCAGGAGAGGTGGGTGCACTGCAGCCAGCGTGCTCTGATGGGGCAGGGAATGGGATCTCACTGTGCAAGAGCTGTGCTTTGTGCCCTGATCTCACTGGGAACAAAAGCCTGCTGCAGCCTGCTGTAGGTATCATCTCTGCTGCAGGGGAATGTGGATTATAGCAGGAGGAAATAGCCTCTGTTTCTCCTCCAAACACTTTGCCTCTGTACAGCAATCAACTCCTAAAGCCTCAATGAAACAGAGTTAAATAACAATCAAAGGAGAGAGCCAGGGTGACAGACCACCCAGGTCAGGGTGCATTTGCAGGCATGCATTGCTCCATGCAGTGTAAGGCTTCTCTGAGCCACTTCTGGGAGATTTTACCATAGGAATATGACTAACACAACACTTGGCAAGGCAAAGACTAATAGTGTGATTGTTCTGTCGGCTTCTTCCCTTCTTGAGTAATATCGTGCTGAGCAGTGTTTGAGTGAGAGATCTGAAAGGCCTTTTCATTATTGTATCGAAAACTCCTCTGACTGCAGATCTCTTAATCAAAGGACTTTTATGTAAAGTCACATTTTTTCCAAAACCAGAAAAGTTCAGGCTCAGAGCATAAACATTAGACTCATTATTTAGAAATAGCAAGTAAGTCCTTTGGGTTCTGGTATCAGATCAAAGCTAAAAAATTAAATTGCTTCAGAAAAAAAAATTAGTTCATTTTGGGAATCAGCATATTTCTTGTTTGCTTTTTCATTATGGAGCTAAAAAAAGAAATAGTGAGATTCTGTCCGTGGTTTTCAAGTGTTTTCCAAAACTAGATGGATGCTGCATGCTAAGTACTTCCACAGTCTGCGGAGGCAGAAAATATTTTGTTGACATGACAATAAAAACATTCTGCAGACTTATCGAATTATTTTCTCCGTCACCATCACCAGCCACAAGAAAGCAGCATGACCCCCACACTGCCACGGAACAGAAACCTGCTCTCAGCTGGCATTGCCTTTGAAATGAAGTGCTGGAATCTGCCCCAGCATGTGGAGGAAGAGATTTCTGTCTGGGTTGTGGGTGAGACCTGGGAAGAAGCCTCAGGTCAGCAGTGTCCCTCACCAACACATGGCCTGACCATGTTGTCCCAAAGAAATCTCTCTTTTTGGGACTGCCTGGTGGTAATTGGGCAAAGATAATTATTCGTTATTAATAGTGGTTCAGCACCACTATTCTGGTCTCCAGTGCTGTCCAGCTTCCTCCAGCCCCACCCACACTTCTGTCTCTTCCTTGCTTGTGGCCCCCTCCTGGTTTTTGGGTTGTGGACACGTAAGTGATGGAATTGGCTCTTGGCACAGGTGCAGGATGGAGATGTGGGGGTGGTGGAGAGCCATGTCCCACAGATCAGGCTCTGCCAAGACAGACACTCTCTCCATCCAAGACAAATCCCACCCTGGAAACAGCTGCTGCTGACAGCAGCTCCCACCCTCCTGGTGGTGGTGGATCTGAGTCCATGGTGCCATCTGCCACGCTGACCATGGGATATCTCAAGAGAGAGGCAGCAAAGGGAGATGCCAGACTAATATTTGGGATTGCTTTATTATACCTTCGCCTTCCTGTTTTTTTCCCTAGCATCCATTACCTGCTGTAATTCGCAAGGCAAATGCGACCAACCTGAATTCCTGCCTCAGAGAGAGGTGGGACACTCAAGGAGTACCGAGGAGAGCCGGCTGCCGAGGGCTGAGGAATGGCAGCAATGCCCACATGTTTTCTGTTTGTGACACTGTGGCTGATGGGAATCATTTAATCCCACAGTGAGACGGGTTCACTCTACCTTTGCACCAGTCCTTAAGATGTTTCCCTTATCTCTGACTTTCTGCAGATGGCTGGGGCTTTCCCTGCCCGGTTCCTCTGTCACCTACAGATGGCTTTCAGTGCTTAATCCTTGGGAAATGTGAGTTTCTCCATGACTCAGCCACAGTTTCCCTGCTTGGCTGTCACAGGCTGTTTCATCTTTTCACTTCTCAGTCCCCATCTGTACAAAGAGGTCAGTAATGAGAGGAAAACAAGCATAGCAGGGCCAGCTACACACAGATCCCCGAGTGTTGAGGGGCCATATAATTTCTTAAATGAATTGGTCACATGATACTCATGATACTCTTTCTTTTTCTTTTTCCTCCTTTACTGGGTAATTGAAACTTCATAGACATTAAGAATCTGAAACATGCGTAACAGTTCTTTATGTACAAACAGCTTTTTCTCTGCAAACTGAGGGGTTTCTGGGGAAGAGAGTTCTGTGAACACTGGAGCGAGCAAGCACCTGTTTCCCACAAGTGTTACAATTCCCACAACTGACAGGAACAGTTGATGTTCAGGGTATAAATGCAAATTTTCCATCTCTACATTGCAGGATTATCTGCGTTGTCCCCAGTTAAACCTCCACACCGAATATATAACTAAATCTTTCCAAATGACCATGCCCTGCTCCCTCTAGTAAGTTCTGCCTTCATCTGGCCTAACTTCTGCCCAAGTCTTTGCATTTCAAATCTTGAAGACCTCAATTAATCTCCTAGACCAGGGGGTCTCCAACTAGAGGAGACAGGAGGCCCAAGAACATGGGTGGGTGAGTTGGTTCCCTGGGTTTTATTGAATAGGAGACACATGGCCATCAGATTGGCACCATGCCAATGGAAAGGTCCCTGCTGAAGCCAGGGTGTGTAATTTGACCTTGTAAAATCGGGAACATGGGAAGCAATTACACAAAAATCCAAGCTCCAGCAGGCAGGGCTGCACTCTGCTGCTCTTGGGGGAACAACACAATCGGCAGTGAAGATTGGGATTGAGCTGGTGCTGAGCTGGCAGCAGTCCTCAGTCCTCTGGAATTCATGTCCTGTCTTCAGAAAGGAGAAATAATATATAAAAATGTCTTCTGACCACCCATTTCCACGCTGCCACTCAGCCCTGACCCATTATTTGGGAAATTGCTACTTGAGGAAGGAAAAGATAAATCAGGGTGCATTGGAAAAACAACTTGAAACTCTGGCTCGAGGCAGGGAATCAGAGGAGAGCAGACTCCAAACTTTTCTGCTAGTTTAGTAAAATGCTGTGATATGATCTACCAAGCAGGGGAAGTCAAAGACAAGCTGTCCTGCAGGCATTGCTGGGCAATATGAAGAGACACCTGGGAAGAGACTGTCTGGCAGAAAGAGCTGGGCTCAAGGAGGTAGAAGTGATCCTTTCTCAGATGTTATTTTCCTTAACCACACTCAGCACCATCTGATGGAGCTCACTGGTCACACCATCACGCTTCCCACCATTGGGAGATCGTGTGTTACAGACACTGGAACACCCAGAGCTGCTCCTGGAGGCCAAGAAAGCAGCTGGGAAAACACCGCAGGCAAGGCAGCTCTGCACAGGCACCACCAGATGGGGTCTGGACAGGGACACCCAGCCTCCAATGACCCTGCACCCCACTCCAGGGACAGCACAGCATCACATCGTGGCAGGAAAGCTGATTTTGGGGAAATGGAAATAGCACCAGCACAAATCACTCCCAACTGAATTGTTCATGGACCTTAAGACACCATCAAAGTCAGGAGCACAGCAGGTTCACGGCCAAATTCACTCACTCCATTCTCACACTGGGAAGGGAGAGGATCAGCAGTAAAGAGAGGTTATTCTGTGTTTGAAGGAAACACTCAACCAGAGAACTATTTTTGTTTCTATAAGAGAGTAAATTGGCCATAGCTGCAAATGAGCTGCAGGGATCCACTACAAACTAGGATAAAAAAATAATTTTATTTCATTGCCATCAGAAATTTCAGAATTTAAGGAGTAGAAAGTATTGATTTAAATAATTACACCATTTTATAATCTTATACTTAGAAGTGTCTGCCTATAAATATGGAAACAAAGGACATTATAAGCTGTTGAGGAGAACAGAGTCTAAGACTCAGGGAGACTTCTGGTTCTCTGAAACTCTTAAGTGGTCACCTATACATCTTTTAAACTCTGGCCTGCCTGCATTTCTGCAGATGACAGAGATATTATACTTGTTTCTCATGCCCAGACTTCACCCTTCAGTGCTCCACTTGTTCCCTGCACACCTTGAGTCCTGGCTGTCACTCTTTGCCTCTGTGTCCTGAGCCCCTCTGAGCAGTTTTCATGTCTCTGGGCTACAGTGTCTCTCTCTGTTTCATATCTGAGCCTATCCCTTCCCTTCCATATCTGCACTTATAAAGTATCTCTTCTGGTATTACTTACTCCTAATAACTCTATAATTACATTGTGGAGCCCTGTCAAGCTCCCAGGAACAAAGCTCATATGAAGGATGCAAAAATGGACCTCTATCTCAGGGGAAATTGTGCTGTGGCAGAGATGAGGAAGTTGTTTGATCATTAGCCTTATCTAGAACAAATTGCACATAATAACTTCTAATATTTTCTATCAGATTTGGTTCCTCAGACAGACACAATTTTTTTTTAAATTAAGCTGTATTTAACTGAGTCATCTAAGTATATCTGAGTCCCCAAAATAAGATACTTAAATGTCCATTAAGAAACAAACAAATCACTAGTTCACTGAATGTGGCCCTTGTTTCACTGCCCTTGACACAGGCTTTAGAACTCAAAACTTTTGTATTGACTTAAGATAAACGCTGCAAACCCATAAGCAATGCATTGTTCTTATGGTACCCAATAATCTAGTCCTTTTATTTAAATATGATATAAGTAATCCCAGAGCCAATGAAAGCATGGAATGACTAGGTGTTACGTTCCACAAATACTGTATTGCATAGAAGAGTTTAACTCCTTATCTGAAAAACAGTTGGCTGTGACCGTATTAACAATTATATTATCAGTTTTCCTTGGCAACATTTATGTGTCAAAATGTATCATGGGTTTCACAGCTTGGTTCCAGAAATAGGCTGTGGTCTGGGTGACATCATACCTTCCTCCATAAAAACTATTTATTTTTTTTTTTGCTTTTCATGCTCCCATAAACACTTGTACTCCCAGCCTTATGCTGGACCCACTCAGGCCATTAAGGCATAACAAGCTCTTCCCAGCTCTCAGCATGCCAGCCTGGCAGGAGGGTTGAAAAGTTTACCAAAACAGCGCGATTTGTGCCCGAGAGCCGGAGACCTCGCGGCTCTGCCGTGGCGGGGCAGGAGAAGCGCAGAGGCCACGTTAAAACCGTGAGCACTTCTCAGGATCTTTTGCTGGTCGCTGTGACCCTGAGAATGTTAAAAGTCTCTTTTCCCAGCCCGAGCGCTTGAAGAATGAGTCGGAGCTTTTCATTTCTCAGTCTCAAGGTTGTTTGTTGTGTCTTATCTATAAAAATTTTCTCCTGCCCTGCCGAGGTCCATCCAGCAGGACAGTTCCAGGAACTCTGCCTGCCCCCGGGGCAGTGTTATGTCTTTATATTAAAAACTACATGTACAATGTTTACAATTACTTTCCAATACCTGTCACCTGTGTTAGACAGTGGGTTTCTACTCTAAACCAATCTGAAAGTGCCAACATCACAGCAGAAGATGGAGGCCAAGAAGAGGAAGGAGAAAGACTCGACACGCTCAGATCCCTCCATCTTGCCTCCTGAACCCCATTCCAGAAACACCAAAATCTACCTTTTCACCCCGTGATAACTTCACTATTATTCTACTTAAACTGTTGTGGCTTGCTGGTCTTTATATAAGGTTGGTAATTTGCTCCATGGGTCACAATCAAACCCATAGATGTTTTGGGCTCTGTGCCAGGGCTTCTGGACAGCCAGAGGGATGTTCTGGGTTCCCACAAGCACTGAGCACTGAGGAGGCACCAGGGGCTGTGGGTGACTGAAAGGGGCTGTCTGTCAGTTTGCTCTGTGATGTCAGATGTGTCAGGACAGGGAGGTGCAA
This sequence comes from Geospiza fortis, assembly GCF_000277835.1. Lineage (NCBI taxonomy): Eukaryota > Metazoa > Chordata > Aves > Passeriformes > Thraupidae > Geospiza > Geospiza fortis. Next base: position 3,098,921 of record NW_005054319.1, on the reverse strand, counting down.
TCCCTCCCTCCATCCGCGCCCCGCGATGAGCCGCGGATCAGCAACGCGGAGCAGGGAGAGATGGTGAAAAGCCAGGAGCAGGCAGAGCTGAAACCCTCCTCTCCAAAGCCTGGCTAGGGTTTTTAAATGCTGAGGAACTGGATTCTTACAAAGGAAGCCTTACAAAGTGGCATTGTGAAACTGCATTGCAAAATTCAATTAAGTGGAGTTGCAAACAGCTACGCAACAATGTTGTGTTGGAGTCTGAGTGCCGTTTGGGTGATTCACCAGCAAACATTGCACTGTCTTTTCAATTATTTTTTAAAATTTTTTTTGTGTGTCTTTTCATTTTTTTCACAAGTGTATATTAAGGAAAAAATCTAGAATACTTTTTTAGCATTCAAAGAAGAAAGGATATAAGGAATTCTGCCAATCCTTTCCTTCAAAAATAATGAAGGATGAAGTATAACTCAAAAGATGCTGTTATGGCCAGTTTTGTATCTTCTTGAAAAAAGCCACAGACGAAAACATTTTCCTTTATTTTGAAGGAGCAGTTTCCTGGATCTCAACATAATTGGCTTTTACCTTCAAAATCTAGGAAGTTATAAGATGGGGTAAAAAAAGAAACTAAACAAACAAAAAAAAATCCACCACTGAATTGAAAAGTTTTCTTAGGAATCATTCAGGAAAACTAAAACAACTAAGCTGAACTTTGAAATTGAGTGTTTGGACCGCATTTAACTCCGGGACAGTGTTACTCAAGTTTTAGCAGTTCCAGTTTTGATTTCATTTACTTTGGAAAAGACTTCAGCAGCAGTGAAGTTAAGGCACTCTGTCAGAAGCTGAAGAGAAGCTTTATAACATACTTTAAGCTCTTTAGGGGTTTTTTGGAAGCTTCTGTGCACTTCCTCATGCAAACAGCTCTTCACTGGACAAATAGTATCTGAATATTGGGATGTTGCTATCAATTCCTACAGAAGTTTGGAAGTGACACACAGCCCAAAATAAAGATATATTTTAAAATTTCTTGGCTTCTTTTCTATTCCATTTCCCTTTTTTTTTCCCTCACAGCCCCAGCGGCATAATTAAAAAAAATAAGAGAGAGAGAGAGAGAGAGAGAGGAAGAATACAGTGGAATTGCAGAACAAACAAGATGGCAAAATAACACAACTATTTTTTAATAAGTTGGGAATTTGCCTCAGTATGCAGTTCTGGGAGGAGAGGAAGTTTCTGTGAGCTGGCCAGATTGCCTGTTGCAGACATATGGACACCTGGAAGAAAAGACAAAAGAAAGTTTTATTCTTGTGTAATCCTAAGGTTACCTTTTTGTGACAAGGATAAGCACCCCTTATTAAGGAACACTTGAAAGACTGCAGAACCTGTAAATTGTAGCTTTTACTGGTTAAATGATAAAGAAGCATAAACCTGGGATCTTTACTCTTCCTGTGAATGCAGGAGAGCTCCTTTAACACTGATGGAGCTACAGAGCTGGAAAGTTGTTTTTGAGAGGATAGTGCAGCTGGTAAAAGTAAAATACACTGAGAAAAGTGAAGGGGAGATGGGGAGGGAGAGGAAGGGGAAATTCTATAAATAAAACCTATGTTTGAGTTAAGCTCTTCTTGATCTTTAATGAGTTATGTTTCCTAAGGGAAGAGAGGAATAAGAGCTGTGATGAGGGAGACAAATACTTGTTGAAAATTCAGAAGATATTTTCCAGGGTCCCAGCCTTGAGGCTGAATGGTAACAGAGCTGGACTCACCCAAGGGAGAACACAAGATTAGTGAGGAGAGCTATGAAATCCAGAAGAGAAGAGAGATGCAGAGGTATGCTCCTCTCACTGAGACTGAGCATGGGATAGAGGAGGATTAGAACCTAAACATTGCTCATGTGTCAACTTTTATTCAAACCTAAGCTGTGGAAAGCTTCTTAGCTATGGGATGATTTTGCTGGTCTTTCTAAACCTTAATTAGTTAGTTATTAATTCCCTATCATCATTATTTATTTTAATCTATTACAGGGAGGCTCAGACCAGCTGAGTGGGAGGGAGCTCTGGAGCACCACAGACCCTGTTCCAGTGACACGTTGCTGTGGGGATCCAGGACAGGAAGAAGTAGCAGTTGATGCAGTTTATTCTGGGCTCTTTTTTAGGATAAGATGACCTGAATTATGCCTAAATGTTGCCAATTGGCCTCAACTGCTTTACAGGGTTCTCTGGTAGCTCTGGGCACTCTTGCTGGGGACATTGATACTCCCTTGATACAGGAGTTCTGGAAATGGACATTCAATGCTACTTTTGACTTTAAAGGGAGCTGAAATTCAAGAAGCAAGTAGGAGAGTGGGGAATTCTCAAACCTCCTTAATGCACCAAAGAGGAAGGGGTGTATCTCCTTCTTTTCCCTTGTAGAGATTTTCCTCAAAATGAAGTCACTCTACTTCGAGAAAAGCATGTGCTAATGTGTGTGGAAGTGTGTCACTCAATTAGATGTCATCCATCAGTTGTGACATTCCATTTTTAAAGGAAATGTGTTTTGCCATCAGGACTTGCAGCACTAATATTACCAGTGCCCATTTTCATACTCCATGACCTGCAAGTACATTAATTTAAACAGCAAGGCTGCTCTTACAAGGGAGCATGTGTTCATCCAAAGGCAACACAAAAGTCACACAGGCTGCAGGTGTTTTACTGGAGTGCTTCAGAGGCACTTTCTCATTAGGGATTGTCACAGATGTGTCTGTACATTTCAGAACTCATATTGGCTTACCAAACCTCTTAACATGACCTCGCTGGGAGGCATTAAAAATATTACCATCCCCCTTGTGAAGTGCTTGGATAGGCTGTGTGTCTGTCTCACTGCAAGTACAGTTCCTCAGGTGCTGCTTGTGTGCCCTTGTGACCAGACTTAAACTCTTTGTGGATGGCCCAGCCTCTGGCACAGGTAAGGATGGGGAATGCAACCACCTAAATTCAGCACTGGACTTTGTTTCTCTCACAGGGCCTGAGAAACAGAGCATCTACCAGGAAAAGGCATCTCCCTTTGCAGTTAGAAATAAATATTTTCATGATATCCCCCAAATATTTGATGAAGGCAGAAAAACTGAAAAATCTACAACTCTGGAAAGAGATGCTCTGGGAGCCAGTAGGACTTCAGGTCCACAGAGTCTGTATTTACTTGTCCATGAGCAAAGTGAATCTCTTCATGTTCTGAGTATTGTGAAAAAGGAGGAGGTGGAGCAAAGTGTCCCCTCTCAGAAGGACCCATCACACTCAGCTGAGCTTGGTGAAAGACACAGGCTCACTAAATCATTATTTGAACAGAAACATCAGATATCCACCACCATGGATTGGTGGGCATTGGTGCAGAAGAGCAGAAAAGGAAGTTTCTGCTCACATATTCCCCAAGGTTTGCTTCATTCTGTGCCAGTGGTGTGCCAGGGCACTTCTGCCCACGGATCCTTACCATGGTTGGTGGCTTCTTTTCACAGCAGAAGTGGGGATGTAGGGAACAGGTAACAGCACTCCTGCTCTGTCTGGAACATTGGATTTCTGCTGTCACACACATCCTGCCCTTGGGTGCCACAAGTCAACTTGTGGCAAGAAAATGCATTTGTCAAACACATCTGTTGACTTTTCTAAGCAAGTTGCACAAGATGCTCACCTCTAAAAAAAAGGATTGTGTTGCAGCCAACATTGCTATCAGAGCTCAGGAACAAATAAACGTGTGGCTCATCTCCAAGGGGCTTTCCCCCTGTTTCCTCACAATTGACAAAGAAGCCAATGTTGTTTAAGAGTAAGACAGGATGACAAATCCATGCATGTGCTCCACTTTGTAGCTGTCTGAGCCTGCTGCTGCAGAGTTGTCTTAAGAATGACGGCATTATTATACATTTCCTGGCACAGACATTCTAAACTGATGCCCATTTTCTTCCATCTGCCCTGGGAACTGCAAGGAAAAGAACAGACAATTGTACCCAGGATGGATTAAAACAGGAAATATCATCTAAAATGATGGAAAAGCTGGTTGTCAAGCAAAAAGAAAAAAAATATTAACAGTGGACAGATTTCTTTGGTGGTGCATAAAACTGGAACAATCTCAGTAGAGCAATTTTGTTGTGTTATGTCACAGTATGGCCCCAATTTCCTCAGTTCATTCAGTGACATTCTTTGGGATGTCTACAAGCATGAAATAGTTGGGTAGGGTATTGATTTCTTTTGCAGTTTGAGATACATATCCAGCAGAGAAAATCTTGACCAATCAGAAAAAAACCACAGACCATCAGAGAATCACAGTGCAGTCTTAATGTTTGTCAGGATTCGCTTAATAACAAATGACAAATTAACCATTGACCAAATATTCTCTCTCCTAGGGGAACCTGTCTGGCTTGTAGGCAAAGGAAACCAAGCTGGGCCATGGAGGGATCCCACAGAATTTGCTGCAGCCAGAAAAAGCTGCTCCTCTGCCTACTTAGCTGCTCTCCTGTGTCTGAAACTTCCCACCTCTAGGGAGTCAGGCTGGAAAGGAGTTTGCTGTGGAAGCTGCTGCTGCAAAGTTAAGATCTGATAAGAGGCAGAAACAAAGCAGAGCCAGCTAGCAGCTCTCTTCCTCCTCCTGGTTCTGCCACTTAGCCCTGGCTGCTCCTCTCCCACACTGTGCATAAGGACAGAGAAATATGGATTTGCAATTGTATGGAAACTCCTTGTAACCTCTGACATTGCTGCCAGCTCCTTGTATCTTAGAAGCCTACTTAAATTACAATAAAACAGCTCAGGAGTCTGCCCGTCTTCCTCCTGTTTCCTGTAACTAGAATTAAGCTCTGCCCTGACTCCCATAAAAGCCGTGGGTTTATGAGCTACCTGCAAGTCAAGAAATTCCTCGTGGGAGATCCATTAATGAGTGAGAAACAGCAGAACTGAGCAAGCTGGGGAGGAGTCTGCTCCTGGAGGAAAGGTGTGATGGGATCATCCCTGAATGGTGATGGTGATGGTGAGGGCTGGAGTGTGCCCTTGGAAGTCTCTGTGAAATGGAGCTGTCTGCACACAGCCCTGGGCAGCCTCAGTTAGCTGACCCTGCTTGAGGCTGGGTTGGACATGGTGACCTCCAGAGCCCCCTTCCCACTTCAACCATTCTGTGATTTTGTGAGCCCACTGATGAACTTTGTTTTCTCCAATTTATGCAATTTCTCACTGCCTTCGTGTCTCATGACTATAGCCCCCATTTCCTACATTTATTTACCCACTTCATGTATTAGAAAAAGACCTCCCTGCCTCACAGATGTCTTCTGCTGAGGCTTGGCCCAAACACCACTCACCTTGACAGACCTGTAAATCTGATGGCACTCTCCATTTGGCTCATACCTCTGGCTTGGGGGGGAGGCTCTGTGGGGAGATGAGGGACTGGGGACTCGAATATTTTTTCTATTTTGCTTCCTGGGGTTAAATATATTGCTTTCCCTTGGTTTAGACTGGCAATTTTCCCACTGACACCCTGGGTGGTAACATGGCCACGCTGAGTTCAGACTCCCCCTTGGGATCACTGGAGACAGAATTTCAGCCAGTGGCTTCTGCCACATTGCCTTGGGTTAGCTCTAACATTTAGGACCTTTGAAAATGACACACAGGAGCCCTGGAGCTCATCTTCCCACCAAAATAACTGATTTAGAAAGATCTGGTCTTTGACTCCTGGAGAATTATTATCTGTATTCAGAGGGATGCAAATTCTATCAACTGAAGATGATCTGATCTCCTCTATGACTCATTCAATGTCATTTAACTGCAAAATTCTCTAATTCCTTGATTAAGAAAAGTCTTATCTGTAGGCATCTAGTCACCATCTGAAGACTTGAGGAGACAGACAGATAAAAAACACTCCTTCATCTCTTTGCTGTATTTCTTTCTTAGACTTCAGTCTGTTACATCCTCTTTACAACCTGTCAATGATTACAGTAATGGGAAAAGATGAAATATAGGGAGAGCTTAATGATTTAAAATCAGAATGATTGGTATCCCTCAAAGTTAGGGGCATGTGAAACTTATCAATATGTATTAGAGTGTTTTTAATTTGGGGAGAGAATTTCAATAGGGTCATTTGGGAAAATAAACAAACTTGCTTTCACATTGCTGAGATTTTGACTTTGTTTTTCAGTTATCAAAACACGCCAGCCAGCTCAGAGACTAATGAGAATTCCACCCACCAAAACCAAATTATGTTCATAATGAGTAGAAATGGTTGAAAATCCTGAGTTTTGAGTGCTTGATAAAAATGTGTCAATCACTTCATTTTTCAAACAGGAAAGAATAGATTCTGATGTAAAAATGGTCAAAGACTCTTTTCCATACCAATTTCCTGTGTAATTAATAACATGTTGGGTTGAGTTTGTTCATTTTTTAAGTACAGAGGTCTTCACAAAAGCTGTGGTTGATCCCAAATTAGGATATGGTTAATATAAATGTAACACCCGGAGAAAGAAAGCCATAAATCAGACTGTCTAGTTTATGATCATAAAAAAGTTATTCCCTTTGTCTTCACTAGAAGGGAAAAAAAAAGGAGCTAATTTGGACAAGACAATCAAAAATTTACTTCAAATTAGTTAATTGCAGCTCATCCACCAGTCCAAACTTTGCTAGCATTTGACTATTTTAGTGTAAAAATATATATTTTTTTCTCCTGTCAAGTCATCTTCTAAGATCAGGAGGAAGATATGGAAAAGGTCAGTAAGGATCAATTTTTGAGAAGGACAGATTTCTCATTAATGAGTGCAATAGACTGATCACCACAGAAAGAATACAATTTAGTGATTATATCTAAGAAGTATGAATGTTTTTCTTGTCAAATGTCATTCCCTTTAAAACTTGGCACTAGTAACTTACTGCAATTTTCTTTCAAGTGAATTTCAGCTGGGCTGTGACTCTGTGTGTAATTGTTTTCTCATGATGGTAGTAAAATTTGACATATCAACTGTATATTTATAATGGAAATAAACGTCATTATGAGTCCCCAAAGGGATCTGATCTAAATCTCACTGAATGAAAAATGGAAAGACTCCCATTGACTTCTCTGATCTTTGGTCAAACTATTGTAGCTGCAGAATTCTCTCACTTTCCCCCTTTATGCTGTGCTTTTGGAAACCACACGTATTTTAAATCTGTGTATCCCAGTCATCTCTTGTTTTGTTCCCATTGCCTCACAGAGCAGTAGAGGTGCACTTGCAATGTAAAACTGAAAAATTATCATCTTTTTTCTGTGCTGCTTTCTTGGCAGCAGAGTGTACAAGTATGACAGGGCTAAAATCCCAAGTTTACATTAGGCTGCACAGAGCAAATTTCACAAGAAGGTAACTGCTGACTTCTGTAGCATCATGACCAATTTCAGGGGAGTAGAATTTGGCCCCATTTCTGCAAAATAACTGTGGCTTTCCTTAGCAGTCTGATCATGTCATAATTCACTTTAATGCTCATGTATACTGGCCCAAGGGCTTATATAATTATTATGCCTGTCTCATCATGAAAGATGGATAAGTCACACCTGAATACAAGAGTAGGAGCTTGTTGTTTTGTTTAGATTTTAAACATTTTAAAATCATTATTAAATGAGCAAATTACCCATGCCCTGCAGAAGAGGGTACAAGTCAAAGCTCTCTGGGTACTTCTTGCTATTCTTACCATGGATTTTGAAGATAATATTTCACTGGAAGGAAATTTCTAATATTTCATTAGAAGGAAACATTGATTAATATGATTGTGATTCATTTATCTGCATATAATGCAGGGAGTCAAAACCAAAGAGAAACTCATTGGACATAAACTGCATTCCAGTGGGAATTCAGAATATGTCATAGATGAATTAATACTTTACTGTAAGCCACAGGATGTCATATTCATGGGGGACCCTAATTATGCAGATGTGTGTCAGGAGTGTTATTTACATAAAGGTTTCTGAATAACACAGATGATCATTTCTAGTTAAGATAAAGTCCCAGGAGCTGGGTCTCCATAGAGTGGGAAGCAGAGATTCCCACATTAGCTGAGCCTGAAACACACATGAAAGTGACAAAAAGTCAAATATTCTATGAAAACAAGTGTCAAGGGAGATGAAGATATATAAACCCTAGGGAAGTGAGTAAAAAGGATCTCTTTCACTTCCACAGCCTTATACCAAGATCTTTGGAGCTTTGCAAATGGAAGTATTAAAAGCCTGGACTGTGGTAAAATGAAGAAGATGCTGTAGGAATGGGGTAAATCATGATTCCTCACGAAGGAAACGTGCCATGCTGGTGGAAAAGCACTCAAGGGCACTGAGAAAGCTGCTTCCAGCCACTCCACACAAATTGCACAGTTCCCTTCCTGCCTCACTGGATACATTCAGACTTTCACTGTTAACTGGTATATATTTAACTTTGCGGGAGTTTTTTCTGATTAATTTAATACTTGACCAGATAACTATTATAAACACTGTGAGTACTGGTTGTTGTAGGAACTGGAAAGAGTAGGAGTATGGGACTGCATAAGGCAGTTTATTCCTTTTATTTTTCCCACACTCTGTGTTAATGACCTTGATTTTCTTTCTTCTCCAGCCAAATCAGCAGAATTTGTATTAAGATAGGTACTAAATGATTGCATTATTCAAGGCCAGCTCCACTCCTGGGGTCACTGTTACAGCTGCCTGACTGTAGAGCTATAACAGCCTCCCTCCTCGCAATGAACACACGACAATTAGATCAGCTTTACCTCCTGTGAGGAAGAGGACGAGACAAGGGCTGAGTGTTTACACCCTGCCTTCTCTGACTCAGGAAAAACCAAATTTTGAGCTGCCACTCAGGCAGCTTCTGCTCCTCTGCTGCTTTCACGTGGTCAGCTAGCACTGAGATCTACAGCTTTTCTTTCTGTGTCACCCTGATGGTAGATGTCACGCCCTAAAGGCTTTGGGAATTACAAATATTATAAAATCCAAAGTTCTCCTTTGTCACAAAGAAAAATAGATAAAAGCTAAGGAGGCCAGAAGTGCTTCACTGCTGATTCAGTATCCCTGTCAGCCAGGGTCCTGTACTTCCTTCTTTTTCTGTGTAAGGGAAGGTTTTAGCTGGGGGATACTTGGGTTGATGCTAATTGACCTATCCTGGCTGCAAGTGCTTTTATCTTTGTGGCAAAGCTAATCCTAAATCCATATAATCCATTCAGCATTTACTTCCAACCCAGCCCAAAGTGAGAGCTCAGTTTTAGGTAAGGCTGTGCTCTGCTTTATGCTGCAATAGTGCTCAGAGAGGCTATACCAACATTCCTGACACCAGCTCTCCATAAACCCTTGTGACCTGCTGAAATCCAAGTCAAAATGACACCTCTAGCATCTTCCACAGTATTTGATTAATAACACTCAATACACTGAGTTTATATCAATTATTCCCTACAATTTTCCTCGTAACAGTTATCTCACATTTTTTCTATCTACCCTGTCCTCCATCATACTCCAATGAGAACAAAACACAGCTCAGTCCTGTCACCTGCCTAATCTTTTTCTACTATTGCAGTCACCTGGTCAACTTCATTCCTTACCTTTTGTCAGATGTTTGCTCTCTTGGTGAAATATCTTGGTGCACCTTATGAAACAAATCAAGGATTTGCAGGAAAGCAAAGGGAAATTTCAGGCTGAAAGCAATGGAGGTTCTGGCTGTAAACTCATGAGGATGGCAGGGAGCAAACAGGGCGATTTGTCCCACTGAAATGTTTCAACACAGTTGGCAAAATCATGGTTGTCACCTGAGGAGCACACAGGTATCAAAGAGAAGGAGGGGTTAAAGGGAGAAAGCCAGTAAAAGAATGTATCCTTTGTGCAGGGAGGTTATGCATTTAACAGATCTCTGCTGAGTTACTCAATAACACACCAGATGCCAGGGACCTTATGGAAAAGGGAATTCCTTAGAACTCCAATATCAGAGTGCAGTTTTCCTGCTGGCCGTCCACACTTCTGCCACAATAGCTGGAGCTTTGTGTCCTCCCCTCTCAGTGTTTCTGCTGTGGATGGATGTCATTGGTGTGGCTCTGTTTGCCATGGAGTAAAGAGACGTTCATGTGCCACAGAAAATCTGAGGACGGAGCCCTGCCATCTCACCATCTCACCATTTCACTAAAAGCTTTTAGTGAACCCTCTCCTCCTGACCACCAGCTCTTGCACTTTACCAGGGGCTCTGAGTGAAGCTGAGCAGGATGAAAATCGTTTCCACGGCACTAATCACATTAAGAATTTCAAGCCTGGATGCCAGGAGGGTGATGAATAAGAGTTAAACCACCTTGATGGATCTGGAAGTTTCACTGGAATTTTCCTTGCCTTGAAAACAGAGTCCAGCCATGATAAGAATTGCCACAGCTTTCTTCACTGATGGACCTTCAAAGAGATTCCTTCTTCAAGGTGTGTCAGACAGGAGATTCTGAGGAGAAGGAGGTACTGGGGCTTTGCTGAGGTAGTAGTTAAAATTTTAATTTTATCTCCCATCATGAACACAACCAAGCTGCCCTTGTCATACAGCTCTGTCAGACCATTTCAGAGACAGCCTGGCTGAAGCCACCCACTCCACCTCCTGCAATCCTCCCTCTAAAACACCCTGTATCAAAATGCTTTGTGAAGCAGCTGCCCCAAGTTCTCCATCAGCACCTGGCCTTATTTTTTTTTCTTTGGCCCAGCATTTCTAGGAGTCTTTACTAATATTAATGCAGGACTAAATATCTGCTCTGACCTTACTGGGAAACTGAAATTCTGGGAAAGATGGAATGTGTTTGCAATTTCTAAATCTTCTTAAGTGATTTTTTAAATTATTTCTTCATAAGCAACAGGGCATTTAACTGATTAGATGTTTTCTTGATTAACTTCATTGATTCACAATTGGGATTTATCCACAGGAACCAACTTCTGTTCCTCTACCACGACCAGCACCATTAGCTCTGTCCCTGCTCTCAGCTAGAAAGGCTTTTTACCTTCAATCAGGTCCTTCTTTGGGACTCTGATGAAATAAATTCCCATCCAGTTATTGTTTGACCTGCAGAGGGTTTCATATATATCAAGTTTTTATTTTGCAACCCAGAGACCACTTTGGCTTTTTGGTTTAAATATGATCTAGATGTAGGACCAGTCTTCCTCTTGCATGATTTTGCCAGCAGATTATGAAAGCTACCAATGGAATGAAAATGGTGTTAAATCAAAATTGAAGACTCATCTAATCCCATGTCAACACAGCACTTCAAACAGGGCCTAAAAACCACAGTTGGGTTTTATATGAAACAGAGAAGCACATTTGCTAAAAAATAAACTGCACAAAATATGTGTGCACTTCAAAACAGCTGACCCTTGGGCCCATCAGCCTGTGGTCACACAGACGAAAGCAGGGAGAGCTGTGCTATTTCTCTGAGCTGACAGACGTGTTAAGAGGCACCTGGGTAATGAGCCAGCACTTTCACTGCTGCTCCAAGCTCATCTTGGCTGCATCTGCTCAGTAAACAGAGGTCTGTGGGAACAGAAAGATTCCCGAATTTGTCTAGCTTTTTCCAAGCACATTCATTTTTCTCTCTAAATTCCTGAGTCCTCTTCTGAGAGGCTGTCAGAAAGAACAAATGGAAACAATGTTTTTTTTACAGATGGGAGGAAATCTGAAGTAGACAGATCCCACCAGCTCTACACGCTTTACCTTCTTCCCACCAGCCAAGTCACAGCTCTGCTTTAAGCAGATCCTTTGCTTGAGCTGCATTTGTGCTGTAGGTGAAGCCTCATTGCTGAGGAAGAGCAAGACTCCCCTGAGTCATCAGATTAAACACCTTAGTAGTTTAACACTTCCAAGATGCTTTGGAGAAAAGGTGTGAGGATCTAATTTGGTCTTAAATTTCAGTAGCTGATTCTATGGGCTCTTGTCTCCTGAGCAGTCAAGAGGAGTGGAACAATAGGAGTGGTGATAAGCTTTCCTCAGGAACTCTGGAAGGGATGTTATCTACCTAATGGGATTAGTATGGTAAATACCTTTATAGTGCAAAGCTAAATGAGATTATTTGGATACCATGGAACAAATAAATAAATACATGATTTCTTAAAGAGTCAATGTGATTGAAATATGAACCCCCCTGTACTCCTGCACTTGTGGTCTTATTGCCAAGTGGTCCATGGTCCTGTGCAGAAAAGGGGTTTTATTAGTTTCCCTATCCTGTATATTCATTTTACCTCCTCCCCAGCTCCTCACCTCAGTTGATTTAGGGCAGGCACCATCCACCCTATCTGGAAGAAAAATAAACAGTCCTTCTGCCCTCATTGTAAAAACAGCAAGTTTAGCTGATGCTCCAAAGCCGTGAACTGGGAGAAATTGATTGATTTACAGTAGAAGTGATCTCATGAGGAGTCCCTTACATCATCAGGTTGTAGATTTAATTCTACTGAAAATAAATTTCTTATCCCCCAAGTGTAAATTAATGACTCAGTAATTTACTGAGTCAGTAAATGCTAAATCTTTCAATAGGAGAGAAGAGGTAAAAAAGTATTCTTCAGAGAAGCATTAATGTGTTGTCCTCTTCATTTGATGCAATAATCACATTAATTAAGGCAATTTTAATTAAATTATTTTCACCTAGACTGACTCCAAAAATTGCAGTTATTAACACTAAGAACACTAATGGCTCATCTATGCTGCAGTGGGTTTTAATGACAGCTGTGTTAACTATGAGAGCTTGTACCCCACGAGATTTTCAGATTAAGCAAGTGGGTGTGCTGCACCCACTGCACCGACAGAAATGTCACTATTGTCCACACTGTTCTTATCCCTGCTCTTTCTCCACAATAGCCCAACTCACTGTGTCCTTGCCTTCTTTGTCTAGCCTGACATTTGGTCCCACACCACCCAAGAGTGCCTGGTTGGAGGTAACCAAGTAGGAGTTGGTTGCACTTCAGGTCCTTTTTTTCTTTCTTTTCTAAACAGGTCTGTGTGATAACAGAGCACTGTGGCATTTCTGAACACCACAGGGGCACCCACTGTGGAAAAGAAGCCCCTACCTACATTTTTATGGTCTGTCCACAGATGAAAAGGTGCCTTTACAAGATGTCCTTCTTCGTACTCTAAACATGAAACCTGTAATTAAATAGGAAAAACGAAGTTACCAAGCAGTAAGTACTAAAAAAGCTCACACTTCAATAGTGTTCTGTTTCTAGGAGCTCAGGTTCAGCCTGAAAGGGTGGAAATGGTGCAAAAAAGCAGGTCACAGCTATTTCTAGAAATTGTGGAAGTGATTGGAGCCCCTTGACGCCAGGAACTGGAATTTCCAGACAGTAAAGTAGCGCTGAGGTAGACTGTGTCTGATGCCAAGGAGCTGGCAATTATTATTAATTCAGCCACAAGTAAGTGCATTTCAGGTAGGATTAAAAGGTTGAATTAAGACTACAATAGCATGGACAGTCAGCTAAGGGTGGAAGTCCAGGCTGGCAAGTCAAGCTCTGCCCGTTGGAATGTCCCCTGGAAAACAGGGAAAATGGCACAAACAGAGATCAAAATGATTTAGCTCTTGGAGGTCTTACTCTCCCTTTGTTTTGCAAATGAAGGCACTCCATAATATAGAAATTCTTGTGATTAGACTTGATTAAGTTTTTAATTACTTTTGTAATCTTTCTTAAAAGGAGCCCTAAAATACAACAGTGACTATTACTTAGGTATAATACACATTTTACAGTCTTCCTAATTACATGTGTTTCACCAATAGTTATTATGCATAGTCAATTAAACATGCAGTTAAAATACCTTAAATTGCATACCATGGACAACACTGAGTAAATAAATAATTAGGGAGTTATTAAAATGCAAATTCATAACATAAGGAGCAATTATGGAAGAAGAAAGTATTTTAGTTTATGATGTATTGACCAGCTGATATCAGCTCTTCTGGTGGGTCCTCCTGCATTAATGTGACTGCTGCTGACACAAAAGACACAGCAGCAAAATGGTTTGTTTTGGTCAATGCCTAATTACTTACAGCTTTTAGATCCTGAGGTCTTGGCTTAATGGATTTTAATGGCTCAGAAGAAAAAAGGAAGATCTCTGCACACACAAAATCTTCATAAGATTCTGGAAAACAAACTTTTTCTTTGCCCTTTTATATTTTCTCTGTATCTATCTTCGTCTATCATTCAAAATTGGGGTGGTTTTTCCTTTCTTTCAAATTTAGCTCACAGAAAAAGAACCATCATGTTTGCCAGATTTTTATCAGTGAAGTCTGAGATCAAAGGGAGCTTGGACATCATGAACTGGCATAGATCCCATCAGGGTTTTGATTTTTCAAGCTTCAGATGGGTCCTACCTGAGACATGGACTCCTCCTTTGGATCATGGAGCTTCAGCTGTGCCTCATGGGTTTTGAACACAAAACTCAGCAATGGGACCACCCTGTCCCAGAGCTCATCCAAAGCAACACCAGAGATTATCTTTTATGGGCAAACACATTTTAATCCCTTCAAGATCAAGGCATTGGATGTTCACAGGTAAAGGTGTCAAGAAAATGCTGTCCAGGGAAGTCTTTGCAGGGCTCTGGTTTGTTTTAGGGCCTCTTTTGTCCTGTGGAATCATGAAGGGACAATTTACAGCTCATGCAGTAAGGCACGCTGTGTGTGCTGAATGAATTTTATTCATATAAGGAACAGACTCAGATTTCTTAAGCTGATAGTGTTTTCAGTATTACCTTAAAAGTCCTCTATACAATGTTTAAAAAAAAATTGAAACCTAAAGTTTCTTATAAATACATTTTTCAAGATGTAGGAGGAAATTTCTGTGTGTTTCTGCTCCTACAAATGATATTGGCATTATTTTATTGACATTGATTCCAGCTTTGTTGCAATAACTTTCTTCTGATGCTGTGGTCTTTGCTATGACTTGGCTAGACTTGCCTAGAAAACCAAAATTAGAAGAAGAGTTGCAGTTCAGAAAATATTTATTGCTATACTAATTACATGTAAAAGTAATTTATACAAATCGTATATTGCAAAATTCCTCCAGGAAAAATAAAAAAGCCCCACATAGTAGTTGGAATAAAGCAGCTGGTTACCTTTCAGTTTTATTGGCGTGAACACTGTGATTGCATCAAGCCAACTCCTCAGCTAATGAAAACTAGCAAAGCTCTATTGCCTCCAGTACCCACTGCTTCAACCAGAAATAAATCCTTGGCTCTTTCATTGTATGTGCAAGGCAAGTAAATTTAGGGATTTTATTTTTTTTTTTTTAAAGATCATTGCTTAATGAGGGGAGAAAAAGACAAAAACTACTGGCTGAAGGTTTTCCCATGTAGGGAAGTAACACAGCCCAGGGCAGGCACCTCCCTGTGGTTTGGGGTGGAGGCTGAAATAAAAATGAGGGGTCTGGGATGGAAACTGGGCAATGAGCAGGAGATGATCCCACACCGTGTGCAAAGTGTCCTGCCTATGATTTATTCAGTGCACTTATTATTATTTTAAGGCTCTTATTTTCTAATTGTTCATGGCCGTACCAGAGTGTATTTTATATATATATATTTGTATGTATATTTAGTCACTAAATATATATACAAATATAAATATATACAACTAAAAATGCTTCTTAAAGCCCCTGGAAGTTTGGAGGTACAGGTTTAAACTAGGCAAGCCATGAGGAAAATCAGTGAAAAAGGAAAAAAACAGAACATTGTACATGCACTGTTATCTCTCCAATAACTTCAGATTAATAAGGTTAGAGAGGAAACTCAGCTAATCATTGTACATTTTTCTTATTAAAAAAAAAAAAGGAAAAGTTCCTCACAAAACCATGGGAATTAATGTAACTGGTTTCAGTAAATTAAGGAAATCATGTGTGACATTCTTTTGTGGAAAAAAAAAATCCCTTTTCCTTAGCTCTCCATTTTCAGCTCTATACATTGACAAACCATGTGGGTCATGTCTAATTAAATGTGGACTCCTCTGACAAAGCATTTTTGCCTGGTTTTAGATAGCAGCAATCTGTAACTGATGTGATCAATTCTTCCACATCTGCCACAGGCACAATGTGCTCTGTAATGCACACAGGCCTGGGGCTCTGAGAATTCACTTCAGCTCCCAGCTGGGCACATTGCCCCCAGAATGGTTCTTTTCTGCCCAGTTTGGGTTTTCCCCAGCTGTGAAACAACTTCTCCATCTCCAGGTACTACTGGCTGGCTGAAATATGTTAATGAATGTAAGGTGCTTAGATGAGTCTGTGGACAGATAAGTGAAAAGAGAGTTAAAACTCTTCATTTCATGAATGTCTCAGTCTTTAACTGCCTCTCCGCACTAATAAAATGTTAGAAATATATAATGCACTCACATCATGTTGTCTTTCAAGCAAATGGTAAAAGAACCACAGTAACCAATTTAAAATATGCATGAATACATATATTACGTTTACATTGGTAAACCTAGTCTGTTTGTACTAGGAAACATTTTTAGCAAATAATTTTATTTATAACTCCTGTGCAAGCATTCCAGACAGAGGTGGTCTGTAAATTCCTGAAGACTCTATTTAAAAGGGAATTCTTCAACTAAAAAATGAAACTAATAATATCTCCTTGAGGTGCTAGATACTGCTGCAGCTGACACCAAGTGTTAATCTTTGGAGAAATGAACTCGATTTTGTTTTGACACTAAGATAATGCTCTGTAATTTCACTGAGAAAGCATTATCTATCCCTGCTCTCCCTACCTCCAATAAAGTTTTACAAGCAATAAAAAGGCCTGGAGATCAGCTATTTTCCAATTGGTGCTGTTGGAGGTTTCATTTTGATGCCTCCCGACAGAAAGCTCCCTGGTGAGCTCTTGCAAGGAGCTCTTTGGTGCCACCTCTCAGTTCAGGTGTTTGGCGTGAGCTGCAGAGCCTGGGGATGGCATGGGGACTAAAGGGAAGAATGTTCCCAGAGAGGAGGTTAAATATACATTAAAAGCAGCTCTTGTTTTCTGAGAACTGCCTCCTTGGCTTCTCCCTTCAGAGGGTGGCAGTGTGCCTTGTCCCCATGGCCAGGTGCTGGTGCCTTCCCCAGGTGGCAGAGCCAGAGCTGGTAGAGGCTGCCCCACGCTTGTGATGACACTGGAGACAGGGAACTCCCACTTCCTACCCCAAATAACTCCCTGGGGAATGATCCAGTTCGTTCTGAGCCAAGCACCAAGCCTTTTCTAACTGCTGTAGCTCTCCTACCAAAGTAGCAATTAGGAGAAACACTGCCAATTAGCTAATTGCATTTCTCACAGCTGCCTCGGTGCAGATTGCCTTATATGCCATAAACTTCTCCACGGTTTGTAAATGACTTATCTCGGAAGTTCTTTTTGTAAGCAATGTGTTCATTTATATTTTAATTCCAGGAAAGTTGTTGGCTTTCCTGTTGCACTGTGGAACAATGTACCCATCCAGATTTCCTCAAAGGGTTTGTGAGCCCTGAGCAAGAGCCACAGCACCCTCCAGCTCAGGAAATAAATCCCAGCTCCTGCTGCACACCAGGGAACATCCACAGGGACACATCTCCATAAAGCCATGCTGCCTCTACTCTCCTTGAGCATCCACCTCTGCCCACTGCCAGGAACAGGATATGGCTCTGCATGGCCTGAGAGAGCTGGGACTGCCCAAAAATGGCAATTCTTTGCTTGTTATGGCTCAAGGTTTTAGCTGGAGTGCAGCAGCCATGTTACTCACTTCCTGCCCTTCCTCCTGGAGCCAGGCACAGGAAAGGAGGAACAAGGCACCCCTGGGCATTCCAGTCCTCACCTGGCAGGACACACAGGGCAGTGGTGGCACTGGGGCACTCACCCAGCCCAGGATGGAGCAGGAGCAGTGGTGGGAGAGCCTGAGCTGAGTGGAGGTACAAAATGATGCTCTTCAGACTTCCTCAGGTTGATTTGAATTACATCTGCTTGATCCACCGGAACAAAGGAATTTTAGATCTTGAGGTCTTGGCTTAATGGATTTTAATGGCTCAGAAGAAAAAAGGAAGATCTCTGCACAAAGTCTTCATAAGATTCTGGAAAATAAACTTTTTCTTTACCGTTTTATATTTTCTCTCTATCTATCTTTGTCTATTATTCAAAGTTGGAACAAAGGCTGTGGTGGAGCTGCTGCAGTGTTCACAGCCTGGAGCTCCAAGAATCTGACATGTTTTTAAGGTGTTCCCTGTCCTATTTCTGCTGTGTTTATTTACACCAATGCACAGAGAGGCTCTTCTCCAGAGACATCTCCCATCCTGTGACTCTCCGTGGGCACAAAGCAGACCTCTGCCATTCTCATCAGCTCCAGCCAGTGAGAAAAGCAGAGGGATTGAATTTAAATGCAAAAAAAAAAGTTTCCACTAGAGTAAAATGGCCTGAACTTGGTACACAATAAGGTCTGGTCTGTGCTGCAGTCTTATTCCATCCAAAGCAGAACATAAATGGTCTTCCTTTGCTAAATTGCCCACAGATCTATTCTTTAATTCCAGGAAGAATTCTCATGTTTTTCAGAATTGTACTGCCTAACCTTTTTTACCTCTTTGCACTGTATCTTTTAAAATTGCTTTTTATTGGCAACGACCTTTTTGTTATTTTGTGTGAGTTCAGGTCTTGCCAATGTTTCATTGCAGTTGCGAAGTCCTGCACATACTTAAAATGATAGGCTTGAGCCATCTTTGATCTGAAGCCAAATGGGTTTTAATACAGTTATCTCTTTAAAAGCAGTGCTCTCCCTCCTTCTTTGCTGCTTCACCAAGACAGAGCAGGCAGGAAATTCTTCATCCAGCTTTCATTCACGAGCTGGTTTGTAGTAGTTGTTGCAGACAACCAGATCCAAATCCTGTTGAAAGCAGTACAAAAAAAATCCCATTAGCTTGCATCAGGCCCAAATTGCTTTCTGGACCTTTATCTAAGTTTTGGGAATTTCCAAAATATTTGTAAGGTAACACCACTCCTTGGCTGGCTGAAATTTAACCTTTCACATTTGAGGAGATGGTTCTTTAGGCAGCTGGATAAAATGTACTGGAGACCATGCTGAGGTTTCTAAAAGCTGAATGGAAGGCCTTAATTTTAAACCTGTTTATTAGCAGGTAGGGTCTGGCATGTTCCTATGCCCCTTGGAGGAGGATCTGGGGTTTGCACAGGAGAACCAGTGCTGAGCCTCCCCAATTTCTTACTCCTGAACTGGAGGGAGGGAAGAGAAGGCGCAAGTGATGGTGATGAGGGTGAGAAACTCTCCTGTTTATTGCAGAAAAACTACTCACTGTGAGGCAAACTATTCAATTCTCACATAAATCAGGTCATAAAGGGACCCTGTGCTAGCACAGAGCCTCAGCAGCACAGGGCCAGCCCTAGAGGAGAGGGCCTGGGCAGTGAAAAACAAGAAGAGTCTCTTGAATTTGGGTTTTACCCTAAAATGGGAGAGGTTTTAGATGTCATGGTCAGGAATCAGAGGACACTAACAATCTGCTCATAAAATAAAAAGAAAAGGATGCCAAAAAAAAAGGGTTTGCAGAACAGGAAGGAAGAGAAATGTCCTTAAAACCACAGTGTAAGCCCTGGTGTTTGCCCTCCCTCACCCCACCAGAGCCCAGACCTCTCTCCTTGCTCATGCAGGTCCAGCTTGCCAGGCTTGCAAAGGCTGGAGTCACTCACATTTTGGTTTTCAGTGCAGATGACAAATTCCCCTTTTTTTCACAGGGGATGTTACTAAATCACTTTGTGCCACGTTCAGAGTGAGTTGGCCTTTTCAGCCACCCTGTGCTCCAAGGAGAGACATTTGTATGAAAGTCTGTGCAGTGCATATAGACATTTAGTGGGGAGATTAATATTAAAATACTCAGCTATCCAATCAACTGATGAGGTTTTAATGCAATGACTTGAGTCTAGATGGTAGAGTTCACTTAAAGTTCACTGACTATTATGGGACTGCTGGTATATAGAATAGCTTAATCTTACCGTGGGAAAACTAAAATCATGGAGGGGAAAATTAGGCAAGACATGGAGGATAAACTCCCATTCCTATGAGAGATACCACGGGGCATGCCAAAAAAGGCAGAGAAGGAACCATTTACTTCCAGAGCAGTGGGAAGGATGTGCAGTTAGCAGCACTTACAGTGGCCATTTGCCATCCTGGTCTCTTTTGTGGACATTTTGCAAAAGCAGGGAAGGGCAAAAGAGCTGCTTTATGTGTCTTTTAAACAATGCAGAGGGGAAACCAGAGATTCAAAAGACAGCTCTGTTTTGCAGGCTAAAGATTCTTGCTTCATTTATTGACAGGACCTTTCTATGCATAAGAGGAGACCTCCCACACCTTAAATTGCTGTGCTGAATGGATTTACATTCTGCTTTATCCTCTGCATTCCAGCTCCTGCCCTTAGCCTTGTGATTGTGTGCATGAGACTGCTGGCTGCACATCCCAGACAGTTCAGGTCACAAAAAAAAAAAAAAAAGCAAAAAAAACCCCAGACCCAAACCCACAGGAAAAAAAGGATCCTCATTTAGATAGATCCTTTCCAAGGGCCACTGTTTCCCTGAGCAAAATTAAACTTGCAGAGGAAAACATTTGAGAGAAAGTTGGGGCTAATGAAAACTGCACAAGTTTCTTTGGCTTCACTCATCTGGAGAAGAAAAGTATAGCTCTAGGCAAGCAGGAGCTTGTTGAGCTTGAAGAAATGTTACCTGCTTAAAGGCAGGTAAAATCTGGCATAAGCTGTTAATCCATCATTCAGGTTTTTACATGCCAAACTCCTGTAAATGTTTTTCTACCACATCCTGTCTCCTCCTTCCCTAGCTGAAAAATAATAATAATTTTGGAAGAGCATGAATTAGGCCTGTCATTCTTTTTTTTCCCCCCTTATCCTTGAACTACATCACACAAACTCACTGTCTCTTAGAGGATTTGATCCTGCACTCCTAATCAAGGGGAAAAACTCACCATGACTTCAACTTTGAGACTTTGCTTTTTCATTTAGAGAAAAGCTGAGCTTCCTTCCTTGCCATCACATGTTCTTGGCCATCACTAGGATGTGCTTTGGTCAGCTGCCAGTGACCCAGAGCAGGATTTCCAGTGGGAGATCCTGAACCCAGGCAGAGGCAGGAGGGAAGGGGAAGGCAGAGCAGGGTTGGTGTTGGTATGAAAAATGGGGCAAGGCCGGGTTTGAGTAACTTCAGCCTCTGCACAGCCAAGTGTTGACAAAGCAGTGAGCTCATGCCAAGGCATTATTCTGGCTGAACAGCCCCTGACAGCAGGTTTGAGCACAGCCCACAGCACCAGGGATCCCTTGCTGTGCCCATGCTCACTGGGCAGCACTGATGCTGCATCCCCTGGACCTTCACATCTCCTGATGTGTGCATGCAAGTGCATTCAGTCTCCTCTGAGCAAGAGGGAAAACCACATTTTCTTTTTTTTTACTATGAATAATACAGATCCTGTGAAGGGTTTAGCACCCCGTGTTTGCACAGAGATGAGTGGGGATGGGCTCCTCTGCTCACTGCTTTTAACCTGTGCATTATTTCAGGGCCAGACCCACCTTTTAATGACAGTTTCACACTGAGAACAGCAGCACAGTGCTCTGCAGAATCCCCATCTGCTCTCTCTGGCTTCACAGGCTCTGCTCCCCTTTGCAGAGGCTGTTTTACAGCAGAGGTGCCACCAAGCCCAGGGGCAGCCCCCTCTTTTCCAGTGCCCCTCCCTGTGGCTGTCACCCCTGCACAGGTCCTGCAGCTCCCTGGTTCCCTGCTCGCCTCTCCAGATGCAGGCAACAGCTGGAGCACCTCACACCTGGACTTTGCAGCACAATTCTGCTGCGAGCCAGACACTGAAAGAAATATGCAGATCTAACAAAACACCCAGACTCTTCAGAGCACCTGCAGGTTTCTTGATCCCTCCTTATCATTCCTTGGTCAGAGTCCTCAAGGCGGCTTGCAGCCCCTCCAGCTGCACAAGGCTTTCCCATCACCTCACCCCTCCCTCAGCCTCGTTTCTCTTTGCTTAAGGTTCTTCTCTCCCCTGCAAGAGAGACATTGACATTACCTTCAGGGGTGTGTAGGTAATGTTAGGTAGGTAACATTGAGGTAATGGTAATTTCTGCTGAAGGTAATGGTAGCTTCTGCTCCCATCCTAAGGAGTGTCATGGGTTTTTTCCCAGTTTCCAAGGATGTGAGCTGATGTTTAGTGCCACACTTCCAGGCAGGCTGGTTTCACTGGGGAGCTCCCCAAGAAGCAGCGCTCACATTATCACCCACGTGTAAGGCCTTCTGCCACTACGAGGAGATAAAGTCTGCAGAGAATCCAAGATTCCCTCATGGAAAAAAAAACCAGTTTGCAATATACTCAATCTCTGTTTAGATTCTTAGCTTGTCCAGCTATGCTTCTTTTCCATTAATTTCATTTTCCCCAGAAGTAACAAAGTTATGTATAGCACCTTTTAAGTGGCATTTGACATTTGCCATCCTATGGCAACACGAGCTGCCTCCCTGATTTCCTGTTTACTGTGCCACATCTCTGTGGGACACACAATCTCACAGAGGCCCTGCTCAGTGGCAGAATATTTTCCTTTTAAGATTTGTATGCACAGAAGAGATCATTGACATATTCTAACTTTAGGTCTAACTCAGGACCAAGCTCCCTGTAGTGTCAGTGCAGCCTCCAGAGAGCGATTCAGGATACCTGAGCCAGAAATCCTAAATTAAGCCATGTGAATGCTTCCCAAAGTGCCAAGAACTCCACACTCAGCTTAAGGAGAGAGATCCCAGCATGAATGAACCAAGAGGAACCACTGATCTTTGGAAGACCAGGATTTTCATTCACAAATTTAATGGTATTTTGTTAAAATCAATTCTGGGTTTTTTTAAAAGCCACTTATGAGCTTGCTTCAGAGCTTTATGAAGCTGCATGGAATAATTAAGCAAACAAATCTAGTCCCATGCTAAGTTAATTACATGCCTTGTGGTTTCATATATATTTTTCTCCGTTTCATAGTTGCTTTTTAATACGTCCCCATATTTCTTTCTGACTTTTCTGTGTTACTCTCTTTAGTCTTCAGGAAACCCATTATTACTCAGGGGACCAAGTAATCAAATAAGTCTCACTGAGGGCAATTAATCTCTGCAGCTTGCAGGCTGGCTGTGAGATGGTGTTCACCTTTATATTTTCCAGTTGCTATGGATCAGCACAGCCTCCCCCTAAATTCATTTTTCCATGTCCCTCTGGTCCCTGTGATGTGTTGGACATGAAGCCAGGAAGAGTTTTCAGGGCTCCTGGGCAGCCAGGAATTGACCCCTCACATTTAACTGTGCTGAGGAAGGAGGGAAGGGCTTATTTCAGTATTTCAGTGATACCACTAATGAGGCAAAAGATTTATTTCAGGAAGGACAGATTAATGATAGTTGTATTAAATGTGTGGATTTAAAATGTTAATATTGCAGCAGAATTATAGCTAAGTGCATTTTTAGGCATCTTGGCAGAGTCATGATTTTGGGGACAAAGCTTTAGGTCTGATCCCAGAAGAACAATTCTGGGACCAAAAATGCTCATGTGTCCTACAAAAACCATTAGAAATAAGAGATTTAAATCTTCCAGACTATATACCTTGACTTCAGTGAGATTCTGACAGTGCCTTGTGGTATTCTTATCAGGAAATTTGAGAAACAGATTGAAATAAGCTTATGCAAGATGGGAACACAAAGTGTGAAAAGCTGTTCTCAGGAAAACCTATCTACAGCTTACTCTTAGAAGGGAAGTGCAAGGGTTAGGAAATTCTAAAAGCCTGTTACTGATCTTTAAACATGTTACATAATAACTGGTACAATTGACTAGATAATATGCTTAATAAATTTGGAGATGGTATCAAGCTAGAAAGTCTGAAATGTGCTGGAAATTCATAAAGATCTTATGGATTGGGGAAATGGCCAAGAAAGGATGAAACTCAATAAGAACAAATAGAATTTTCTGCAATTAATAGAAATAATTGATTGCAAAAACAGAAATAGATAGAAATATAGAAAAAATAGAAATTAATAGAAATAGATATAGATATATAGAAAGATAGAAATTAATAGAAATAGTTGATTGCAAAAATGCAGGATGTGCCTGACCATCAACACACCAGTTCTGCCAGCAGAAGCCTAAGGTTTGCAGGGCATCACAAGCTAAGTAAGAGTCAGCAATGCCCCTATTTTACAACAAATGCACTTGAGATGTGATTCCCAGGAGTTCTGTCTCTAGCACAAAATCAGTTCCATCCACATCATGCTGGGAAGGTCTCAGCTGGAAAACTTCTCCTATTTTAGTGCTACAATTTAAGCAAGATGTGGGCCATTGGCGAGAGTCCAGAGGACAGCAGGGATGACCAAAGGTCTTGGAAACAGGGACCACTGGAGTCTGAAGCCTGTTTAGTCTGGAGGAGACAGAGAGTCCTCAAGTATGTAAGAGCCAGAGGGGTGGAAGTCACAAATTCTTGCTCTTTTCCATCACAGATGGGACAAGAAGGAATGTTCATGAGTGACAACAAGGGACATGCTGCTCAGGCATTAGGAAAACTTTCCAATGGCAAGGGTGACTGGCACTGGAAAAGATTTTCTAGGGAAGCTGTGAAGTTCCATTTATTAGAGGTTTTTAACTGCTAGCAGTGTACAGGGGGCAAGTAATCCTCCCTTGGGGCAGAGGGGTGAAGTAGATGAGCCCCTGAGGTCCCTTCCAGCTTTTCTGTGCCTGTATGTATGTAAGAAAAGAACCAAATGAGCATGGGAAAATATCCTGCAGCAAAACACTATTGATCCAATTCACCCAGCTTTAAGGGACAAGTCAGGAATAAATTGATCAGTAAGGGATTTTGAGCAAAAGTTGTGCTCTTGCTCTCCTAAAGGTGTTACATAGCTTTTTCATTGCCATGTAGTACTTCTAAATTATTCCACTATACTGTTGAAATGAGTGGGAGGACAGTGGGAATATAGAGCTACTCTGTGGTGTGGCTACAGCCTGGAAATTTTAGCATAAAGACAAGAATCAAACTCTTCCCTGTTTAATTTCACAGAGCAGAACTGGCCTGTGCATTTACAGGGGGGACACCTGGGCGCCCTTCCAGATGGCCCTGCCTGAGCCCCAAACACAGCAGGTGCTGGCAGAGGTTAAAATCATCTGCAGGGCAGCTCATTTCCCTTCCTTGAGGGACTCTGAGCCCTGCTCAGCTGAGGCTGCAGGACAGGAAAACCACTGCCAAGTGCTGGCTTTACCCTGTGGAAGAAGCTGCACAAAGTCTGCTCTGCTGCTGGAGCAGCAAATTGCAATCTTTACTTGGGGAGTATCTCCTCCTGCTTGTTGGTGTATGGAACCCCAGCATCTGAGCCACTATTGAGCACCTGACAATTATTAGACAATTATTTAAAAGTGCTTGACCTGGCAGACATTTATGAGCAGAACCAGCAGTAAAACTGGTCAGGCAAACAGCAAATTGAGGGGTTTACAAGCTGCTGTGTCTGCCCAAGAGCAGTTTGGTACCAAGGATGCAACATTTTTCTGCGTTTCCCTTTAGTCACATAAAAATTGAATATTTCTGATGGAAGGTTAAGCTTGGAACCCATCCTGAGTGGAGCTCCTGCTGCCCAATTTGCCAAGAAGATAAATAATAAAGTAACAACTCAAGGAGAAAAGATCATCTCGGCTGTTTAGAGATGGCAGCTGTACAGAGTGATCACTCAATATTTGTAATGTTCTCACCACTCCTATGGGACTCTTGTTCATGCAAACTCATGCAGTTTACAGAGCTTTCTTGATTTAATGACATGTACATTCTGATAGCCACATAGGAAAGTGTAGCACAAGACAGAAGGAAAGAGAATGTTGTACCAATGGAGGGACATTCTGAAACCAAAAAAAAGGGGGGAATAAGAGAGGGGGAAAAACACCCTTCAGAATAACCCACTGCAAAACTGGTGCTCCTTATGTAAGCGAAGAGCTTGCTGCATTTCAGGCATTTAATTTTTATTTTGGTTTCGTTCTGCTGTGAGTATTTATAGCCCTCTCTTTCACTTGCAAGAACATCCAGTGGTATTTTAAAAGAATTTCAGTGAGCAGTGTGTCCTTGTTAATATCCACTTTGCAACCAATTTTGCCTCAGTTTTTTGAAAGTTATTTTTTCTCAGAGATGACAAATGAAAACTTCTAGCAGGCTGAGATGGATCTGTCAGATGGAGGTAAACAGAGGATTGTGTTGACAAGCCAAATGCAATTATCTGTATTTTTATAAATTTTTAGTTCAGGTCATATCAATACACAAGGAGGGGAGGGGAAATTGTTTTAAGTGTGTTTTGCATTTTTTAAGTGTGGACCTGCAGTCATGTTTGGATGCTGTTGTTCCTTATCCTGCTGCTGAGGGTACATGGAGACATTACCATGACAGTTTTCCACTCAGGGTGTTCCCTGAATATTCACCAGGCATCACCAGAAAATCAGAGAAGTGCAGCCTGGGCTGGGTGAGAGCACCTCTGAAATATGAAGCTCACGTATTTTTGTGCACCTGATGAGTCCACAGTAGGGGTTTTTTTACATCTTCTGGATCTCAGGGCTCTGGGGACATCTTGGGCACTCCGGGTTACTGGGTGAGTTTGAGGCAAAGGTCATGGGCCAAGGTAAAACCAGAGCCCACTGCCCCCATCAATCAGTGCCCATGGAAAGCACTGCTGGGATAATGCAGCCCCTGTCTGGAGCTCACACAGACCCTGAGAGGGCTGGATGTGCTAGCCCAGACCTTCCCACAACCCATTTACATCCCCGTGCAGGGCCAAGCGTCCATTCCAGAACTGATAAATGGTGCTGATAGATCAGGTTTGCTCTCAGAATGAGGCAAGTTAAATAGCATCAAGCTATTACAGTTGTTATAGGAAGGTTGTTCTGTTTTGGAAATACAGTAAAACATTTCCAGGGTTTTAGGGAGGGCTCATCCCTCTGCGTTTTACCACATTGAACAGGATAAATAATTTAAACAAACATTTTGAACAGTTTTGCAAAATGCATTTAATGAATTATTCAATGAGCTCTATTTGATCCCCTTCAGACACAATAGTGCTGTCAACAGCAATGCAGAACTTTCTAAGTAGGTCTTAAATATTCATTTTTCCCCATTTGAGAAATAGTGTGTACTCTGTGCTATCACCCATGTAAGCATGTCTTAGAGAGAAATAGTTTCACAAGTTGTCATCTCTCCCTGTATTTGTGTTAAACTTTAAATTTAAGATTAGATTATCTTTTACATATACTTTTTTTTAAAGATAAGTGTAGGGCTGTGCCAGTTAAAACCATGTCTACAATGTAAAAGTGAGTGCATCTCTGGATTGGAATAGTTACATAAAAACACAAGAGAAACAATGGAGAAGGAATGACATTCCTGGAATGCAGTCCAGATGTATATGGGCTGGGTAAGGCCAGATAAAGTTTTAGAATAAACTCTGCAGTAATAATCACTTAAGACAAAAGGTCTCTAAAGCTCTAATTGCTGATGAAATCCTGGGGTCTTAAGGGGACATGTCTGAAACTTAGATCAGAAATGAGTGCTGTGTGGTTTTGCTGACAGATAGTGAAAAGAAGTGTGGCTATTGAAAGGTGAAGCAGGAAAATGAATATTCCCCAGATTTTGCATTAGGGGTGAGAAGCTGCTGGGAAGGAAGCAAAATTCCCACTGGCTTCCTTGGGGATCAAGATTGCTCCAGATTTACATTTAATATCTGTCTGATGGGGGCAGTTTGATGCAGAATCCTGGAGAAAGAGGAGATAAAGGCACAGAGTGGAACAAAATTGTAGCACTAGACTTTACCACCTTTTTTTCTTTTACCATCCTTTTACCAACCTTTTTTCTTTACCAATACAATAAAGCTCTAGACTTTACCATTCTTTTTTTCTCTGACCATCCTTTTACCAATCCTTTTTTCTTTAGTACAATAAAGCTCAAAGCCAAGGTTATTTCTCCCTTCAATCCATTTCTGGCAGGGGGAAGAAAAAGAGGGAGAATACCCCACATGCCAGCTCTGGTTCTGTGGTTCCTGGGGTGGTTTTATGCAAGATCTCTCTTTTTCTGACTCTGTAGCAGCACAACAGCTCCCCTGGGATGGAACAACTTGGAAATTGTAAGAATGATGGGCTAGTCCCTTGAAAGCCAGAATGTGCCCCTGCCCAGCCAACAAAAATCAGCCCTGACACCTCTCCACGTGTCCAGAAACAACTGGCATTCATTCCATGTGGTGCCACTGGCTCTGGCTGCACCATATCCCATTTTCAGTATTTCCTTCCCCTGGAACATCCCATGGGTATCAGATGGAGAGATCTGCTGGATATTTGGCTCCTACCTGCTGCTCAAAAGCCAGAAAGGAACTGGAGCAGGCAAGAGAAATCTGACTCAGAGTCTTGTAAGAGGAACACTTCCTTACAGGAACAGTAACACTCTACACCCTTAAAGAGATATTATAGTAATTGGAGATCTTCGTAAGGAAAAAGCGTATTGTATAGATTCATATACAAAAATGAATTTATACATCAAACAATGGGCATGTTAGATGTTATAGGAAGGACAAACTTACTCATGACAGGGCCCATATGTACTTTTTCAACTCACATTTTTCTAACTTGAAAGTTTCTGACACCTGTTAGCCTTTCTTTCTTTATGAGTATCTCTTCTTCCAAATACAACCAAGTTTAAAAAAAAAAAAAAGAAGGAAAACATTGCAGCTTTTATCCAAAACTCTCAAGTCTGTATGTGATGTGTTTTTCTTCTAAGGCAAGGTGAAACTTTAAAGCTTCTGAAAGGAAGTTAGTTTAACCTCAGCACCAAAAAGCTTTGTTTGCACGTTAATGTACCGGCGTTTATTTGACTTGCCAGAGCACTACAGCTCCTGCAGTCTAATGGCTTAAAAGAGCCTGAGGATGCCAGGCTCCTGAGGGCCTCTGCTCTCCATCTCAGCTGTTTTGTTTTGAAGTCACCCAAGACTGCTATAGAGCCACAAAGGACCCCAAATCTCCCACATCACCTTTGTCTTGCTACCAGATGAAATGTCATGCTTGCTGGTGTAACACTTGCTGGATTTAAATTATGCATGACCCCCCAGCAGCCAGAGGAAGCTGAAGATACCCCCCTCCCCATGCAGCACTTTTCCTAACTAGGTAAACAGCTGCTATTTTATTCTTACATTTTACTAGAATTTGAATTAATAGCATCCAGGCCACGTAAAGATCATCATCTGCACAAGTGGTTTGCGGTTGGTTTGTTTTTTTATTGGTGTTTTCAGGCAGCAAGTGGACAAAGCAACAGTGTTTATTTCCAATGCATGTTAACTCTGAATTTAAATTCATGTGTCTATTAGGTACAGGCTGGAGTGCTTTTCCAGTTTCCACATTAACAATCCCATTATAAAACTCATGGGGTGATTATATATTAATTTTCAACCCAGCCCTTTAGTAATGAATACAAAGTAGACTGGTGCAGATGTAGCACTGATTTCTTCATGCTTCAACAGTTTGCTAGGTAATACAGAGAGGCTTTTTTCCCCCAGAAGTAATGATGTTTCTTGCTACTTTTACACATTTCTCTTTACTGTACACGATTCTCAATTCTTCATCCTTACAGAAATGTGTCAGACAAGCCCTTGCTGATGGGAGACATTGGCTACATTGTGGATGTAATGTACTAATCGAGTTTTTGTGCATGAATGAACACATGTAGGAGCTACACATTACATTAAGTGTCCCCTTAATATTTTCACTGGAATGCTCTGCATCAGCTCCTTTACCCTGCCCAACGACAAAATGTCTAACTCAACAGTTTACTCCTAAAGGCCATGCTTGACATCCCCCTGCACTTAACCCCCAATCACAGGAACCACAGTCTAAGGTAAGAGGGCAATTCAGTCCTGGTCCTCAACAAGTCTTAATAGTTCCTTTTTGCAGCAGCCCTGCCAAATGTGGTCAGAGACATTCCTGGGCGGCGGCTCAGAAGTGCAGTTGGCTGCCTGCAAAGCGCTACATTGGCATCACTGAACCTCTGGAATTTTTCAAATGCTGCAGGAAGAACTCAGGGGACAAATAAAATAAGAAAAAGAAAAAAGAAGGGAGGAAAAAGGAACAATGAAGAAGGAGGAAGAAGAGAAAGAAGAAGGATGGAGGAAGAAAGAAGGAAGGAAGAGGAAGAGGAAGAAGAAGAAGAAGAAGAAGGAGAAGAAGAAGAAGAAGAAGGAGAACGAGAACGAGAACAAGAACGAGAACGAGAACAAGAACAAGGACAAGAACAACTTCAGGACCATCTGAGTGAATCCTACTGGATAGGGCTGGCAGTGAGGTGTTGGCAAGCTCTCACCCATGTACCTTGTCTGAGGAAGAACCCAAGCCTTTGACCCTGTCAGATCATATTTACAAGAATTATTTTAAAGCAAGCATTAAACCAGAAATGTCAGGAAATATAACATCTGGTGCAGGACTAGGGAGTATTTTGAAGAAATGGAATGTCAAAATAAATGTCTTTGAATCTCTATCTTCCTTAAGCATAACCTACTGAAAAGCTCTGTCTTATTAGCTCACACAGCACAAGCTATAGCTCAGTAAATTCATAGGTCTGCTGCCTTTGCTGTCTTTATACACTACCAGTCCAACTCCAGCTGATTCTAGACTGAGATTAGATACAGCCCTGCTTTCCATCTGTGCTGATAAAAGGAGAGAAAATGAAATGATTTCTGCAATCTTGTAAATCCATTTCACTTGCTGTTTATCAAGAGGTGGTGAGGGCAGTGGCAGAGGCAAAATCCCCGAGGTCACTCCATCACACACTGAGCCTCCTTCTTTTGAAGGGCTCCTCCTGCTCTCTCCTGAATGAGTTCACGTGGAAAAAGAAAGGCAATGAAAACAAAATGGGAAAGGGAGCACAGACATATCCAGTGTTGCAAAAGAAAATAACAAACCATGTCAGACTGCTTTGTGCTCCCTTCTGTAAGAACATGCATGTTCTAACAGGCTGTGCAGAGGTATTTGCCTTGCTGGCTCGGAACAATGGGGAAGGAGCTCCTGTGTGTCAGGGGAAGCTTCACTCAGATTTGGATTACAGATTTCTCTTTTAAACCAGGAGGAATTCTGAGGGGGTTAAGACCTACAGGAGTTGTAAGAGATCATACCTAATGCTTACCTCAAACTCTGTGTCCTAAGGAGAACAACTGTGTAAGACTGGATCCTGTTATACTTCTATATGGAAGTTATTTTAACCTTTCTGCAAAGCAAATTGCTTTCCAGGTATTCCAACCTCCATGGAAATTGGATAATCCTGGATACTGAAACCCAATTTTCCAAACCTCTACTGATACAGACTGCAGTCTATTTAAAACTCTGCTTCATATTCCATGAGATTTGTTTTCAGTTCCCGGTGACAACAAACTTCCTTGTGAAGTCTATCTGGGTCAAGCTTTCAATCTGTTTTTATGAAAAAAATTTACTTGGGAACGCTGAGATGTGATGAATGTGAGCTTAAGTATCTGTCAGTAAGAGCCAATTCATCCTTCAATATCAATATGGATTCAGTTTTGCTTGCAAGTTGTACTAAAAGCTGAAACATACTGATTCTCCAAGTTATACACACAGAGGGGGAAAGCAAGTTTGCAGAAACCTGGCACTAAAGCACTTGAATTTTCAGAGTTGTGGAGTCAGAGATGCAAAGCCAGAGCTGGAGTTCTATAATCTCAGAAGCAAATCAATACAAAAGATAGGCACAGAAGATGTGCACACATAAATGAGAAAGTGAAAGGGAGGTGCCCAGGCGTTCCACTTTGAACACCAGCCGGTACAATACCGTGGATTTCGATCTCTTCCTTGGGGACTTGCTCTGCTAAAGCAGATGCTTGCAGTGCCAGGAATGCAGTCAATGAATAGATTGGAAAGTGTGAACTTTCTGCTGTAACAGCCTGCAGGGGTTTGTTGGCCAATGCTGAGTAAGCAAAATGCTGCAGACAATACGTTTTGCTGCCCAGAAGGGAGGGCTGTGGCTGCAGCACCTCTCCTGCCTGCAGTGTGTGCTCCCTCCCAGCCCTGGAGGAGGCACACACAGCTCCTAACCTGGCCCCACAGGACAGGAGATCAGTGCTATCTACAGAAACCATCTCTGCATGGTGTTCTCTGCCTGCAGACACAAAAGGTTTTAACTTTTAAGGACAATAATGAGGATAAGGGGACAGCCTGCTCCGTGTGTGGTTGAAGAGTATCCTAGAGAAATGTGAGGTGATCCCTGTGCAGGCAGATAAATGGCAGCTGCAAACCCTGCAGACACCACCACAGACGGAGGTTAGCAACCTACGGGTGTCTCTTTTATTTCTGCAGGAGAAGAAGAAGGAAAACAACCCTGAAAATTGGAGAAATCACAGTGAAAAAGGATGGAAAGACAACTATAAACGTATGTTGGATGCCTCAGAGCAGTGAAGCTTTCTCATCTCTTAAAGAACACAAAGTAAATGTTCACTTCAGAAAACCACCTGGGAAATGCCAACAAAGGCTGGTGTAACACCATGTCCTTTGTTTATTTGCAGAAGCATAAAGACCTTTTTATCAGGCATTCTAATCTTGCTTAGCATTTAATAGGACAGTGTGCTGGGATATCCACTCTGCTATTTACTATTTAATTAATTTGACAGAAGTCCAAAAATACTGAAGGCAAAACAGTGCATCAATATTTACTGTACTGATTCACTGGAGTTAAAATACTGTAAAAACAAAACTGTGCACAGAAACCGTTTGTCTTGGCAAATACAATTTTTTGAAGGTTCATGTTCAAAACAGAGGTTTGGAGTAAATTTATCACTGAAAGGTATTGATCAGGCTGTTACATTCCTAGCTTTGTCTGATACCACAAAATATTTTGAACTTTATTAGCTATGGGATCTTAATGATCAAGCCAAGGTTACGAAAACAAAGGGTTACATTGATAGCTAAATAAATATTGCCATTAACACGCTTGACTCTGGAGTCTCTGTTGACCACAGCTGGACACAGAAATATTAAGTGGAAGGTGGAAATGCAACACCAGTTTTTAATGTAGCAGACTCTTACCAAATTGTTTCTGTACCATCTCTTCTTTCCTCTAAACAAGAAGAAAATACAAGACCTGGGGAGTGAAAATCCAAAACAGGGTCCTGCAAAAGCCAAGTGATGCATCCAAATGATGGAAAACTGGTCTGGAGGATGCAGAGAATGTGAACAAACTGTGTTGAAAATCTCCATACTAAAGATTTTTGCTTAAAAACCACTCAAAAACTCTTCCTTTAATCCAGGTTTTTGTCAAGAGTACTGCAGTCTGGGTTTCATTCTCAAGCAAGTATTACTCATTAACTGCAGAACAGCAGTTCTGCATGGACAACCTGTCCCCAAACTGAAGTGCCAGAGTCTCAAAAAGCCTGAAATTGAATGCAGTGTAACCATACAAGAGAGCACAGCTCCTTTATTAGTTTGGGGGATGAACAACGGGTTTTAAGGAAACAGTGAAATCCAACAGAAAATGGTTGGGTTATGAGTGACCCTTACAGAAAGGATTCTTGGAAGGATCCAGCAAAAAAAAAAAAAGTCCTTAGCTAAATTCCATGAACAAAAATGGCCATGACCATTCTCTGGTTTGGTGTAAGTCCATCCAGTCCCCACCCTCTCACTGAAGGCATGGTCACTCCATCTGCACAACGCTGCTGTCTCTCTTTTCCATGTGCTGAGGGGTGCAAAGGGGCACAAACAGCCACAGAGCTGGAGCAGAGGAGCCTCCAGCAGGGTGGGAAGGGGCCTGAGCCAGGATGGACAAAGTTCAGGGGGGCTTGTGAGAAAAACCAACAAATCAAGCTGGAGGAGGGTCACTGGTGGGTGCTAGAAGACAATTCTATGATTTTCAGAGGTAAATGTGTGAAGAATGGAGTTGACCAGCACAGTGTATAATTGCTAATCCGCCCTTCTCAGGAAGGCAGGTATCAGGAGTGCATCTCAGACCTGTGGGGATTTTAAAAAAGAGATAAGGAAAAGATAAAGTATCTCTAAAAGAAGAGATACCAACGTTTCTGATTGC
>NW_005054319.1:3028258-3064916 GCF_000277835.1 Geospiza fortis | reverse complement strand
ATGAGACACCAGCCCACACCTCTGTGATGGCCTCGTTTTGCCTGTCAGTCCCTGCCTCTGTGGCGAGGGCACGTCAGTGTTTCTCTTGGTTCATGTCTGTAAATTTGGGCAGCTAAGTGGGATCTAAATCAGGTCAAGGGAACCACAGTTCCCCACTGGCCTGGCTGGGAACCAGGATCTGCAGACAGGCAGCTGCAGAGCGCAGGGGAGTGAGCTTGTTTAGCACATTCCTGAGGGGCACTGACTATCTACAGCCATTTTCAAGTGCTCCTCCTCGAGTCCAGCCAGGAATGTGCTGATGGGCTGCACAGGTAGGGCCAACCTGGCTGAGAGGATGCAGGACCTTCAGGGCACTGCAGGGAATGGAACGTGGCCCTCCAGCCCCCTGGAGAGCTGCAGGGAGGAATGGGAAGCATTGCAGAGCAGTGCTACCCCTGAGAATAATTAGAATCATTTGCTACTAGCTCCTAAATTAAGCACTTAATTCCTCAACCCCCCTTGTACTCTGTGTCAGGAATAAACCTTGTGCATTCACACGAAATACAAGGAGGTGGCAGAGGAAGAGAGGGATGCAGGGGTGCCATGGAGAAGGCAGCAATCACACCAGCTGGGGAGGTTGGGATTTTACTCCTCCAGAGCCTCTGGCCTGGGCTGCAGCAAGCAGTGTTTGACTCTGGTGCCAGATCACTGAGTCTGAAGGAGGAAATGGGTTGGTTGAGAAACTGCTTTTCAGAGAAGAGACAACATCCTCCAGTATGAAGCACTTTGAAAAACTCTGCATGAATTAGCAAGTAAATGTGAGGCTGGAACGAGCAAAGAGGGACAAAAGTTGTCAGTTTGTCATTTATGCAATAATCCTGTCAAACATGAAACTTCCTGAATAGGTGAATTTTTGCTTTGTTTTTAGAAGGGAGAAAGGAAGAGGCTTTTTTTGTGCTGCATTTGTTTTTTGTTGCTTTTTTTTTTTCAAACAACAGAATCTATCCTATTATTTCTGAACATTTTTCACCTTTAGAATTTCACATGGCAATTTCAGGATCCTCTGTGAGTGTCACACTGATGTGCAGCATCTGAACATCCCTATTTGTTTCACTAACAGGGTCAACAGATAAATTCAGCACTTGTTACATATTCAGTCTCCAATGCCAGTTCCAATTCCTCATTAATTGAAAACCTGGCTGGAATACAAATCAAATAATAATCCTATCTTTTATGAAACAATCTGCATTTTTTACCATCAATCTCCAACCTACTCTAGTCCTGGGTCTTGTACAAAAAAACTTCATTCCAAAAAGTCCATTAGAGACTCGTGATGGAGTGTTATGTAAAGATAAAGAACTTCTCAAATTACCAATATGCTCTAAAAAGGCTTGTCCATTTTCTGATTCAGGGAAAACTAAATTCACCTCAATTTCATGAGTTACTACAAGAAACACTGAAAAACATGCACCAGATTGGTCTAGGTGCCAGTCATCTCATAGCCCTACAGGCAAAATGTAAATAGTTAAGAGCATAAGTTATTGCAATTATAGTGACAGAATGGGGACCCAAACCAAGAACTGGAGCTGTACAGAGTATAAGAAATGGCACTGCGACTGTCACCCAAAAAACATCTTTGTCTGAGGGTTAGTGATGTCACTGGCAGGGCTCAGAAATGAGCCCAAGTTTTCAGATTTTAAACTGACACAGGCAAGCACATATTTTCTGCTTTGCAATGTCAGACGGAAGAGCTGTTATCTGAAATTCTGCACAGTGTCTGAATAACCTGCCAGACTTAACACATCCTGCCTCAGGAGTCCAGGTGGGAAACTTTACTATGAGAATCAAAACAAAATGCAAAAATACCTGTTAATAGTTCACCAAGTGCGTCATCAACACCCCTCAAATAAAGCTGTTAAACTGCACCAATCTCCACCAGTGGAACTGCTTTGGCAGCTGGGAAAATCTGTAAGGACAGGTTTAGGGAAAAAGGGCATCCATCACCGGTCCTAATTAGAGCTAGATCGAGAGCTGGAATGATGTTTCTTCATTAAATAAAGCAAGGGAGTAGAGTGGGTCCTTGGATGTAGGGTTAAGGAGAAGTCCTGGGTGCAGGGAATGAAGACCATCCTGAGCAGGAGGAGTAGCTGCCTCCAGGCACTGATCAGGATAGATAAGCAAGCCATTTGTGGAGAAAAACCACTCCATCTCCCTAGGTTCCAAGAGCAGA
The DNA here is from genome assembly GCF_000277835.1 of Geospiza fortis. Taxonomy (NCBI): domain Eukaryota; kingdom Metazoa; phylum Chordata; class Aves; order Passeriformes; family Thraupidae; genus Geospiza; species Geospiza fortis. Next base: position 3,062,707 of record NW_005054319.1, on the reverse strand, counting down.
AGGATCCAAGTTCTCTCCTCTTCAGGCACTCTAAAGCTTTTCTGGCAGATTCTCCCTCCCATCAGCTGTGCCAGGTTCAACCACTCATCACAAGCTGCAGGGGAAAGTTTCCCCACATTTATATCTGGCACGAGGATTTTCAGCTCAAAATGATGGAGCTGTTACAGGGGTAGTGCTTATGAGAGCAACATCCTCCCAGATGGCCTCATAAAACAGGGAGAGGATGAACTTGTCTCACTGACTAGGAGCTGCCAAGAAGGCAGAGCTAAAGATCAAGCTCTAAAAAGAAAAGGTCACGTTGCATCACAGGAGTGCTGCCCTCCCCAGCACAATAGACAGCCTTAATCCTGCCTCCCTCAAATCAACAAGGGTTTTTCCAGCAGCCTGAGCAGCAGCAAGATCAAAATTTGACAGCATCATCTAAAGCCAGGTGAGATAATAGGAAACTTTCTAATCACTGGGATGGGCTTTACATCAGTCCCTGGATGACTAAGACATGGATATATGACTGGAGAGAATAAATCATAAAAGGGATGAGAGCACAGAGGTGCTGGTAGAAGATCTGACATCAGTTTAGTTTTATTATTTCTGAGGTGTGCAAGTAGTGATGTCTCCTACAAAAATTCTGAAAACAATCAAAACTAGGGTGAAATTCTGTCATGCACAGATGCCTCTTTTCAAAGGTGTATAGATGACAAAGCCAGCTCAAAACTGACAGCAGCAGAACTGAACCACACAAGTTTCCTGGTAGGACAAGTGGTAATGTTAGAGACAGAGCTGAGCTCCTGTCAGAGTTCTGGGCACAGGAAAATGGCACATATCCTCTTCGGGGCAGCTGAAAAGGATGGGCAATGCACAATGTGAGTGCTGCTTTCCAAGCAGATGCCATTTAGTCAAACCAGGTACCTCCTGTGAGAGGCCAATGCTGAACAGCTCTTTGTGCTACACAGTTATATAAATCTGTGCTGTTTAGAGACAAACTGTAGGAGTTTTTACCAAAATAAAATAAAATAAAAACCAAACATACAGACAGCATTTCCTTGCTTCCCTTCCCTACTGAAAAGTGTGATCCACTGGTGTGTGGTAAGGGTTCAGCTTCCACACAGTCAAAAATTACAAGTTGGATATCAAATCCAGACAAATCCAGACAATGGAAAAATAAGAATCTTCTTTTAACCAATGCTGGTTAACCATTACAATATCTTAGTTTGGGCTCAGCATATATCTGTGGAATTGTTATACATATTCCTCTGACAACCTGCTAATAACCAAGTTGGGAAGGGTCTAGGATGAAGTTAAAAAAACAAAAAAAAAAATCACTGATGGTAGCCCCAGATTCACTAAAATGTCTTTTCAGAAATTAAACTAGTCCTCCAGACAGGGATAGATTTTTCCTTCAGCTGTTTCCTGCAGTCCTTGTGGCAAAATTCTTAATCCAATAAACCAAACTTAATTTTCTTTTGCACAAAAACACCCTGCAATCACAAGCCATACCCTTGTGGCTGACATTTCATATTGCAGTGGGGCCTTTTAAACCACAAGGATGACAAGGCCAGTGTCACCAGATTCATACACATTTCCTAACAGACTCTGATGGAAGATTTGTAATTTGGATTTGTGGTTTCTGTTCTGGTGAGCTTATTTGGGATGCCTTAACAAATAGGGCATTCATTGAAACGTTCTGTGTCAGCCACCAGGCAGCTCAAATCTGAAGATGCCTGTTGCAAAGGCAGGGTTATCTCAGCTGCACTTTGCACACAGGAGTTGCAGCTTGTGCTCACACAGGAACCTCCCCACACTGAGGCAGATGCGACATGACTAATAGGCTCAACATGAGTAATAAGTTCACCCCAGTTACAGCACATCAGTCAAACCAAGTATTGCTTTTCACCAGACATGACACACCATGATGTGTAAGGCTGGGAATTTTGAAAGATAACGCTGGTGATAGACGGCACCCTGATGCAACAGCTCAAAATGCAATTTTGACTATCTCCAGGGTAACCACGTGGGCTTTCTGCTGGGAAGCCTTGGGCCAGGATCTCTGCTGAGCCCCCTGTGTGAGCACAGGGTGTTTAGAAGGATGTTGATCTGCAGTGTCCGTGTCATCAGGGGATGTTTTCAGAAGGTCAGCCAGGCAGGTTGGTTTCTAAGATTATTGGGATTAAGGTTTGAGATGGAATCATGCCTCAGGTGGAATGCTTGCAAAGATCAAACCTTTGAATAGCTTTTAACTAGGATTAGGAGGTGAATAAAACAGGAAAGAGAAAAGTAAGCAGTGAGTAAGAGGGTCAGCCAGCGTGGCTCTGGAGCAGGAAGTTCCTTGGTGGCTGTCCCAGCCAGGCAGGCCAGTGAGCACTGGGAACAGAGGGTCCTCCTCTCACATCATGAGAAATGAGTGCACCTGGCTGAAATCTACAGCAATAGTTCAATTACTGCCATAAAAAGGGTGTTGGAAGAAGTAGGGCGGGTTAAAAACTAGAATCAGATGCCTGGTAATTTTCTGCCATAGCCATGACCCCATTCTACCACTTCACTTCTTCCACCTTCCACCCCAAAATCTGTCATTCCAGGTAGAGAAATGCCACCGGTCCCTTAATCCTCACAGCCCAAGCTGTGAATTTTGTTCTCACCCTTGAATTCCAACACACAGAGCTCTGCAAATGAGCTGTAGAGTGAGGAGCTGAAGCTTTATCACAAGAGCATCAATGTCTGTCAGACAGAGTTTGGAAACCTCAACTCTTTGGCATTTGCAGACACTCAGCCCCAAAGCATGGAGTTGGGACTGGCACTGGTAGGCAGTCACTGCTAATTACAGCCCTGAGGTGTCTGTGAAGATCACTCCAGCTTGTGGCATTCACGAAATGTGCAGAGTGAGAAATATGCAGGCTGAAGGGAACATTTTCCTGTGACCTTTACAAATTGAAATGGTGATGTGGTGGTCACGGCGATGGTCAATTTGTTTCGGGGATCCTTTCTTCATTTTTACTGCTTCTTGGTGCTGTAAGGCTGACTGGTGCAGAAGTTAATGGCAAAAAACTCTCCTAAGCTGCAGTTAAGTATGACATAATGAGGACATCAATTAACTTAGGGCAAGCATTTATGATTAACTATGAAAATCAGTAGCATTCAGTGGTGCATAACAGCAGAGGGAAGACAGTCTTCCAGACCATTATTCCACTACAAGGTCACAATGTCACAGCAATTTCTTAAGCGTTCTGACTGAGAAAATATAAATTTTCGGTAGAGCTTTTATTTTGGGTGTTACTGCACTCATAATGTCAGAAAAGGCAATTAACTTTTCATATCACTCTGTAGCTGTGACTCTGCTTTCTCAGCCTTTATTCAGGCTGCAGATATAGACCACGACTGCCAGCTAACATTACTGCCTAGTCTGGAGGCAAATATGCACTCTATTCTGATATTTACCAAGAGGAGTGGAAAAATTATCCAGGGATTCATGTATTTATAAATGCATCTCACAATCTTAGAAAGGGAGCCAGGGAGAAATCTTGATAGGAGGAAGAGATTTATGGATGTTAAGAATGTGGAAGATGATGAGGTAGCAGAAAAGGTGATTCTGTTGAGGGCTGATTTCCTTCAGAGAGACCTTGCAGGCACACAGCAGAGAAAAGCCAGGCTGGTTGTGTGATCTGGCCTCAGCTGGCCAAGAGGCCAAGCCACAGCTGGGAGAGGCTGGCAGAGCCTGTGTCCAGCCCAGCCTGTGCTCTGGGTGATGACAAATGGTGAGAAATCAGTGACAAGCTGGAAGGGGCTCAGCAGAGAGCAGCAAAAGTATTGCAAGGTGAGAGGAACTGAATTATAGGGGGAGATTATAACAAAAATGAAATATTGCTCCAGACCAGGTCTGTGCCTAGAGCAAAGCTTTACACACACAGAGCTGAATTGATTTATACTAGCAAATGTTTAACTTCTCATGTCCTCATTCACTTTGCACAGAACATTTTCATCCTAGGATGATTATAAGGAAATAAAAGAGAAGGTTTTGCCTCTTATCAGAACAGGTTCTTCATGGATTATCAGCAGGAGGAAGTTTGTTTCTCATAGTACAGAAAGCTATATCCAGCAGCAGAGATTTCAGAGAAACTAAGAGAAAAAAAAATCATGTTAAGTGTCAGTTAAGGTCTCAAACACTAGGATTTAATTAAGGCCTATAATCAAGGAATGTTGTTTATCTACCAAAAGGTTCACTGGCCTGAAGGAGACCTGGTCATGCTGTAGACTGAGCAATGTATCCCAGTTATACTTAATTTGTGTAATATAAGTGTCAACCCTGCAGCAGAAACACAGCTAAACACCTTGATAATGATAAAAGCAAGAAAAACCACAACAGAATAGAAAAGAATATCAAAGAGAGAGGAAAAATGGGATCTGAAGCACTCACAGGTACAGATATTTCCTCCAATCTTGAGCAGACAAGGTGTTGTGGGGCTAACAGGTCACTGGACTGAGTATAACAATAGCTGATCTCTGTAACCCACTGCTCACACAGCTCTTAACCACCATCTCAGAGCTCATTTCTAGACCAGATCATTTTATAAATGGAAGTGTACCACAACATGCCATTGCAGGTGTCTCAGTCGCTCTGAAAAAATGTCCACCATGAGAGAAACAAGTGTAGCTCAACATCTAAATAGCCCAGACAAGCAGTAACAGCCAGAAAAATGCATAAAATTCCACTTGTAGCAGCTGCCAAAAAAATAAAATAAATAAAAGCAGGCTTACTTCACCCATTAAATCCATCAACCCCTGGGAGACCCATTAAGAAACCTACACTCAACACCCCAAGGGTCCCACTCCCCAGGATGCTATGCACTGTGGCCAGAGCTGCCCTACCCAGAGAATATGCAGAGGTGTCTCCTCTTCCTCCCTCTGTGGGAACTGACCTTCTTCACCATGAATTTCTCTCTTTCCCCTCCCTGTACTCTGGCCAAACGTCCTGCAGGCTGCATCTCCTCCGCACACTTCATCAGAGGGGAGGTGGCCGTGGCTGTGCCACCCCTCCCTCTGCGCTCACGTCCAGAGCTGGAGCTGGAGCTGGAGGTGTCAGACCTGGCGGGGAGCGGGGCTGGCAGCCTGCTCTGCTCTGCTTGGCTCACAGGAGAGAAAAGCTCCGTGGGTTTGGAGCCCTTTTACAGGAATCCTACAGGCTGCAGCCCCCCAGGGACAGCAGCCTTACGAGTACCTGGGAAATGAGACCCATGAGTGGGATGGGTGTAGGACTTGCTGTGGAAGTAATTTTCCACAGTTCTGGGATATTTTGGGGTGGGATAACCTTTAATGAGCTGATGCTGACACAGGAGGTGCCAGACACCCCTGCACCCAGGCATCCTTCACTATTCAAGGACAGGGTGACAGCTCCAGCCCGAGGTGACACCACTGCCAGCTGGATTCCTCAAGCCTGTGCCATGCAGAGGTCTCCAGTTCCTGGAGAACACCTTCTCTTTGTGCACAAAAACCCCTGTGCTCACCCAGATACACACTACAGGACACAGGGAAATGGTTGTGAGCCTGGCTCTTGATGTTTTCATTATGCTCTGTATGAGAGTGGTGGATTCCTGGTTGCTATCATGTTTTCATTAGGTACCTAGAGATAAACACATAAATCAAAGCAATGTTTCCCATGGTAGAGGCAAATCAAACCAGCAATTATTTTCCCATTTCATTTTAAACCACTGAACTCCTGTTTTATCTCCAGATAATGATGAATGTGGTTCTGACACCGGAGATCCACATGCTCCTGCTCTATTTCTTCACCACGGAGCACAAATAAGTTACTTGTTAATATATGAACTGTCATGTAAGAAGCCACAATTATGCATGATTCACCCCTACAAGCTATGTAAATCTGTGGTGTGTGTATATGATAACAAATGAGTGTTACTTGATGGGAAAACACAGGTGCCAAGAGCTGGGACTCTGTGTGCTGCAGATGTCAGATATGGCATCGGTGTTCACACCTCCACTAACCCTCACCTTCAGGTAGACTCATTTCCAAAGGCTTATCAAGCATCCTCTCTCACTGCAGCTTGTCAGAGCCCTGGCAGTGAGCCAGAGCAGATCCCAGCCATGCAGTGTTGTTTGGTGGGGAGTTGGGAGGGCAGAGGCAGCACGTGCCTCCTTCCAGAGACCAAATATTCCAGCACACACAGCCTCACTGCTCCCAGGGTTATATGGCCAAAATTTGGCCCCGTGCCTGTTGTTGCCACAGCGTCAAATGGTGCTGACAGCCATACAGGACTCGCACCTGTGGAGCAGCAGGTCCAGGAGCCTTGCTGGAGACAGCCAGGGCAGGGAAAGTTGGAAACAGAGCCCATAAAGAGAACTCCAACCCAACACACTGCCCGATGGAGCTCTGACTAAAATTTTGGGGTGCTGTTCCCCTGTGGAGGGCATCTGTGTGGATGACAGATGGAGGCACATAGAGGGAATGATTATTTTTTTCTTAACAGTTCTTCCAGCACACAAATCAGTCATTATAGCTCTTAGTGCTTTCTTCTACCCTTGTTTGTTTTCAGCAGAAATTATCATCAAACTAGCCTTGGCCACTGATTCTGTTTCTGGCTAAGGAAGCTGAGGGGTGGACCTCAACCAGTCCTCAAGTTCCAGCCAAGTCCTCAGGCACATTTTCAGCATCACCCTGCAGCCCTGGGGGAAGTTAACAGGTTAATGCCTGGAGCAGCTCCCTTCCCACAAGTGCTTTTGCTCTCATGATGCCCCTCAAAGGCCACAGAGGTGAGTCTGAGTTGTGGACAGAGCAAGAATACGAAATTATATGTTTCATTCCAGAGGATAAATAAACAAACCCACCAGTTTCAGGACACATCCTGACCACTTCAAAGTGAAATTAAAGGTTGCAGTGGTGGAGAGCTTCATATCAGCACAATTTTTCACATTTCAGATCCTTGATGAAGCAACTATTAGAAAGACTGTTTTGTACTACTTGGCTCTGATTTATTAAAGTTATAAATTACAGTATAGAGTACCCTGTAATCAAGTGCTTGTGAACCTTGTGTGTAACACCTTGAAAATTAGCAAGTTGGTAGGTAACAGATGCAGTCTCTTTCTTTCGATAAAAAAGTAGATATTTGAAATAAAAACCTGCGCAGTCCAAGAGTCAGAGTGAAAAAAGCCACTTGTGCTCAGAGGTTTAGCATTCTTCTTCATTCTGTTAGTTCTGGTATGGGATAATGCCTTTGGTGTTTTCTCTGCCACACACAAATCCAAGCCTCACACACAATTGGAATAATCTGTGTGTTTGGGGAGCAAAGAGCTCCACTGAATCACCGTCCACACGTGTCAGCAGGAGCAGGCAGAGTGCCACCCAAACAGGGGAGATGTTCTGATACCTGCCCTTGATTCTCACACACACAAAATGAAAAAGAACATTTTTCCTGCTCCTTGCTACAACGCTTCATGCTGTGAGGGCTAAAAAGGAAATTAAAAAAAAAAAAAAAAAAGAATCACTGGTTTCTTTCCTTTGAAAAAGGAATCAAATTATTCTAATTGGTGATCCTTGTAGGGGAAGAAACCAGTGGGCAGCAGGAGTGAGGCACTGATTAGGATGAGAGTGAGGAACTGGGTATAATTATGGCAGACACTTTGTGTTCATTGTAAGGTGCTACTCACAGGGATTCTCATCTTCTGAAAATTTTGTCTGAAAATGACTTGAGTTCATCCAGGTGGTACCCTGACAGGTCTGGTCTCTCTCAGGTGTTCCTGTATTGTCAATCACCATGGCATGCAGACACCATAACTTCCTTTAATTCATCTTTATCCTCTTTTTCTCCTTCCCTCCCTCTCACCCTGCACGACCAGGTGTGCAGGGCTGCTAAAGCTGCTCTCCCTCTGACAGTTCCTGGTGCACTTCCTTGGCACTTGATTTACAGCTGAACAATGAATATATATGGCCACGTTCACCAAAAAGAAGAGCAGATCTTTTGCCTTTTCTTTTTGCAGGGAATCTCTTGTCAATCACACTCCATTCTTGTTCACGTCCCTGAGGTGCAGTTTTGATAGAGGGAAACACAATGTACTTTGCTCCACACCCTGGGGAACAGCTTGTGCATCAGCTATCTCTCCATCTCTGCACTCACAGTGCCTCCTCTTACAGTCTCAGAGTTGTTCACAAATTCTTGAAGATGCTTCTCCCTGCAGAACATTATTACCAGTTATTAACAGCTTCTCCCTGCAGTACATTATTGCAGTTATTAATAGTTATCAACAGCATCTTAGATTTACAGATTTGCAACTAAGGCTCAAAAAATGAATGGAGTTCCAAGAGTCTCCAGATTTCTACGCTGCATTTTCTGATTTACTTTTGAAAACACTGCAGGTCCAGGTCTCTGACCTTCCTGAGGTCACACTATGAGTGAGAGGTAGAGCTGAGGCCTGAATAGCAACTAATTTTGAAAACACTGCAGGTCCAGGTCTCAATGACCTGCGTGAGGTCACATTATGAATGAGAGGTACAGCTGAGGCCTGAATAGCAAATTCTGAAAAATTTGGAGGAGAGGACAGTCAATCCTTCCATAAAATGTACATGAGATATCCAACCAAATAGGCTGAGGAACACCCAACTCTCCAGACTGCAGAAAACAGAGCACCAAGGGCCAGGTAAACCCTTCCCAAAGTGGCTTCAGAGAGCCCCTACAATGATTAACCCACATGTGCTGTATGTTTGATCTTCCACAGAATATTCCCTAAATAATGTCTGGCTTTTCCAATGGTTTTGGAAGACTTTAGAGGTTTTTTCCAACCTTGAGAATTCTATGATCTCCAGAAGACAAACAGCTATCAGAAACACAGAGAGCAATCAAACCAAGTGGACCAGACAAAATGAGACCTGAAAGAGGTCCAAGGTCCCAATCTCCTTTCTAAGTTGATGAAGATGTTTCCTATGTATTTATCATGGCAGGGTGGGAGCATGGTAGAAAACTTCCTGGGGTTAATGCTTCTTCCTTGCCTGTTTTTCCTCTCAAGCCTGGATTAATGTTTTTGTTTGGAGGCCTTGCTAAGCAGCTCAGGTTTTCATCTTAGTAGGTTTGCTAATAGTACAGGACATTCCCCTGGATTTGTGATTTCAATGCAGAGTTTTCTTTAGAGGGTGAGGAATTTTTTATTACAACCAGCCAGTCTAGAGAACTGAGCTGTACCTAAAAATAGAAGAGATGGCTTTTTTTAACGTGTTAAAAATAGAAGTGTGCAGAAAGGGTCATGTATAGCCTGATTTTTGCAAGACAGAGGTGCTCTGAATGGAAATATTAGATATCAGCCATCTAGCTGAGAAACGTCACATTTATAGTTCCATGAGCTGCTGCTTGTGAAGCATGAAGAATTATAGAGTAAGCCTGGATGGCCTGAAAATTGAATGATACCATGCTGAAATACACACACTTTTCCAGGGAAAAAATGAGACTTTTGGTCTTGTGAAGCATGAACACATCCAGCGCTTCAAAGCCAGGAGGTGCAATGGGATGGATGAAGCTAAATCCTCCCATGTTGCCACTGAGCCTGTCTAATTCTCCTGTTGGTGGAACCTACCTTGGCCCTTTCTCCAAGCACTGTGGAAAGGTGGATTCCTTCCAGTTCTGCTGGAAAAAAATTTAAAAATCCCTATTTTTCCCCTACAGAGTCCCTCAGTGTCCACCACCACAGGTCATAGTGGGGAGAAAGGCATCCAGAGAGGGTTTCAAGAGCAATCAAATCTCACATTGATTTAGAAAGTCACATCCCCAGCTAAGCCCTGTCTTTTTGGGTGACCCACTGGAGTGAGAATCCTATAAAGACAGGTCAATTTTGTTTGCTGTGCCCTACTTATCCTCACAGCTAAATCATGGTCATATTAATCTGCCTTTGAGATAGCCAAAACTGTTGAAGCAATTTATATAAAATGTTACCAATAACTGTAAATGGAACTTGGCATCTATATCTGTTAAAAGGGGAAAAAAAATCTCAGCGTTGAGGACTATATGCCATTTGAAATCTGCAGCATTCCAAGATCTGCTAAATGGTAATGGATTATTCCAGATAAAAAACAAAATTCCACATTTGTTTTAAATGGGTATTTGCACCAACTGACTGCCCCATGAAGCCTCAAGGTGGATTTCACATGACATGGCTCAGACAGCACAAAACACTGTAACCTGCCACTCCAACTCATCTAACTGAGAAATTTTATTTTATTTTATTTTAACTGCTTATTTTATTTTTTTCCCCCTGAACATTCCAAATGGTTCACCAGGTTCTTGAGATACATTAACCATCACCTGCCCACCTCCCACCACCACATAAATCCCACCCTGCAGAGCCAGCTGTGTCCCAGCAATGCCAGGTCAAGCGTTCATGACATTTTACAAGTCGTCAGCACTATGTGTGTCAAATTCAGTCCTTGATTGCCGCCAGTTTAGACACACTCATATTTCCATCAAAGGAGCTGATACCCCTTGATTTGGTGGCTGGGGTCGTTAAGTTTTTATTGCCATGTGGAAGCTCAGTCCTTTCTGAGAGCAGGAAAAGAAAGTGGCCAAAGGCAGCTTGGTGCCAGTGGTCTCATGGAGCTCAGCATGCTGCTCAACCTCCTGGTCCACAAGGGCTGAGATGCACGGTAAGAGCTCCCTTCCAAGAGAGAGCAGGAAAGGAGCTTAGAAAACCACCCTGGGATTTAGAAAACTGGGAATGCCTTGTGTCTGGTTGGAGCCTTTTTCCCTTGCAATTCCCTGTAGAGGTAAAAGGAGGGATGGATGTACAAACAAAGAAAATAGATTTGGGTTGAAAATATAGCCAAATGTAGCAGGTTTTTCATATGTTCATCAATTATTCAGAGGAAGGATTTTGACCAGGATCTCTGACTAGGGGCTCAGAGGTGTAAGCACAGGTCCCAGGAGCTGGGCAGCACAGCTGTGGATGGATTTGCTGAAGCAGGAGGTCCCATCACTTGGGTTACTACTCCCATAACTAAATGTGAGTTGTTTTAGCAGTCATGCCAAAATGCCCATCTGAACAAGTGCTTGTTGTGGAGATAAAGTCCTCTTGCTATTTTGGTGCCAAATGTAAAACTCACGTTGACTTCCAGGTAAAAATATAGTTTATTACACTCTTTATACATAGATGCACCATATTTTTCTAGGCTCATATATGGTCCAAAAGAAAAGCTGAGGTTTTAAATAACTTTAGATAGCTTTGGGAGTGGATTTGGTTGATGATGTTCCTTTTGAAATGGCAGTGGTGCACTGAACAGAGAAAATAAGACTAAACTACTCTTTTATGAGGGAAAGCCACTGAATGAGCAGCAGGTCATGAGTAGCAGAGAATGAAGCACTGCAAGAGAGGAGATGGGAGTTCTGAGTCCTCTGATACAATGTGTTTGCCTCTGAAAACTTAGAAATGGAAGGAGAATCTTGCCCTGTGCCCTAAACAATCCTTTTGTGCCTCGCACATGCATAATTGATTGTAAGCAAACCATCCATGCCAAACTCAAAGCTGCTTCTCACACACGACCACATCAGAGGAGCTGCAGACCTTGGGAAGACCAGAGCTGATTTAGCCATCAATTATGGATGGGAAACTTCCTCAGTATAAATAAACTTGCTGGTTCGCCACTGTACACAGAAACCTCTGAATAAAATAATCGATTATTCAGAGGCAGAATTCTTGCAGTTTGTGTCAAGGACATATTTTCTGTTTGAGTGCATGAAGGCATGCGTGTGACAATGAGCACACTTGGTGAAACTCCCAAACCTCAACCAAACTGAAACCAGACCTTAATCTACTGATGGACTCCTCTTTCTTGAGTGGCTCTAGTCCAGGAAAGCCCTTCTGGGGTCCCTCCCTTCCTCTGGGCTCAGCCTCCTGCCATATTTACAACCCTGCATGTTCCACTCAATCCCTTCAGGGCTTTTCATAAAGGGCAAAACTGGAGTTCTCCCTTGAATGTAACTATTCCACTCCTTTGTTCAACTTCAGGGCATATCCACACACATATGTGTGCATAAATACATAACTTTGAAGGTGACCTATTTTCCAGCTGCAAAACACTGTCTCTATCAGAGGGTTTTGCCAGCTAGGGAAGGAAGGATATGAACCAGGGAGGTGCAGAAGGAACTGCTGTGTGTGCGTTATTTAGAGGCTCAGCATGCCAGGTTAACAGGTGTTCAAACTACCCATTTGGCCCCCTGTTATGGAAAATATGATTTTAGAGATTGAAATCAGCCAGCAAGAAAAGGTGCTTAACTAACTACCTACTGCAGGACAAAGCAAAACCTCAAGGTTTTCTTTGAGTTTCCTTTCATTGTTTTTGCTGGTTTTCTCCCCAGCACCTGCAATACTTGCCTGACCTCCTTGGGAACTGCTGGCAGTGGAGGAATTTATTATCTAGAAAATTCCCAAAGTATCTCTAGGAATTATTCAGAGTTGCAATGTTTCAGACAGAAAATAACTTGCAGGAGAGAAAGGGACTAAAAATCAGGTTCTGAGTGTCCATTCTGTACGGATACACCACGTAGATAAAAAAACACAGAACATTTTATCTGCAGCTTTGTCAAGGCAGCCCCAGCCCTGTGTTGCAGGAGAAAACAGGCAGAAAGTCTTGTCCCTTTCCCATCTCCCTCTTGAAAACCATGGATCAGATGGCTGGAGTAGCAGCATCTGCTCAAAGTCTGTTTTCCACCATTTTTCCATGCTGGACTGGGCACAGGGGGAGAGCAGAATTATTCTTCAGCAGAGACTGAAGCCCACAAAGCATCAGTCCACAACAAGATCACACCTGCAGCTGGGTGGCCAGAGAACCTGCAAGCACAAAGCAGAATTTCTTGCCTCAGTGTTTGGGAGCTGCCTGGGAGGTACCAGGGCTGTTCAAACCAAACACACTCTCTGCCCTCATCACTGCTTCCCAGCAGCTAAAAATAAAGAAGCAGCTCTCCTGAGTTATATGTCAGAGCCACCACCCAAAACTGCACCCAGCTACCTCTTCCTGCCCTTACAAGTCTGTTATTATCAAGCAGAAAGAGAAATATTATTGTAAATATCTTTCTGGTTATGCAGAGGCATCTAAAAAAATCTCTTCTCACTCTCTGTTCCTTCAGTTCCAAGATACTGCTAAATATACACCAGAAGTATAGGACGAAAGTGTATAAAATTGCCTCACTGATTGAATTCTAAATCCAATTTCTAAAGGATTTTGGGATCTGACTGATAATAAAATTTAAATACCTGAAGTTGCAGTTAAGAAAATTCCCAAATATTCAGACATTGTCAAGTCTTAAAATCCACTGATTTAAAAAGACTTCAGGCTCCTCAATCACCTTGGAGAATTGTAAGTCTATTTCTGCATTACTTAGATATTTGAAAATACAACCATAGATTTTTGCCCACAGATCCTACTTTGCAAAAACCAAGTTATTTTCTTTCCTCTAAATATATATTTATAAATACATATGCACACACTGTAGTTCTGCATTAATTGGTATTTGCAATGTAAGCATTGGCCTTTCCTTCCTTTTGCACAGTGAAAGTAAACATGATCAGGGTCTGCCAGCATTCAATGATGAAAATGCACCGTGTCTCTACAGTCTTAATGTCATTGAAAAGGACTTGAAGATAAGTTTACAACAAAAATAATTTAAAATGGTTTTCATAACAAATTTAGTGGGGGAAAAAAAGCACTGTATTTAGCTTTCCTTTCCTTAGCATTTTTATTTTGTCTGAGGGGAAAAAGGAATAAACAAAGATGTTTTAAAATGACCTGTGAGGGGCAAAATAAACGCGTAGAGATTTTATCCAGCACTTCTAAGGATCTTGGAAGTGCTACAACTACACTGTAGTTTCTTTGTTACAGCTCTGTATACATTTATACAAAAGAAAGATGAAAGGGGGGAGAGAGTGGTTGATATGGGTTGTGAGAAGTTGCTGGAATTAGATGGCAAGGGGTCAGATTACAGACAATGTAAGCTAAAATGCATCAAAGGATATGAAGCAAAGGACTAGATCAAAGTCTAAGAAGCCAAGTACAAGAATAAAGGAGTGATAATTGTAGGCAGGAGAGAAAGCACTGGAATAGAAATGTGATAATGGTATGACCTCATGACTCAGTCTCCTTTTTTTTCCCCCCATTTCCCTGCACAAGCGCATGGGCTGGAGGGGGCAGGAGTGTGTGTGCCAGGAGGGAGCAGCAAGGGGTAGGAGGGAGAGGAGTTCTGGGGCTGATAACCTCCCTGGGCTAAAAGGAAAAATTCACTTTGTGCTTTGCAAAAGGTTTTCCATAGGACCACAGGGCTGCCCTCACAGGCCCTGGTGTGAAACAGGGAGCCTGGAAGGATGAAAAGCTGGAGGTCAGATCCTGCTGTCCTGCAGCCCAGCAGAACATAGCAGACACCAGTGGGAGTGGGTCTATTTTATAACCACAATTGGGCCCTATTTTGGATAAATTATTGGGTGCTGATTCCTCTAAGACCTCATGGGTGGGACAGCTGCCATCATCCAAAGAGTTCCTACATTATACTCATCTTCAGCTGTAGGTTGGTTTTGAAGATGACTTTGCATTAGACATCCACTTTTCCAGGAACCAAATGCATTTTATTGCCAAGGAGAAGCTTCCCTTTCACATCTAATGAGGTCACTCACTCCTGCAGAGCAGAGAGCACAGCCCCTGTACATCCAAAGGAGTCTGGGGATTTCCCACCCTGGCTTCCTGGGCTGATGATGCATTATTTCCTCTGGCCTCACCATGCCCCAGTAAGGACCAGTGAGATCACTTCAGGTGTCTGCACCAGTCAAGGCTGGGGTTTGTTCTGTGATCCCTGACACAGGTGTTATTTTGGGACAGGGCAATGGCCCTCATCATCCCTCATGCCCAGCCCATGCTGATGTTTCCTGGTGTGTTTGAAGGCTGAGGCCAAGGCTGCACAGGGTAAAAGCTCTTCTTGTGAACTTTGCTGCCCTTTGCTCCGTGGTTGATCTTTGGGAGTGGATGACAAATGGGGACAGTCATCACATGCAAGGCTCCTTCCACTGACCACAGGGCTGAACTGGTGCCAAGGTCCTCCCCTGCTCCAGCAGCTTTGGAAAATCAAACTGTTGATAGAGAGAGAAAAATCAAACTGTTGATAGAGAGAGAAAAATCAAACTGTTGCCAGAGAATAGCAGGTTCTCTGTTTCCTCCAGCAACGCAGACACCTATTTCTGTTTTATCTGGAATGCAAAGGAAGCACCACTGTCTTTTCTCCCTCCAGCCTTTTTTCCTTGCAGGCTGCCTTCCCCTCTCCAGTGAAGCCTCAGGACATCCATTCTCTCTTAAGTGGGTGAACAAATCAAAGTAAAGCACTTACTGCACTCTCAGACATCCATTTGCTGCCCGAGATGTGTGCACCATTTATCTCTTCACCTCCTTCCCTGCTCAGAGTCATTTGGTGATGTGTTTATTTTTCAGATTTAGTGGTTGAACTTCATCTCTGGACAATGTTATAGGGTGGAGGAACCTATCAGGGAGTCCTGGAATAGATTCTGAAGAAGCAGAAAATCTTCAGGAAATTCAGTGTATGCTAAAGTCTCTCCTTGCTGGGCCACAGGTTCATGCTCAAGTATTTCTTCCTCGAAAAATAAGGTATTGAGACATAAGAGTGGCAAAAAGGCAGACAATTCTCTCTCTGCCTCTCTGCCCTGTGTCTGTGCCAGTGCAGACTCTTTATCCCACCTTTGTGCACCTTTGCTTTGCTGACGAGTGCTCAGGTAACTCCAGCTCTTCATTGAAATGTCTGCATCAGTCATGTGGACATGCTTAACCAGAATCACTCTGGAATCTGTTGAACTTTAGTTTGTACCTGAGTGAAAGAGCCTGCCAGACCTTCCAGGCAAACATCTACACACAAAAATCTTTGGCTGGACTCTTGAGACACTGAAGGCCATTGGTGTGTTGACTGACCTGAATCAGAAATGTCCTTTCTTTCCCAAGTAATTTTATTTCTCTGTGTGTTTCATTTCTTGCATGTTCAGCTTAAATAGAACACAAACACTGAGAGACACAGCAATGAACTGTTTCTTTTCAGCTCAGATGCCCACTAATATTTCTAAAGTTTCTAGGCCCTGGCACATTATCCCCAGGAACTGGGCTGGCAGAATTACTGGAGGGAAAACTCAGGAATTTTGAGGACAGGAGAGGGGGTGGGAAAAGAGATAGGAGTGTGATAGTTTGAGATGTGACATTTTTGTCACAAAGCATACGAGAAATTCACGGGAGGGTGGGAATTCTCAGCGCTGGATCTTCTCTGGCTCCCCCCAGGCTTTGTTGTTCGGGTGGGCAGCCGATGCTCCGGGACAGCAGGTGATATTTGGAGCTTGGATTTGCCATTGCTTGACCCCAGCACACCTGTGGGGCAGCAGCAGCAGGATTTTAGCCAGAACTGCAGACCTGGAGCTGCTGAGTAGTGCTGTGGCTCAAAGCCAGGCTCCCTTGCAGATACGCTGACACGGAGCTGAGGGATCTGTGAAGTGTGGCTATGTGCTGCTCTCTGCCCTCACTAAACCCTGCTGCCCTGTGCTGATAAAACAGCTCAGAAAACACTTCCAGGACTGATCATGGTTCAGCTGTGCCAGGCCTGGTACAACTGATGTGAGTCATGGAAGATAAAGAGAGCAAACGTGTAGGAACTTTTGCCTTGAAACTTGCTTAATGCCATCAACTGCTCAAAATGACTACAGGAGCTGCAACCACAATGCCTAAAATGTCTTCTAAGCCTTGAAAGGGACACTGGCCACTGCTCTACCCACTCTTGGGTAGCCACATTGGCATCATCAATACCCAGATCTGCCCAAAAATCATCCCATTGTGACTGAACCAGCTGTGGTCCCACTCTGAAGCCTTGGGGCCATGCAAGACTCTGGAGGAAGCCACACAGAGTTTAGAAGGAAGTGTGACAATGATCTGGAAATTGTCATGCACATCAAGGAAGGACCAGCCAGCAGGAAGAACAGAGTAAAACCCATTTACGTGATTTTTGAATTAGGTCAATTCATGACCTGTGAATTCTGACCCTTACAGTTGTATTAGAAACACAAAACTTTGTTCCCAATGATCACCATAAACTATTATTTTGATGCTGTGTATGTGACCCAAAGGGTGTAGAAGGATTAAGGAACAGTGGTTCGAAGATATTTAAAGAACTCTGAAGGTATGCACAAGAAGCTTGTCTGAAAGGCTCCATTTTATTGGGCAACAATTTGTTTTTAGACTTCTGTAGAGGTCCTGCACCCAAAATTGATGTCATACAGAGTCTTGTGGTTGTCTGCTCCGGAAAAGTGGGTAAAATAAACTTCCCTAAAACCAGTTCCTGTTTTTCTTCTCCATTTCCATTCTTCTAAGAGTTCTGCAAAACATGTGACTTCCATTGACTCACATCATGATGAAACAGCAAATTCAGACACCCATTTCCCAGAGTACTGTCAATTTCACTCACTTGGCTTGGGTTTGATGCTATGAATTACGCTCCAAAATATCAATAGTGATCAATCCCTGATCCTAGGGGACAGCAGCGACACAGGATGACCCAGCAGCCACTGTGCAACCACCACCCTACACGTGGTCAAGGAATGTATCACACAGAAACACTGACACTCCTCATTACTCAAAAAGAGAAAGCAACAAAGCCCCAAGAATGGGGTCAAGAGGACAAGGAAGCCTTATGGTTTTGACAAAAGAGCCATGGGCTTTCCAAAGAAGCAGAAGGGAAAAGTTCCTCTGACCCAAACCAGCCTGCCCAGTACCCTCAGCAAGGAAGTCCCCATTTGTTGTTGCATCCCACAGTTTTGATGTAAATCTGGAAATTTTGTATTCCTTTTTGCCCAGCTGTTTCCCACTGACACATTTGGTCATGTGTGATAAACCTCAAAGGGTGGAGGGCAGTCAGTAATGGGGGTTGAGTGGGCACAGGGGTGTGGAGCATTTGTAAGATCTTCCTAAAACACTGCAAAGACAAAGTACCTCACACATAAATCACATCACACATTGTCTCTTTAAAGGCTGGGCACAAGGAGCTCTGGCTTGCTCACCATTGGCTCTCTAAGCAAGAATGTCTAAATTCATGAGAAATTACAGCCAAAGTCTTCAATAAAATCTCTGCTGTGAGAAAATTGCCAGGTAGTTATGGTCAATCCAGAAAGACAAATCAGACAGTGATGCGGAAAGTTTCCTTGACTGAATAGAGCTGGAAGGTCAAACAGCTCCTTAAATTTCTCCTTGTCAAAGTCAATCTTTTTTTCTGAGTATTTTCAGTTACTTAAGAAATTTTATAATTTGATCTTGCTTCAGTGTTTTGGTTAATTTGAATTTTTTGACCCTGGTTAGAAAGCAGAACCATGTCTACCTGGCTTTGACATTGGTGTAACACTCTCAGCACCAAGACTCTTAAGGTCAGACCCCATACAGTTTCCTCCCAGGATATTGTCAGTCCCACACAGCTTTTGGGCAGCCCAGCAATAAACAATTTATCTAGCAAGATATCCTCAAAATATTCTAAGCTCTGTTAAAAAAAAAAGTATTTTCTTCAGCTGACAAAAATCAACAGAAATGGTCATCTCTCCTGCAATTCCATTGAGTTAAAGATAATTCAGAGGGATGGAGAAAATTGATAAAGTCATGAAGAGTTGGAAGTTTTAATCCCATTGACTTCTGTTAAAGGATGCTACTGCTCCCTTTAAAACAGCTTTTTTTTTTTTTTAATTTGGTTGGAGCCTTATACAACAGTTTTAGTCCAGAAGAAAAATCTGCAGCCCACAGCTAGATCAGATTTTCCACTGCAAGAGGAAAAGCAAGCCAGGGAGGGCACCTGCTGTGGGGACAGTCCTCCTGCAAAGGAGCTGGCAGGTGGTGAGGGATGAGACAAAAATGCTTCCTGGGGAGTCTTTGGAGGAGAGATGTGAGCAAACCCCAGACATCCCCCAGCAGTGCATTGGGGTCTGAGACCCAGAGTTTTGTATCCTTCCTTTTTACACATTCCTCCTTTCTGTTGCATGGACGTGGTGACACGTCCCCTGTGCTTGGAGACACCTCTGCTCCCCACCACAGCTGTGCATTCATCACACACCCTGTACCCTGCACAGCTTTCCAGTTGTTGCTCTTGTTTTAGGGTCTCCTTCCTCCTCACTCGCTCCCTTTGCTCCTGAGCATCCCCTTCAGCTCAGAATCCCCTCCCAGCACAGAGACCCCAACTGGGAGCCAGCAATCACAAGCTTTGCTGATTGATTCAAGGTGTTCTTCACCTCCTCCTCTCTCCCTCTATCTGTCAGTCCTGGGGGGTTTCATTCCCTTGCACACTGATTTGCTGTCACACCCCACTCTCCCACCCCAGCTGTGATAATGGCTCACCCTGCTGGCACTGAATTTCAGACCTGAGCTCAGTCCAAGGTCACAATTTCTACCATTTTGCAAAATGGTAGAAAGCACAAATCCCACAATGGCTTGTGACTGAGTTAAGTTCAGCATAGCTGGCAGCTTCTCTCACGCAGATCTGCAGCAGGACTGACCTCACTGAGTGAATGAATCACTTGTCCCCCAGGGGCAGGAATGTTTCTTCCAGGACAGGATTGAAGCTGCTTTCTTACAAAGGCACTATCAGTCCCAAGCAGGGAGTTGGAAGCTGCCTGAGCCACACACCTGCCTTGTAGATAGTTCCTAGGCCTGCCAGGCATTTACCATTCAAAAAATACACATTCTTCATCAACTTGAGCTGAACTTTGGTGAAGGGTGTAGGGGGGAGAAAGGAGAGGAAAGGAGGAGGGGAGGGACTCAAGGGGTTCAAGTGGAAGTTTTTGTTCAATCCTTGACAGAAATAAATAACCAAATCTGTCTGGTTTGGCTCCAGAGCATTTGTTAAATGTGCCAAGGCTAGAATTGTTATCCCATACCATTTTTCCAATGATTGGATTGAAAAATAATAATTGGTTTCTTGTTAAATGAGAGTATCACAGCAGCTTCAAGAGGAAGAAGTACCAGGAAGGGAGGAAAAGTGACATGAACCAGTGTGATCCCAAAAGCAGAGAGTCACCATCCTGTCCCAAATTGTCCTGTGGGTGTCACAGAGGAGAACCTGTGTTTGCAATGGGACACAGGGCCACCACCATCCCACAAGGATTTGCCCAGTGCATCAGAGCAGGAGTACTCAGGGAGCGAGTTGGACATTTAGAACAAACAGCAAAGCAAACGTGCATGAGACACAGTATATCCAATATATTGGCCTGTCAAAGGTCAAGGCTGCACCCCGAAGTGAGGCTGTGACACACTGCCCAGGCTGTAACACACTGCCCAGGCTGGCACTGGACACATCAGAGCAGACACATGGTGGGGCCCTTGGTCTGTGCTGATCACCACACTATCAGCAGGGTCAGGGCTGGGGGAGAAGCACGGGGAGATGAGAGCTCAGGAGAGCTCAGTGCACCCCAGCACTGCAGCATGCTTTTAGCTGCAGGCATATAAAGGAACTCTTCATGATTTCCAGCTAGAAATGGTCTTCATTTGCCTATTTATGCCTTAATTATGCTGAATAAAGACATAAAGAAGAAGCACCTATTTCTGTGGCTATGGCTAAGAGATGCTGCATCCAAGACTAAAATATTTTTGCATGCCTGATCCATACCTCCCGTGTGCTAAGAAGCCTTTAAGCTCTTTTTAGCTGATGAGACATGAGCAGGTGGTCCAATTGTGAACAAAATGTCAGAATCCCTTCCCAGGTACAAAACCCCACTTAGAGAGACAGTCAAGCTATGCTGATAAACGTCAACTAGCCCCAGGCACCACCAACCCCCAAATCTCTGCTTTCAGTGCTAACATTAACTCTAATTATGTTCATCCTAAATCTGCTTCCAGTCTGTTTTCATTACCTTCATTCACGTTACTTTGCTATCACTTGTCCCTGCTTGCTAGCCTGATCTGTGATCAGATCTATTAGCAGAGCTGGTGCAGTGTGTTTGTGCTCCTCATCAGCCTGCATCTGGTGCTTCTTGCTTTCCTTGACCTGCAGAGTGGCTGGTACGCTGTGGGTGCAGATTTCTGACACTGAACAGCTCCATGGCTGCTTCTCAGGGTGCCCCCAAGAGCCTCTTCCTTTCTCTGGGGTCAGCAGCCAGGATCAGCTTTGATGTGTCACAGGCTGCCCTTTGCACCCCACAAACAAGTGGGGTGGGTGTTGGACCAGGCATGGAAATCAGGGATTCTGTTGGACTTCCAGCAGCCCTGATGCCTTGGCTGCATCAATACACTTTGTTTTGCCCAAGATGGTCCCTCTCCAACTGAGAAAGAGAGAAAGCACTGATGTGAGCATGCTGTGGAGGGAAACTTTCTGTACCATGGTCACACACAAAGTGATGGGATAGCCTGGAGAAAAGAGGGCTCCAGGAAAACCTTCTAGCACCTTCCAGTGCCTAAAGGGGCTACCAGAGGGCTGGACAGGGATATCAGACAAGGGCCTGGGGCCACAGGACAAGGGGGAATGGCTTAAAAGTGACAGAGGGCAGGTTAGGTTGGATATTAGGATGAAATCCTTCCCTGTGAGGGTGGGGAGGCCCTGGCACAGGTGCCCCTGGATCCCTGGAGGTGTCCAATGCCAGGTTGGATGGAGCTCTAAGCAGCCTGATCTAGTGAAAGATGTCCCTGCCCATAGCAGGGGCTTTAGAATGAAATGAGTTCCAAGGCCACTTTCAAACCATTCTATGATGCTATGATAACAAAAGCCTTTTGCAATTTCCCTGTTTCTGTGGCTGTGCTCTGGAAGGCAGTGCTGTCTGCAGGTCACATCAGGGAATGCTGCATCCCAAAGGCCTGGATTTTCAGATGTACCGAGCATTCAAGGCTCCAGCTGCTCTCAGTGGGATGTGTAGGTGCTCTGTGTTTCCGAAAACAGCATTTACAATTTATATCAACATTTTATATCTGCATGAATAAAACCCCTGAAGATTATCTCAGTGTTTCTGGAAGGGGTCCAGGCACTTACAGTTTCCCTTGTGCCCACTGAGTGTGGCAGGCTCAGCTCTGAAAACAGACAAAAGTCCAATGATAACCTCAGGATAAGAGAACTGTTCCCAGTGCAGCTGCCAAAAGGACATATCTAGATCAGGAAAATGTTCTTTCTTCTTCAGGGAGTAGTTAAGGTTCTGCAAATTATTGTAATGAGTTGTGAGACCTTGAATGGAAGGTGCTACTGAACAGTAGATCATTGTGTCTGGGTGGATTTTATAGCCATTTCTATAGTGCTCATGAAAAAGATAAGGAATATTATCTTTTGAACACATTCTCAAATGTATGTGTCATTTCTGTGTGCTTTCACTCAGCTGGCAAAAGAACAGATTTTTAAAGAATACTCAGTGAGGTGTTACTATTCTATCATAACATACACGGTTGTTCATAAAATTTTTAAGTAGAATATTTATTAAACCACAATAATTCTCAAGCATTTTTAGATTTAAGAAGTTATTTTCTAGTATTTACCACTTACTGTCATCCTTTTAATGTTTTTGGTCAATAAAACCAAAGATTAACCATCCTTCACAAGGGTTCCTTTTCATCCATTATCAACTTTGATACTGTCATTTAAGTATGATATTACTATACCCAATCTGAAAAAAGGCTACTACCCACAGTGATGGGTAATGAGACAGGCTTTCACCACATTCTTTGCTTTATAACATCAGTAGGATTACCAGCATCATTGAAAAAATAATATTTCAACTGACAAAGCAGAAAAGTGGAAAGTTCCTGAAAAACTAAGAAAGACTCAGTAAGTCCTTTCCT
Source organism: Geospiza fortis (assembly GCF_000277835.1). NCBI lineage: Eukaryota > Metazoa > Chordata > Aves > Passeriformes > Thraupidae > Geospiza > Geospiza fortis. The sequence goes on along the minus strand of NW_005054319.1, from coordinate 3,039,915 downwards.
CTGCATTAATTAAATCAAGGCCCTCCTTAATCTGTGCAGCTGAAAGAAAAGGGAAAAGCATTGCAATTTGGGTTCCTCCAGAACAGTAATTCCTGACATTTCCAGTGAGGAGTGGAGTAATTGCAAAACACCCTTTAGAACATGACGTGGTAAGATGTTCCCCATGGAAGTGTTTCCTGGAACCAACTGCCTCCTTTACAGCCAAGGACAGGAGACATGTGAGGAGCAGTAATTTGGAGAGGTGCACAACACAAGCAGTAATTTTAATGACCTACTGGCATGCCAAGGTTTCTCCTTCCGTGTCTGAACCCTCTAGTTCAATAACCTTTAATAACCTTTGGATGTTTGAGCAGCAGGTCAAGTAACTGCTGTATTTCTGTATTTTAACTATTTTTCCGTGTGTTTTTGTTGTGGGTTTTTTTGGTTTTGTTTGGATTTTTTTTGTGGTCTGTATTGCCCATCCAGATAAATTTTGGAGTTTGGGGTATTTTTCAAACTTTTCTGTAGGAATAGGAACATGTCCTTCACTAACGCCCAGTCAAGTCAATGCTTGTTTGGGATGAGGGAGGAAGCCTTTTAGGAGAAAGAAGTGTTTTAAATTCCTGCCTTCCTCAGTCACTTTCTGAGCATTCTGCTCCTGGTTTACTGTTTCACACTCAGGCAAGAGGAGGCTGAAGGAATAAGTCTCAGGCCCAGCCCTGAATGGCTGCACATTGCCACTGATGTGTGGATTCCCCATTCTGTAAAGCTCAACATTTCCCTGGGCTGGACCCTCAGAAAGGCAGCAAAGAGGAGTGTCATTTGGGCTTACCTTTGTGAGGGGATTATTCCCTTAATCAAATGACTTGCTTGGAAGAAAAATGAGCAGATGCTGCAGTGTTTCACCTTTGAAAAATTCCCTGTGCTCCCTAAGAACAGATATGTGTGTGACAGTCCCTATTCAGGCTATGTTTGCAGTTTGCATATTTCTGTGTAAATGTGTGTCTTACAATTAGCTTGAGGATGTGCTTACAGTTGCTTTTACAAGTCCTCATTCTTGACAGTTTTACGGATGTTTGCACTAAGTAGCTTTTAGTGGCATACTGGTGAAACTAGGCACCTTGTTTTCCTTTCTTAAAGGCCCTTGGTTCTAATACCTACAAAGACTAATCCATTTGCCTCAGCTAATCCAGTCTAAAAGTACTCCAGTGCACTTGAAAGGATGTCCTGTGAGCAAAACATCTCACCTTGAGAATGGGGAAAAACTTGTTTTGGAGGTTGTTTCCCTCTGAAGCAGCAACTCCAATTGGCTAATCTATTTAGCAAAATTAATGAGAGGGCCATGGATTGAGTTTCATGGCAGACTAAAGCCCAACTTTCTCAAAGAAAGGAATTCATTGTTGAACCTTTGATGGTCTAAAGGAAGAGAGATGCATTCATATGTTTTGGGTAACTCCCTCATCATTACTAAGATAAAATAAAAAGGCTTTAAGGTTTCTTTCACCAATCACCCCACAAGTTGGCAATTATATAGGATTACTAGTATCCCATAGACCTGAGCTACCAACAGCTATTTTATTCACTTGTGTAATGCATTTATGGTAATAACAAAAGAGCCCTTCAGGCTATTTTGTGGTCCATACAGATTTTGAAGGAGGGGGAACTCTTATTTTTGTTTGTGTTTTGAGTGGGGGAGATGGGCAAAAAAGGTTTTTTTTCTGCCAAGAGATTAGTGTGAAAGAATGAAATGAAATGTTTTGGTCTTGTTCAGTTCTAGTCTAATCAAGCCTACTCTCAAATTAATGAGCTCTTACCAGGGGGAACATCCCTTGATGCTGGAAGGCAGCAGTAAAGCTATGCACTTCTATTTCGAAAAAATGTAAAGCAATATCCTTTTTGGCTTCAGATAAAACAGTGAAAGAAGCATTTTTCATCTTTTAAGGTTTGATTTAATGCTCATCTGACTTGCAGGGTTTGTGTTTATTGGAGGCATTTTTCTAGAGAGCTGAACAAATTGCCAATAATTTGAGGGTTAGTATTCTGGTCTCTTTTGGCTCATGGTGAATGAAAAGTGTGGGACAAGGAAGTCTAGCAAGGGAAAGTAAGTTGCATTTATTTTGTGAAAAGGTCTTCCTAAACCCTGCTCAGGTCATACCAATTCATCTCTAGTCCCATCCTCTAAAAAACCTTCCTTATCCTTTCCTGAATTTGTTCTGCACTGCCTTGGGTAGTGGAGTCCCTCATCTTTGCAGAGATATTTCTTCCACAAAGAGAGGAAACTTTCTTTAAAATGTATCATGCCTCAATGGCTCGCAAGACCACAGCTGAGGGGCTCTTCTGGGGCTGGAATAAAGCACAGGCACAGGCCTGTGGTGCCTGAGGGCTGTAGATGCTGGAGCTGTGGAACAGCATGGCATGGGAGCCCTCTGTGCGCCATTCAGGTCACCTTGAGATACTCCACGGTGCTTGCAGCAAAATCCCTGCATTTTCTGCAATATCCACCTCCCACAGTTTTGTACCTCCAAAATCCAAGGCTGGCAGGTCTCACACTTGCACAGTAGGAAATGCCCACTGGAGTCTCATGTCCAATTGTTTGCCCTTCACTTTATTTATCACAGAGTGACTGGGGCTCATTGAACCCATGTGTGGTTTGTATTTTCTTGTAACCTTGTCATTTCAACTGTGTTTTCAGGTTTTATCTACTGTTCTCTACATCCAAGCATTGTACTGAACCAAGGCGTGTTCTTATAGTCTGTGAGTTTTCTATTATACTGCTGCTCTAGTTTGACAATATTCCACAGCCATCAGTTAGTTTTCACAACAGCCCTGGGAGATCAGACCTAGAAGGATTAAGCCCAAACTTGTCATATTTTCTAATGTGAATCGCATAGGTGCTGATTAAATATCCTGTACTTTGATAGGACAAAAGTAGAAAAGTACAAACACAAACCTTTGTAGTTCCAAGTCTAGGTGAGATTGTTGTGGGGTGGTTTTTGGGTCGTTTTTTGTGGGGGTTTTGTGGGTTGTCATTTGGGGTTTTTTTTCTGGTTTTTTGGCTTTTTTTTTTTTTCTAATAGGGTGGATCATTCTGTGTGTCAGGGTTGTTTAGTAAAGGAGAGATTTACCAGCAGTTAAGTAATATGGAAAGGTTGTTCTAAGCCATTTTTCTAGCATCATATTAGAGGTCCCTGCTACACTCCAGGACAAAGTCAATGATTCTGGTCAGTCAGGGATTAAGGTCCCTCAACCTCACCATCCTCTATGCTCTTCACCAAGGTCCCTGCCTCATTTACTGTCTGTATTTTATCTCCTAGGACGTGTGAGGCAATGGTCTGGCTAACAGCAGCCTCCTTCAGCACAAGCCATGATTCATTTCCCCAATATCATTCTCACATAGTGCCAGAGGCCAAAATGCCAGACACTACAATCCAGTTCTTTTAATGTCTGCTAAGAAAATACCCTTGGTTTTGTTTTGTTATCTTTTTTTTAAGAAGAAAAATTGTAAAAACAAGGCTTCCCACTGGTGGAAAGCTACTGGGTTCCACCTGCCCAACCAGTAAGACTGGACCTGGGGACAAATGAGGTATACTTCTACCTTTGGAGCTAAGAGAGGAGCTGATATCAGAATATAAACAGCATTTCCCTCTCTTGGCAAGTACTGATGGGGGATGAGGAAAATGAGTGTTGGCAGTCTGCAAGGTGACAGACACCAGTGGTAAAAATTCAGAAAGGGACATAATGGCATCTCAAAGGCCTATTAACCACCCAATCCTTATCCTCTGCTGCTGGACCCCAGCCTGCTTTTTTCTTCTCCTGATTTCCCACCAGCACCTTCATTTTGCCTTCAGTAGTGAGAAAGACTGTTGGATGAGAGAAAGACTCCTTGTTCCTTACCCTGTATTGAATGGTCTTGGTCAGCCTGAAGAGCACTTCCAAATGATTGCTGAAGCCACTGTCTTCAAAAGAGTTTAACAGCTTGAGAAGGTGCAGGCAGCAATGCTCAGGGATTGCAAAAGATCTCTTTTGAAAAGCCATAACTTGGCCCCCAGGTGACATGGCCAGCTCATTTTCAAGTTCCTGCTCCAAAGAAAAACAGCACTGCAAGCTTATCGATGGAATAGCTGCAAAAAAAATTTTTGAAGTTGTTCGTATTAGTTTTTCATCATGTTTTAGGCCTTCAAAATAAAGGAGCTATTTTTGCTAGAACATTCCTCAAAATAGTCAGGCAGAGGAATACACCCAGCATGGAAAATTCCAGAAGAGACCATTCCAAGGCCTAGTTACCAACTCCTTGTGATTTTGCCAAACATGAAGAGGAAGACACAGGCTGCTGTAGTGATCTCTGCTGGAGTGACACCAGGAGCTGATACTGTGGAGTGGTGCCACACTCCATGTAACTTCTGCTAGTGCTCAGAAAACAGAACTTTTCTCAGTAAATGGCAATGAAACAGGCCACAGTTGTATTTTAAATAAGTGGTTTTGCACTTGTAATGAGCTGTGAAGATGGGGCTAAACAAGGAAATCTGTGTGACAGTCACAGAGGGTTATTTCCCAGAATGGATTGCCATGCTCCAGCAATCCTTGCTTCCTGCAGACCAAGGTCAACAAATAGTGCCTGAAAGCTCAAGGTGAGCTGTCTCCATCGTGGGCTACAAAGCAGGGACTGATCACAGGCAAGGCATGCTGGGGAGAAGCAGATTTAAGTTTATAAAACATAAACAGGAATGCAGCAAGACAGACCCCATGTCAGAAATGACTGGGAGCAGGAATCAGTGCAGCCTGTATGCAGGCCAGCACAGAGGTGCAAACATCTGTGGGATGTGGCAAATCAAAATATCTTTCAGGTAAAAGCCTCACAAAATGCAGCAAGTGTTCTTTTCAAATAAGACCTCCCCTTATTTATCTACCCCAGCCACATAAGCTTTTAATTAGACCATATGCATGGCTTCATAGGAAGCTCCCTGAAAGTAGAAATCTCCCAAGAAAGCCTTTCCAAAGTGAAAGCCATATCAAGTTGCCCTTGTTCACAGCATGCGCTTCTCTAGAGAAAGAAGCAAAATTAAGAGTTCAAAGCAGGTGACAAATGCCAACACACCTGAAATGGCTTAAGGGACTATTATTATTATTATTATTAAATTATTATTATTATTACTGTGTCATTCAGCAGCCAAATGCATTTCAGCTTAGAGACTCCAAAGTCCAAGAAAGAAAATCCAAGCTGGAAGTTCTGTCACATCTCTCTCCTTATCTACCTTCTCTTCACGTTCAGTGCTTGCTTTCACAACAGATGTGAATCAGTCATACATAACAGTGCCACCCAGGCCAGCAAACCTCTCTGGCTCAGCTCACCCTGTGGCCTTTTTATGAGGCTGTGTGTCACTCCACAGAGCTGGCAGTGACATGTGCACTGCCACCACAGATCTGGTTCTGATCATATCTTCCAGTGATTCTGCAGATGAGAACTCCTAATATGGGGCTATCAGCAGACAAATTGCTTAAGCCTAACAATGCCACAAGAAGTGTAAACAATGGGAATCTGCTCCATTTAAGCAATGCACAATGCTTGCATTGTCTGCCCAAAAACAACAACTGGAAGGATCGGGTCTCGATTTTTAAGCCGGTCTGCTGCCAAAGCAGGATGGGAAAGCACACAAAAAAGGGAATGTTTTAATGCATCCACTGACACCACTTCAAACTGGAGCAGGATCACAGAAAACTCCAGTACTTGGAAAAATCAAACACTTTGCCCTTGATATTCTGCCTGCGAAGTAGTTTTGGGGAGGTGGGGAGGACTGAGAACGAACAGTAAACAGAAAAACAAGTCACCCTTCAGAGTCTAGGTTTGTTGGCACAGCCTGAGAAGGTGCAGTGTCCTCCTGAGCAGGTTGCCTTTCCCCAGCTGCCAGAGCTGAGAGGAGCAGAGAGGGCAGCAGTGCAGCCTGGCAGTCCCATCCCCAGAGTCCTTGCTCTTGGCTCTCTCCCACAGCTCTGATGCTTCCCTGGCTGTGGTATTTTTTCCTAGATCAAATGTGTAGACTTCTCCATTTGTATTTCTTCTGTCTCTGTTAATCTCAAAACACGGGCAAAGAAAACTGGCTCACTCTCAGGTGACAAGCTGTGAACCTCCATCCTCTCTCAACTTATTTAGGTGAGTTCTGGGGGTAGAAGAAGAGGACATGCATGGAAGGAACCTGTTGGAAGCTGCTGATTGCAGCTCCAAGGACTGAGAAAGGCAAATAACATTAAGTCACTCAGGTGGCACCAGCAGAGGCTTCATTTGATGCAAGCTGGCCGTGATATTTGGACTTGTCTTTCACCACAGAGCCCTCATTTGTGAGCTGTCTTTCCCTGAAGTGTGGTTCTTTGCAAGAAATAAGGGAAAAACTGAAGGTTTAGAGATAACTATTCCACACCTACCTACAGAAGAGAATTGGAGGCTTAGATACTTTTAAACCAGCTCCTTTTTTGGCTCCAGAAGGAGGCTGCCTGTTTCTTTACATTTGAGGAAGACTAATATCATCATAAGATCAGCACTCTAAAACAGAGGGACAGCCACAGTCCCAGGACATGGAGCTTGAAGGACCTGTCAAGAGACAGAAGAGAAACATCTCAAGGCTTTTTGTGTCTTTTTTATTTGGGTTTGTTTTTTTTTGGTTTTTTGGTTTTTTTTGTTTGGTTGGTTTGGGGGTGGTTTTGGTGTTTTTTGTTTTTGTTGTTGTTGTTTGTTTGGTGGGGTGTTTTTTGTTGTTGTTGTTGTTGTTGTTTTTGTGGGTTTTTTTTCATTATGACCAGGTGAAAGTCTTGTTCCATCAATTAGACACTGACCTGTATCTCCCATTGATTAACCCTTCCTGTTGCTGTGTAGTTTGCACAAACTCAGCTTTGAAACAAAGCACTCCATCTCTCTCCCAAAAGTCATTTGTCGTTCTTGGATGAAAATGTCCCAATTTTGCTCCCTCCAAGAGATTCCTCCCCCAGGCAGGACAAAAGCTGTTACCCCACACACTGGCTGATGTTTATTTTTTCTTGCCAGTGGAGGAACCATTTTATTTCTTCTTGCCAGTGGAGGAACCATTGGGGATCCATACTTGTGTGTTCACACCAGTTTTCTGTAGATGGAAGAAATGTCCTCCAGATTTTCTCCTGCAGTGGATCTTTGTAAGCACATTGCTTTTGACAGGATTTACTTGGGGATATTTTGCTTGTGATCCACCATTCTTTACTCACTACACAGCACACAGCAAATTCCTGCAAAGCAACACGAACAAAAACATTCTTAATTGTGGCTGAGAACCACGGGCTGTGACCACAGGAGGAAATGTCACACCTGCAATGAGTATTTTTACTTTTGTAAAATTTAGAATGTCTTGTGGATTTATCCATCACCAGGGCAATTTCTTGCTGATTAACTACACACACAATTTTCATACAGCAGACCTCAAGAGAAAACATGTTGAGGGCAAGAGAAGGAAATGGACTGGTGCATTCTCTGAAATTTCAGACACCAGACCTTGAACCTGGAAGAGGAAAGCTTTCCATAAAATACTGAGGCCTTTGAAACAAAACAAAGCGAGTGAAGAGAGAACCCAAAAGACAGCAGGAAAACAATGTGTTTCTTGATCAATCAATGCATTGTTTTCTTTTGGGGGTCTTTTCCACACTGATAATTTTGCTCAAGAATAAAAGGAAACTGAATTTCATTTCACAGAGATTCAGGGATTACAGAAATTATATTATTTCCTTTCAGAGCAAAATCTGTTTTCTTTCACATGGAAAATTTTTGATTTGGCAGAAACTGAATGTTGCATTTCCCCCATGGTTTTATACTTTAATATGTAATATAGTATCAATTTTTAAGAACAAATGACACAAGTTTAAAAGAAAATAATATATCTGACTTTTTTCAGGTATGGAGCTAATTTAGGATGTTTCAACATTATTGGAACTTTTTCATCACTTTTTTTGAAATTAAATTTCCCCAAAAGCAACATGAGCTCACAAACTTCTCTTTTTATTATTATTTTAGCACTACCACATTTTACTGATGGGGGAAAAAACCCTTTCCATCAAAGTTTTTTTCCAATAAACACTACTTCTGAGTCAAGTAGGAGCGTGTCTGAAAATCCCTCAGATGGAAGATTTATTATGTATCATTGGGGAAAAAAAAACCTTTTCATGGCCAAATTCTGATACAAGCTGGTTTGTGCAAATATACACTGAGCTCCAGCCAGTGAAAATGAGGTTCTTTCAATTTACTTTGTGCTCCTAAAAGAGAAGGTTTCCTGTGAAAGGGTCAGAAACATTGGTGTATACATATGTGTACAAACACACTCTGCTGCTGCTGCTGGCACTCAAGAGCAGGTTTCTAGATCACTTAAAAAATATATATCTTCAGTGCAGCACTCCATAGCCTTATGATTTTCAGGTAATTTTATTGTTTACCGCTTCTTTAATTTTTTTGATGAACTTCATTTTTATTATTTTAGGAGAAATCACTTTACAATCTATGACCAGACATACCAACTAAATTTTGATATTAATTAGCAAGGCCCCCTTTGCCAAAAAAAATCAACATATGCAGCTTGCCCATCACTCAGAGCTTCTGTTTTAAAAAAATACTCACTTTATAGAAGCACAACAATTTGTGGGTTACAGAAGTGCCCCAACCAGCAAAATGGGTAAGGAAGTTGTGGTAAAACCAGTGTGTTCCTCAAGTATGATCAATTATCCTCGCTCAACCACTTGTATTTTTAGGAAGGTGGTAAATAGAAAGATGCCTGTGCTGCCAAGTTCCAGAAACCCGCTCAGCCCAAAGGTTGTCTGAGAATGTCAGTCTGATAACATGGCTTTGCAGACAAAAACATTTTGATGTGTATCAAAATATTGCAAAGGGGTGACTGCTCTGCCAAAATGAAAGCCAGCCCTGGGAGATGTGAGGCACAGCAAGGAAGTGTGATTCAGTCCATTCCTATAAACAAGATGCCGTGGAAAGAGGTTGCATAATTAACCCTCTGCCCTAAGAAACAGTATTTAATATGCCATCTATTTAAAATTAAACTGCTGTCAGAAGCAGCGTTTTTATTTCCCATTTCAGTTCTGTTCAAAGCAAATAAAGCCGTGTCTGCAGTGCTGCCCCAGGCAATGACATTAACTGTTCCAAACCCAAACGTGGGGGTTTGCACCCTGATTTACAGTGCTGTGGAATGGCCAAAGTTGTGCTGCTGTTTGAGTGGCCTGGCGAGAAACACCCGGAGCTCATCTGGAGTGGGAACAACCACAACCCAACGCTCTCCTTGGGCCACCTGGATCCTGTTCAGGGCAGGCATAAATCAAAGCAAACTTCACCTGACAGAAACTTGTCCAGGCTGAGACTGGGTCAGACCCAATCCTTGCAGCAAAGTAAAACTGTAAAATGTTGTGGTGTTATTATTTGCTTTGTATTAGCACCCAGTATGGTAATAGGACATGAAATGAATGACATGTAGAAGCTGGGATGTCTGAGGTAAAAAGAGTGTAGTTTATTTCTGATTCTAATATTTACAGATTTTTAAAAGTGACTATGGATTGGAAGATGAAATTATTACTTCTCCAGCTACGCTGGTCAAATTAACAGTCCATCAAATTTCTCTTCCTCTAGAAGGGAATGCAAAACAATCATTATTTGCATGAAAAGTGTGTGAGAAACGCCATTACAAAATGCAAACCTCAGAAGGCTTAGAAGAACTTAGAAGAACAGGATGACAACCTGGGGTCATTTCAATGCAAAAGTGGAGGAAGTCACAGTCCAGCAGAGTCAAACTTGTCTTCTTTCCTGTGCTTTGGACCCATCTGCACCTGCAGCCAAATCTCATGGACAAGTTTGGTCTTGAGCAAAGGCTTAGCTGGCACTTCAGATGTAAGGTTGGTACTACCCCAGAGGACAAACAGTTCCCCTGTTTTCACCCCACAGACTGGTGGCAAAGGCAAGGATAGGACTTAGGGTTCATCAGGTTTTAGGGCAAGGACCTCAGTGCCAGCAGGGAGAACAATGTCCCCAGTAAGACAAACTGGAACTTTTCTGATGAGGCTGAGATGAAGATTTCTGCAGGTGGTAGAATTTTAAAATAGCACCTGTCTGCTCAAAGGAAAGCTTTTAGTTCAAGGACCCCGTGACAACAACACAATTTTTACTCTTCCTTAATCTATCCTAGACAGACTGCTACAAACACTTGTATGAATTAATATATTTCATTTAGAGTAATAAATATTTATCCTTCTAGAAGGCCAGACTCACAGCACTGGATAATTGAAGCTACTCCTGTGTATACTGGCAGTCTTCACCTACCCCAATGCTACCAGGTGTTTACTTCAGCTCTGACATGCAAGACCACCCTTCCATATTTACCTTCCATTGTGGCCACCATGTGAGTGCAGAATGCCAAACACTGTGATCCACGTGGAGCTTGTGGCAGGGCTTCTGTTGTGGTGACAGCTGTCCTAAAAGGTGGGTTTTTTATGGTACATGGAAGTATGCTTGGCTTTTTTTCATTCAAATGGACAGAAATGGGGTTGATTTTGTATCTAAACATGGCAAAGCAAAATGTAGGAGCACCAGGTAAAACTACTGAAAATAAAGAAGTGTAAGTGCCCATTAACACATTATGTATCTCCACTGTTGGTGGAAAAGGCTAAGAATTATCTGAAAAAAATCCATTAAAAAATCCATCTCCTGCTGTGGAATTCTGCTTTATGTTTTACTGGCTCCTCTGAAGTCCTTATCACCAGAGTATAAACCATTTCACTTCTGAAGCATCATAAAATTGCTGCCATTGCAGCCCTGGTAATTAAAGCCCGTTTGAGACCACAGAGTTTGTAAGCTGCATGAGAAAATTCCTAAAGCTGTTTTTTACAGAGGTCTGATTAGAAACTCTTTCCAGATATGGGCAGATGAAATGTTCTAGAGAAAAATCTCAAGGCAATCTTAATTCATGTAACATTGATTTACTGGGGAGCTCGCAGCTCAGAATAGGCTTTGATGGCAATATCTTATCTCCTTGGATCTGATAAACTCTGAGGACAGATGTATTGCTCCAATTAACATAAATATACACTGCAGATAGCAGGGAGGAAAATAACAAGTCTAAGAAAACAGGTCCTCCTTTTAATGCCACCTCCAGTACACTGTGCACTGCAGGGCCAGGCTCCATGCTAATTGTAGGACCAACAGGCAAGTTCCAAGGAAATAAATGTATTCTGGGAGGCCCCACGACATGTCTGAGCTCTTTCCAGAGGTGATTTTAACACTTTAATTAACATCTGTCACCAGTCTCTTCTCTCATCTCTTCTTGGGGAAGAAAACTCCACTGTGGCCTTGTGTTTGGTGAGGCATGGGGCAAACTGGAATCATTAAGCTGGATTTCTGAATTTCTGGATTGGAGTGGTCTTGCTGTGTATTTACATGTTAAAGGTCCGTGCATTTGGAGAAGAAACTGAAGATATCTGTAACTTTACTGTGCAGGTGGCTGAGCACAGGGACGGTGCTCAGAAAGGTTGTGGAGTCTCCTTCCCTGGGATATCCAAAAGGTATCTGGACACAGTCCTGAGCAGTGGGCTCTGGGGAATCCTGTCTGAGCAGGGAGGCTGCACTGGATCACCCCCAGTGGTCCTTGCACCCTGACCCACTCCGTGGTGAGGCTGCA